>NC_137787.1:68621589-69121589 GCF_963383645.1 Muscardinus avellanarius
GCAACCTCAGCTACTTAGTGAGGCCCTCAGAAATTTAGCAAGACCCTGCTTCTGCCAAAAAAATTATATCAAGGATATAGCTCCTAGGTAGAATGCCTCTGGGGTCAATCATCAGTTCTAAGGGGTCTGAGGGTAGTTCAGAGGTAGAATGCCCCATGTGTACTTCCCAGTACAATGTTATTTACATGTATATCAATAAAAAAATTCAGTGCAATTAACAATTGAATTGTTCAGTACATGAACTATTTTTCTCTTTCTTTCTTTCTTTCTTTCTTTCTTTCTTTCTTTCTTTCTTTCTTTCTTTCTTTCTTCTTCTTTTTTTTTTTTTTGGGTGGTACTGGGGTTCCTGGAAGCCCTTCTACCTCTGGGCTACACTCCCAGACACACACACAGACACACACACACACACACACACACACACACACAGACACACACACACACACACACACACACACACACACACACATATATATATATATATATATATATTTTTTTTTTTTTTTTTTTTGAGACAGGGTCTCTTAAGCCAGCAAGGCTGGCTCCGAACCTGTGTGATCCTCCTGTCTCTGCCTCCCAAGCACAGGGATTACAAGCATGTGCCACCATGCCCGGCCATGAACTACTTTTCAATTGTGGCTAGTGGTTATTAATTAGACAGCATAAACATAGAGCACTTCTAGTCTTGTTGTTGAAGAAATTTCTACTAGGTGATATAACTCTAAACTGTTTTTTAAAGAAAATTAAGATAGTAAATAAAAATCACTTACACAAATATGTATACTAGATGAACTTCAATATTTAAGAATCATTAATATCTGTCAGGAGCCCACTAGGGAAAAAGTAGAAAACTGACAAGTATAGAATCTTCAGTTTGTTTTGTAAAGTCTTTCAGAGGAGATGAATGGCTATTATGAGAATAAATAATGAATTCAATTTTAATAGAGCAGACTACAAAAAGAAATACAGCAGGTAATTTCCAAGGTTTATTACAAAAGTCTTGAACAAATGACTTGAATATATATCTAATCACCAGCATTTTGCATGTTGATGACTTTGAAGATTAAAATTAAAATCATGGCTTAAAGAATAAAAGTAAAAAGAAGGCAATTGTCACATAAAAAATCTCAAGTAATATAAATTTGATGAATACTTTTGAATTGCCCATGAGAGTTGAAGCATCATTCTTCTGGATTTCTTAAGCAGAAAAATTCAATTTTTTATAAAAAGATAATAATTTCTATATGTCGCTCAGGTTGGCCTCTACCTCCTAGGCTTAAGTGATCTTCCTTTCTCAGTCTCTAAACTATCTGAACCACAGGCATGCACTGTGTGAATCAAAATGTAGATTTTTCTTACCTACATACATGTAGATCAAATGTTAGTATTTAAAAATCTAATTATTTACTTTCCAAAATGCTGTTTTTAAAATATATAAAGAAAAACTACCCTGAGATTCCATCTAACCCCAATTTGAATGGCAATTATCAAGAACTCAAACAACAATTAATGCTGGCGAGCATGTGAGGATATAGGAACTCTTCTACACAGTTGGTGGGATTGCAAATTTTAATGCAGCTGATATGGAGATCAGTGTGGAGAGTCTTCAGAAAACTGGAATGGATCCACTATATGATACAGCAATAGCACCATAGGTGTCTTTACAAAGGGACTAAAATTATAATATTATAGTGATACATGCATATTCGTGTTTATAGCAGCACAATTCACAATAAGGCAAATTATGGAACCAACCTAGATGTCCATCAACAGATGAATGGGGTACAAAATTATAGGATATACACACGATGGAATTTTATTCAGAAATAAAGAGCAAAATTATGTTATTTTCAGGAAAATTGATGGACCTGTAGAATATTATGTTAGGTGGGATTAGCCAGTCACAGAAAGTGAAGAGTCCTGTTTTTTCTAATGTGTGGAACCTAAGGAGTAATAAGGACATAAGAAGGACTTTAGATAATAGAAGGGAAACACCTGTGGGGCTGGGGAGGTGGTCTAGGGGAGGTGGGCGGTGTGTTGGTGGAGGAGAATTAATGATGGAAACATGTACACTGATGTTATGTACATATGTGAGAACACCAATGCCAATCTCAATATCAAGAAGATGAGGGAGTGGGGAGGGAGCCCGGAAACTCAGAAACTACTGCGTGCATATGTGTCACTTTCCTTATGAACTACATTATGAGGCAAGACTACAATGCACCAATAAAAGTATATAAAATACACTGCAAATTATCTTGGAGATAGGACCCAAATTTACACTCAGATTATTCATTAATGTTTCATACATACTTCATTTACATAGGCTGAAAGTAATTTAGTGCGCCGGTATCTTGACTATAACTATCACATGAGGCCAGGTGTTGTGGACTTTTCCCAAGTCAATTTTTGGATTGAGAATACTCAAATTGTATAAGTAACTTGTCAAAATCATTTATATTTATTTATTTATTTTTCTTCCATATTTATTATATCACCAAAATTTTTCAAATTATGGACTTGCATTGATTGACTTTAAATTTGTATGATGCGTTTTTTTTTTTTTTTTTTTTTTTTTCAAAATGGCGACTGAGGGACACAGTACTCCTCAGTAGCTGAAGCAAATAAAACTTCAGATACTTAGAAAGCTGTGTCTTAATCAACAATAAAAAATACATACCAGGAACCAAAACAAATCCTGGTACCTCGGGGGAACTCTGAACTTGAAGAAGAAGAAGAACATAGACCCGGACACCGGACCAGCTGCAAACGCTGATCGGCGGCCGCGGGCTGCTTTCGCGGGCCCGCGGAGCTGCCTGCCCGATAGCCCCGATAGTCCCGCAGCAAGATAATCCGGGACTGAAAACAGCGAGCAGCTCCCACGTCAGAATTTTGTGTGCCCACCAGCGACTGGATCACAACAGCATAGAGACTCCCACGAATCCTGGACCAAGAAAGACAGGTACCTGCGGGCAACGGGAAGTGCGGACCCTAGCGTGTGCTGCACTCCAACCCCCCAGCACGCCCAAGCCTCAGACCCGAGCACTCCCCTCTGCGCACCTTGTCGGCGCCCCGGTTCCCTGCTAGCAGTCATTGCCTGTCCAACTCTCTCCACTAAATTGGAGCCTACCTGGGTGTCTAGCTCCCCCCCCCCCCCCGCCACCTTGCCAGAGACTGCCTTCAAGGCTGCGAAAGCCCTGTGTAAACTGGAAATCTCCTTGGGGCACCCCCAGTTTCTACGTCCCGCGGGAGGCAGAGGCCTTTACTGGGCACCACGCACTGGATCCTTGAGCACCTATCCTGCACTCCTGGCCCACCGCTGGGTGTTCCCACCCTCCTGCTAGCCAGAGGCTTAATTCTAAGCGAGAACGAGAACTCAGCTCAATACACCTTGGAAGAGCATACCAGCAGCAACAGACAGCTGCATCCACTCACTCCTGGTTCCAGTAAAAGCAGCACACCCAGCCTGCACCCTTGGAATAGGCAGAGCTCTGGCAGCAAGCGTGGGCACCCAGGAACCAGCACCCATTTGCCCAGGGTACATCTTGGGACCACACCGGCTAACCCAGCTGGAATTTCCAGAGACACAGGAAAATCCATCGGGCCACAATATCTGCACAGGACCTCAGGGGGAGGTTCTAATTATACCTTGGTCATGCTCCACCCGTGTCGTAGGGAAGCACAGGCTGGAGTCTAGGGTGGTGAGTGCAGAGGTACTGACCACAGGTTAGAATTTCGCAGAACCTGTGAATTGTATAGAATCAAATAACAGTGAAACCAGACATCCGGACACATAAACCTAAAGCAGCTAAAGGAGAGAAGGTGTCCAAACACCCAGAGTGACCTAAGAAGATAAAAAAATAGAGTACAAAGAAAACTAAGAGACATTGGATGGTATTCTGAAAGTTACTAAAGCAATCACATACGCACATATTATATAGGCCTGACCCCATATGCGTAAATAAGGAGGACTGTTTATTTTACTTTTAATGTGGATGTTTTGTTTTATATTGCTTTTACAGTGCTTTTGTTTTGGTATGGTTATTGCTGTGTTATTTTTTTTTCTTTCACCCCATACTTCTCTTACTTTCACATGTTGTTTTTTTATATATATATATATATTGGATAGTTTGCCTTATTTTTTTATTTCACACAGCTGCTAGCTCCTTTTATTTTATTCTTGTTCTTTTGTCCTCTTTCTTCCTCTTTCCTTCCTTTATTTTCATTCTCCTCCTTTGATTGGTCTTCCTCCCTTTTTCTAGGATTACATAATAGTCTTGGTATCTTGTGTGGATTTTTTTTCTATTCTTTTTTTGTGTCTGTCTGCTCCTTCCATCACCCCTATTTACAAACCTTCCCACACTAACCCTACATACTTTTCCCCCCCAAAACTTTTCCACATAATATACCTCCTGGTCTAATACTCTAAGTATCTCTTACATTCATAATTACTCCACGAACGACAAGAGTCCTAGTAGTTAACTCTCTCTCATTCCTAGCAAGATTTCACCTTACGATACTCAAAGTCTTTCTCAACCTAAACATATCCTCTACCTAATCTGACTCCTTTACTAATCACCCCAGCTCCTCCCACATCACCCACCCTCAACACTGGAAAGGCTCTGCTGACTAGCCGATACCCCAACTCCTAATATTAAGATTTGACTAAGCATAATACTCACGAACGATGGGTAGAAACCAGAAAAACAGGACAGAGAACGCTACAAATATGAGAACCAGGAATTACGAAGAGACAGCAGAAATCACGAATACTGACCTACTAGAAATGCAAGAAGGGGAGTTCAGAATCTTGTTGTTCAATATGATGAAAGGATTCAAAACAAGTATAGAGGAGGTTAAAGGTGAATTAGAAACACTAAAAAAGAATCAGAAAGAGGTCTGGAATGAAATGAAAGAGGCAATAAGTGAAATGAAGACAGCAATTGAAAGAAACTCTGGAAGATTAGATGAAATGGAAAACAGAATATCAATATTAGAAGACAGTACATCCCAAACCGAAAACACAGTCAGCGATATACAGAAATCTTTACAGCAACAAAACCTAAACATCCAGCAATTATGGGATAATATGAAGCGCCCTAATCTACGGATAATAGGCATTGAGGAAGGGATAGAGGTACAGACCAAGGGCATCTGTAATATCTTCAAGGAAATAATCTCAGAGAATTTTCCAAATTTGGAAAGAGACTTCGATCTTCAAGTCCAGGAGGCATACAGAACTCCACTGAGACAGGACCAAAGAAAGACCACTCCACGCCACATAATAACCAAAATGACCAATATAGAGGCCAAGGAAGGAATCTTAAAAGCAGCGAGAACAAAAGGACGGGTGACATATAGAGGCAAAACAATAAGAATCACCCCAGACTATACAACCCAGGTCATGAATGCTAGGAGAGACTGGTATGATGTGATTCAGACCCTGGAAGAAAATAACTTCCAACCAAGGCTCATCTACCCAGCAAAACTACTATTCAAGATCAATGGTGAATCCAAAGTCTTTCACGATAAACAGAATCTCAAAAAATTCATGAATTCAAAGCCAACACTAGAGAAAATTCTTAAAGAAATAAACCATAAGGAAGAAAAAAGAAGCAGACTTCAGAATCAGAGAAGAGAGGAAGTTAATAAGTGGGCCACTTAAGTAAAGAAGAATGATCACACCACCCAAGAGTAGACAGAACACAAAATGGCAGAAAACAAAAATCATATATCAATAATATCTCTTAATGTCAAAGGACTTAACTCACCAATCAAAAGACATAGATTGGCAATGTGGATTAGGAAACATAATCCAAATATATGCTGTCTGCAAGAAACACACCTCACAGCCAAAGACATTCACAGGCTGAAGGTGAAAGGATGGAAAAAGATATACCATGCCACCAGTGACCAAAAAAGAGCAGGGGTAGCAACCCTAATATCCGACAAAACAGACTTTAAACTAAAACACATCAAAAGAGACAAATCAGGGCACCTCCTTTTACTAAAAGGAACACTATACCAAGAAGATATAATGATAGTAAATATTTATGCCCCAAATATGGGTGCAACCACATTTGTAAAACAAACCCTTCTGGACATAAGATCCCAAGTAGACCCAAATACAATAATTCTGGGAGACTTTAATACGCCTCTCACACCACTGGATCGATCTTCAAGGCAAAAGATGAGTAAAGACGTTTTAGAACTAAGGGAAACCATAAACCAAATGGACCTAATAGACATTTTCAGAGTATTTCAACCAGGAACTACAGAATACACTTTCTTCTCAGCAGCCCATGGAACCTTCTCCAAAATTGATCACATCCTGGGACACAAAGAAAATACCAGCAAATTCAAAAAATGTAATATAATTCCTTGCATCTTTTCAGACCACAACGGAATAAAAGTAGAAATCAACAACAGGAAACTCGAAAGAAAGTATTCAAATTCATGGAGAATGAATGATACACTATTGAATGATGAATGGGTAAGAGCAGAAATTAGGGAAGAAATAAAGAAATTTATGGAAACAAACGAAAACAGAGACACAACCTACCAAAACCTATGGGACACCATGAAGGCAGTACTAAGAGGAAAGTTTATTGCATTGAGTGCCCACATAAAAAGGACGGAGAACCACCAAGTAAAGAACCTAATGACACAGCTCAAGGATCTAGAAATTCTGCAACAGTCTATTCCCAATGCCAGCAGAAGGCAAGAAATCATCAAAATTAGAGCAGAAATAAATGAAATAGAGAACAAAAAAACAATTCAGAGAATCAATAAAACAAAAAGTTGGTTCTTTGAAAAGATTAATAGAATTGATAAACCCCTGGCCAACCTAACCAAAAGAAAAAGAGAATCAACTCAAATTATCAAAATTAGAAATGAAAAAGGAGATATCACCACAGATAGTGAAGAAATTCAAAATATTATTAGAAACTACTTTAAAAATTTATACTCCAATAGACTTGAAAACCTGGAAGAAATTGATAGATTTCTAAGCACAGTTAACCTTCCTACACTTAGCCAAGAGGACATAGCAAGCCTAAACCAACCAATAACAACCAAAGAAATAGAAATGGCAATAAAAATTCTTCCACCAAAGAAAAGCCCAGGCCCAGATGGGTTCCCAGCTGAATTCTACAAAACCTTCAGTGAACAACTAATACCAATACTGCATAACATGTTCCGGGAAATTGAAAGAGATGGAACTCTTCCAAATTCCTTCTATGAGGCCAGTATCACATTAATCCCCAAACCAAATAAAGATACCTCAAGAAAGGAAAACTACAGACCAATATCCTTAATGAACATAGACGCAAAAATTCTAAACAAAATACTAGCTATACGCATTCAAAACTATATCAAGAAAATAATACATCATGACCAAGTCGGTTTCATCCCAGAAAAACAAGGCTGGTTCAACATACGCAAATCAATACATGTTATTCACCACATAAATAGAACCAAGAACAAAAACCACATCATCATAGCAATAGATGCTGAAAAAGCATTCGACAAAATCCAACACCCATTTATGTTAAAAACACTGCAAAAAATTGGGATAGAAGGAAAGTACTTCAACATCATTAAGGCAATATACTGCAAACCCAAAGCCAACATTATATTGAATGGGGAAAAACTGCAAGAATTTCCGCTACAGTCAGGAACAAGACAAGGATGCCCACTATCACCACTCCTTTTCAATATAGTCCTTGAGACTCTTGCTGCAGCAATCAGACAAGAGAAGGAAATCAAAGGAATTCACATAGGAAGAGAGGAATTAAAATTATCCTATTCGCAGATGACATGATCCTTTATCTGGAAGACCCAAAGAACTCAACCAAAAGACTTCTGGACCTGATTGACAAATTCAGCAAAGTCGCAGGTTACAAAATCAACCTAAAGAAATCAGTGGCTTTTCTTTATGCCAACAACGAATCCACAATGAAAGAAATAAAAACAACAATTCCATTCACTATAACCTCAAAACCAATAAAATACCTAGGAATAAACCTAACCCAAGATGTAAAAGACCTCTACAACAAAAACTATAAAACATTAAAGAAAGAAATTGAAGAAGACCTTGGAAGATGGAAAGATCTCCCGTGCTCATGGATAGGCAGAATAAATATCATCAAAATGGCCATTCTGCCAAAACTGATCTATAGGTTCAATGCAATTCCCATTAAAATACCAGTGACATTCTTCAGAGACCTAGAAAAATCAATCATGAATTTCATATGGAGAAAGAAAAGACCTAGAATAGCCAAAGCAATTCTCAATAACAAGAAACATGCAGGAGGCATTACAATCCCAGACTTCAAACTATACTATAGAGCAATAGTAGTAAAAACAGCATGGTACTGGCACAAAAACAGATATACTGACCAGTGGATTAGAATAGAAGATACAGAAACAAACCCACACATCTTTAGTCAATTAATCTTTGACAAAGGGGCCAAACACATACGCTGGAGAAAAGACAGCCTTTTCAACAAGTGGTGCTGGGAGAACTGGCTAACCATTTGTAAAAAGATGAATCTAAACCCCTATATCTCACCAAACACAGGAATCAACTCAAGATGGATCAAAGACTTAGAAATTAGACCTGAGACTGTGAAGCTAGTAGAGGAAAGCATAGGTTCAACACTACAACATATTGGCACAGGCAGTAACTTTCTCAACAAAACCTCCAAAGCTCAGGAAATTAAAGCAAGAATAAACAAGTGGGATAACATCAAACTAAAAAGTTTCTTCTCATCAAAGGAAACTATCAATAACCTAAAGAGGAAGCCTACAGAATGGGAAAGGATCTTTACCAGCCACCATTCTGATAGGGGGCTAATATCCAGAGTATACAAAGAGCTCAAAAAACTCTACACTAGCAAAACAAACAACCCAATCAAGAAATGGGCAAATGAACTAAATAGACACTTCACAAAAGAAGAGACACAAAGGGCTAATAGATACATGAAAAGATGTTCTTCATCACTGGCCATCAGGGAGATGCAAATCAAAACTACACTGAGATTCCATCTAACCCCAGTCAGAGTAGCAAGCATAAAGAAATCAAATAACAACAAATGCTGGCGAGGATGTGGGGAAAGAGGAACTCTTTTACACTGTTGGTGGGAATGCAAACTAGTTCAACCACTATGGAGATCTGTGTGGAGATTCCTAAGAAAGGTGGGAATAGATCCACCATATGACCCAGCTATACCACTCCTGGGTATCTTTCCAAAGGAGTTGAATTCAGAGAACTACAGCAACATATGCATACCTATGTTCATAGCAGCACAATTTGTAATAGCCAAAATATGGAACCAACCCAGATCACCATCAACAGATGAATGGATAGCAAAACTATGGGAAATACACACAATGGAATTCTATTCAGCCATAAAGAAGAACAAAATTATATCATTTGAAAGAAGATGGAAAGCCCTGGAGAACATTATGTTAAGTGAGATCAGCCAAGCACAGAAGAAGAAGATACATATGTTTCCTCTAATATGCCCAAACTAGGAAACACAAAGAATACCAGAGGGACTCCAGATATTGAAGGGGAAATACTAGCTAAGTTTGGATGGTAAGATAGGAGAGGAGGAAGGCCGGTCTCGATTAATAAGGGTCTACACTTGAACATGTGTAAAATTATGACTAAGACATGGTTAACCTGGACAACCATTGGTGTGTGTGGGGGGGGAAATGTGGGCGGGGGGGGGGAGGGCACCAAATATAGTGTAAATGTATACTATTTATGTTCAATAAAAAAATTGTTATATAAAAAAAAAAGAAAATAGGTAGTAATTTCAAAATATCTTCTATAAATAAAAATAAGTATTAATAAAAAAAAACATGTTATAGACCCTAAATATACACAAATTTGTCAATTTAAAAATATAACTATTACTCTGAACTACATCATGTTGTGTGACTATAATGCAACAATAAAAATGTATAAAATATATACATATAAGAAGTTCCAAATTTTTAAATAAAAGATAAACCAAAGAAAAAAAAAATAAATAAATTTGTATGATGCAAGTCTTCTTAGGATCATTAGAACCATAGACCATTGGTATTGATCTTAAAAAAATGTTAATGGATTTTACACATAGAAGTATTGTGCTTTATTTGACACCAATGCATAAGTGAGAAAAGAGGAACAAACCAAATAGAGTGGTGAGAAAAATTAAGTGCAATCTGAGAATCTTAGAGTGGATCATCAGGCATAAAAAGGAAGCTGAGGGCTCATAGTAACTTGCTGTTCAGCTCTGGATCTGTAATTGAGGATAATGAGTGTAACTAACTCAGAAGGCATTACTAGTTCTGGGATAGAGTTAGCAGTTTCTACGGTTTACTAAATTCAAAAACTGCAGAATATTACATAGCTGTGTTTTAATGCTCTAATATAATTACTTTTTAAAAATCTACATAAAAGTCTTGTGGCTACTTAACTAGATGTTTAGCATATGAGGCCATCATCAATACTTAGATGATCATATAAATTCTAAGATCTTTAGGTTATACTACTTTTTTCAGAGACATGTATTTTTCTTCTGGGAATAAATTAGTCATTGTAGCAAGACAACATATCAATATACTCTTTGTGTGTGTGTGTGTATATATATATGTTTTGCTAAGCTTATATAAAGCTTGTCTATATTAACTGTGTTAAGGATGAATTTATAACCATTGCACCAGAGAAAGAAGAAAGAAGTTGGGGCACTAGGAAAGAGTTAAAGGTTCATACAGTGAAATAATTTTTTAAAGTAATAATATATAGGAATTAAAGTTCGTCTCCAATGTGCAGATAAAATAACATGAAAATGAAATTAGCTGCTGTGTTCATAATTAGCATAATTTCTCTCTATGTTTTAAAGTTTAAATGTATCTTAAAGCCAGGCATGATGACTGATACCTCTAATTCCAGTACTTAGGAGGCTGGGACAGGAGGCTCACAGGTTCAAATCCAGCCTCTGCAACTTAGTGATGCTTTCTAAAACTTGGTGAGACCTTGTTTTCAAATAAAGAAATAAGATGGGCTGGGGTATAGCTCAGAGGTTGAAAGTCCCTGGGTTCAATTTCTGGCAACAATAATGAATAAATAAATAAATAAATAAATAATCTTGAAATTAAACCTAAAAATAAAAAACAAATCTATTTTTTGTTTGTGGTACTAGTGATTGAATCTAAGGGCATTCTACCTCTGAGAATCATCTCCAGCCTTATTTTATTTCATTTTAATTTGAAAAGGGTCTCAATAAGTTGCTGAGGTCTTCACTAAGTTGCTGAAGCTGTCCTCAAACCTGAGCTCCTGTCATCTCAGCCTTCCAAAATACTGGGATTACAGGCATTTGCCACCTTCTCTACCTAAGATACATGTTAATACTAAAAAATGACTATCTTCCAGAATACCTTATTTAAGGTTATAAAATAAAGAAGTTTTGAAAACCTCTGCAGAGAAACCAAAGACAACAATGGCAAGATAAATAAAGTGCTATGAGTGGATTTAATTATTACAAAATTCTCTCAGTTTGCCAACCTTGGTTTTGTCTTTCTTCCCTAAGACCTGCCTAGGCCAGGGTCAGCAAAATATCAATCATTCTCGAAAGCTTCCCTCTCTTGGCTTCTGCTAACCTAATTATTTTACATTCAACCAAGTACACATAAAATCTAATCACAGGCCAAAAAATATGTGGAGTCTTCCTCAAGACTGATACTAATCATATTAGGTTATCAAATGGGCATACCCAAATAAATTGAAAATGAAAAATTGAGATTGAGATACCAATTTACATGCAAACTCCATGCCCAGTCCATCATTAGCAAACTCCCTTTTACTCTCCTCCACCAACTATTCTAAATTATAGACTTAAACCAAATGAAATCAAAATGGGCTATATGCAAATTACTCCGAAAATCAGTCTGTACTTTCATAAAGTGTGGCTTCTTCAGGGTTAATGTGTATCTGAATCATGTGAGGATCTTGTTAGGGTGCAGATTCAGACTCAGCAGGACTGGCATAGGGCCCAAGGTTCTGCATCCTTAACAAGCCTCTAGGTAATGATGCTGGTTTCTGATCTGCAGACCACACTGTACAGAGCACAATGTGAAAGCAAAGTATTATTTGCTCTTCCAAACTGTACACTGTGATGTCCCATAGACTTATCTTCATTTCTCATGTTGACAGACAACTTGATATTTCATTATATATATTCTAAATGATAGCCTGAAATTCATACTAATGATCATTAATAAACATCACAAATACTACAATACATGTTACTTGATTAAAATGGAAAAAATCCAAAATGTGCCTAGTCAGAAATGATAAATAATATCTGCATTTTTCCAATATATTATTTATACTTTGCCATTGTTGAAAATTATATTAATTGTGTAATTTCTAACATATGAGCTACTTACTTTTTAATGACATTTGTAAAACATTAATCTAATTTATGATGTTTCCCCCTAAAATTTGATATGCTCATGTTACTTTTTATTCCAAATTCATTAAGCACATCTAGATTAACTGTCTGAAAAAAGAGATGCTCAAGGCATTTTGCTATTTTATTTTACACTTAGTTACCTATATTTTATCCTTTTATTACCCACAGACAGAAAGAGAAATACGTTTTTCTTTCCTTTTCTTTCTTTTTGCAATAGGAAAAGTCAGATGATATTTAAATACATGGTTTCAAAGCCTAATACTAAAAATTCATGCTATACTGGTTAATAGTGAATTAAATATATGATATGAATTTTAAAAATAATATGTCAAATATAATAGAGATGGAAGTTTTTACACACATTCTGTTTTTTTGAATTGTATTTTCTAAGCATATGCTATCATCATTTTGCTTACTAATTTTTAAACAAACTTCTCATATGCTTTATTTATTAACCACGCATGTTGTAAATGGTGTGATCTCAAGAAATCAGATCAAGATTTTATGCTAACCTTCAAAGATGTGGCTGTGACCACTTTCAGGTGACATCTTATCCAGAGATCCTTCCTTTTCTTTCTTGTCTGAAGCTTTCACAGAATCCTCTGATTGGCTCCCAGGGTGACTCTTAAATGTTGGTGAACACAAACTTCGCTCAATTTCCACTTCCTGTTAGAAGACATTAAAGGGATGTGTGTTAAATGCTATCAGTGGAAAACAGATGTGGTTTTCAGGGGTTTGGAAAGCAGGACTGAAAGAGGGAGGGGCCTCCATCACCAGTGATGTTCTCCAGTATGCTGTAGGGAAAATTTTTATAGCTTTGCCTAGAACTGCAAACACACATCTGATGCTTAGTTTACTTCTCTGCCACTTTTTCCACTCTTGAATTAGCTTTTCTTTCATGTGTGTTTTCCTCCCCTTATAAAAGAGAGAAAGTGGAAATAAGGGTCACAGTATAACATAATGTATGTTAATAGATGCAGCTTCCGAGGCCTGAGAAATACCAATGAGAAATTTTCAGAAAACAGCAACATATCAACATTATATACTAAAGACAGAAGGAAATGAGTTTTTTTAATGTCATGCTTACCCTACCATGATAATCTTAGCAGTTATGGAGCTCCCAAATTACAAATCTATTTAGTTGCCATATAGTGAACAATTTCATAAACAATTCATAAAGATTATGAAATTACTTTTTAGAGATAGCAATCAAAAGTGGAGAGATAAAATATTCCCAAACAAAAGAAGTCTAAAATTATTTAAAATAAAAAGAGCCTAGATGCTGGGTACAATGGTGCATTTCCTGTAATCCCAGTACTTGGGAGGCTGAGACAGAAGGATCCCAGGTTCGAGGCCAGCCACAGTAACTTAGTGAGATGCCCTCCAAGCAACTTTATCAAGACTGCTCTAAAATGAAAAATAAACCGGGCATGGTGGCGCATGATTGTAATGCCCGCGTTTGGGAGGTGGAGACAGGAGGATCGCGCAGGTTCGAAGCCAGCCTCGCTGGCTTAAGAGACCCTATTTCCAAATAAAAGTATAAAATAGGTCTGGAAGTGCAGCCCAGAGGTAGAAGGGTTTCCAGGAACCCCAGTACCACAATTAAATAAATAAATAAATAAATAAATAAATAAATAAAATGAAAAATAAAATGGGCTGGGGTATAGCTCAGAGGTAGAATGTCACTGGGTCTGATTCCCAGTAAAAAACTCTATCTATCTATCTATCTATCTATTTATCTATCTATACTTCACATTTTATAGATTGAGTAATATAATTCACCAAATCAAGCTAATCAGATTAAATATTTTGAATAAAAATTATAAAATTTAAATGACTCAAGACAGGTCTAGCAGCAAACTAATCATAAGCTTTAGATTTTTCTATAGGATGCTTTTCTTTCTAAACAAAAACATAAGCAAGGATGTGAGGACTTGCATTTTATTTTTGGAAAGGCCTGGCATGAGTAAGTTAAGTTTGAGAGATAGTTAAAAGCAATAAAACATTACTTAGAGAGATTTTTATATCTATACTATGATTGGAAAAGGCAAGTTTCTGAGAAAAATGGCTCCTTTTATGTTTGCTAATTTATACATATACATATATATATATAATTTGTATATATTCACATATAAATTGATGTTAGTTTATATGTAGATTAAATATACATATATACTTTCACTATATGCGTATATATATTCATTATAGAAAGTATCTGCATCTGTTTAATAATCTTATTTCTAAATAATCCCAAAATATAATATATAGTTGCTTAATCATTTTGACTTTTAACTGGAACTAAAAAATTGTCAGGAAAAAAGTTTCTAATTTTTCCAGAGCATAGCTTTTAATAATTGGGTTCTCCTCTATTACCAAAAACCCAAATTTCCTAACACATAGTGATTCATCATGCTGTTGGGACACAGCAAGAGACCTGCCACATGGTACATGAGCCCCTGAGGTAGTGAAGGTGACCAGCATCCTCCTGTGAGTTCATTCTGGTGTCCTGTCCCACTACCATGGAAACTGACTGTGTGCTTGTTTTTGTTTAACCAATAATGCAACTGCTATCATTAGTAAAATTAAAGAGAAAACAAGGATACCGCAGAAGTTGTGATTCTTATTCAGAACATTTATGCTTCAGTTCAAGGCAGAATGCTGAATGTGGTCCACAGAATAAGACTGATTGCTGGGGTCCAGCCTTAGCAAGAGTCGAGGTTCGTGTGTTGGTGAGAGGAGAGCAAGGTCGTGACAGAAGAGCTGTCACACAAGATCATGTTCAACTTCTCCATTTTATTCAGGATTTGTTACAATTTTTATATTTTCTTTTTTTTTTGTCAAAAAAGCAAGGGCATAGCCATGCAAACAGGATCTCCAAGGATAGGAAAAGTTTCATTTTTTATAGAGTTCAGGGCAAGGGTGCCAGACATTTAAATAATCATAGTATGCTTTGTCTTATTCACAAGGCTGACTCAAACTTAATCTTATACATTGGTCCAAACTAAGGTCAGTTTGAACTTAATGTTTGGCCCAAACTTTTTTTTTTTTTTTGGTGGTACTGGGGTTCCTGGAAGCCCTCCTTCCTCCGGGCTACACTCCCAGACCTATTTTATATTTTTGAAACAGGGTCTCTTACGCCAGCACGGCTGGCTTCGAACCTGCGCGATCCTCCTGTCTCCGCCTCCCAAGCGCGGGGATTACAAGCGTGCGCCACCACGCCCGGCAAGGCCCAAACTTTTTATCCTTGGGAAAAAAATCTTTGTTGCCTGAGTCTCTCACAAGCTTCTGCCCATCAGTCTTAGTTATACTGCTTATATATAAAATTCCAATTATACATATTAATCCAAAGAATCCTAAAATAATTTTTTGAAAAAAGGAAAGCTAAACATACTTCATGGAGGATCTACGCCATTGTGGATCCCCTGATCAAGCTTTCTCAAGATCTACATGAGATGCTGTAGCAACTGATGACATAAAGAAATAATTTATATTTTATATAGAAAAATGCATGATTGAAAAAACTGTTTAAGCAAATATTTCAGCCAGTGTTTGTGATGACAGTAACATCATCTATATTTGTATTCTCAACTTGGAATTCACAGATATAAAGAGTGCATCATATACTGAGATGGTAATGCCATAGAGAAGCCGTATGGGAATGAAGTGGATCTGTTTCCAAGCCTGATTCATCACATCCAAGACATACTGAGGTAAATTCTTCAAGGCCCTGGCAAAGGGTTCTGAGGGCCTTATACAGAGGTGTAAGAGCTTTGCAGATGAGACTGAGTTGAGCTGTCTCCAGTCAAAGGAGTAATATATTGAGAAGCATTGTGCTTTTCCAAAAAGATTTGCATTGAGTAAAAAAATCTTTAAGTTTAACAAAAGGCATAAAACACCAGTCTAGAAAAAATAAATGTATCATTTGATAATGGAAAACAGATTCAAGTCTTTTCTTGGCTAATAACTAGCTATGCAGCCTAGATTAAGTCATTTGATATTTTGTTTTTTGGAGAGGTACTAAGGATAGAACCTAGGGGCATCCTACCTCTGAGCTGCACCCCAGCCCTGCTTTTTTATTTTTATTTTTTTTTGTGGTACTGGATTCCTGGAAGCCCTTCTACCTTTGGGCTACACTCCCATACCTATTTTATTTTTGGAAACAGGGTCTCTAAATCCAGAGGGGCTGGCTTCGAACCTGCGCGATCTTCCTGTCTCTGCCTCCCAAGCGTGGGGATTACAAATGTACACTACCACACCTGGCTCTTATTCTTTATTTTGAAACAGGTTCACACTAAGTTGTGGGGGGCTTCACTAAGTAGCTGAGGCTGGCCATGAACCTGCAATCCTCCTGTCCCAGCCTCCCAAGTATTGGGATTACAAACATGTACCACCATGCCCAACATCATTTGATATTTCTAAGGATAAGTACTGAACATCTAATGTTCAATGACCATTTGTAATGTAGTTTAATTTTTAAATAAGATGAAAACAAAATAAAAATTATCAATCCATCTTTCATGGTTTCCTATCTAGTGAGAACCAAATATAATAATGCATATAGGCTAATATAAATATGAAAATATCTACAGTTGAATAAGAAATGATAAGTCAAATATGTATGTCTAAGTGAAGGAATTAACCTGTGGGGGAGTTGTACAAAGTTCACATGGAGAAAAGATCTTCATTTGCTATTTGATGAATAAATGAATTTTAACTATGTGGAGAACTTTCCAGAAAATAAAACAACACCCAAATATCCTGAGTTGGGAGGAAGCACAGTACATAGAAAATTGGCAGGAGAAAGGAGCTTGAGATGATATTCTGGTTTTAGCTAAATGGGAAGTTTCTGACTTTTTTAGTGTGTGTGTGTGTGTGTGTGTGTGTGTGTGTGTGTGTGTGCGCGCGCACACACTTGCTTGCATGCCCCACATGACAGAATCGGGTCTGCAGTGTGAGAAGCTCAGAGCATAGTTTCTCAGTTTTACCACTGCTGACATTTTGGACCACATAATTCTTTGTTGTGGGGCCTTTTCTGTGCCCTGCTGGACATTCAGCAACATATTTTGTTTTTACCCACTAGATGCCACCAGCATCTCTCCCAGGGCCACAGTTGTAGCAATTAAAGTGTATTTAGACATTGACATCTCCTATGGGGTGGCAAATCATACCCAATAAAGCTACCACTTTAAAGGAGGGTAGATTGGAAAAAAGTATAAATATGCATGGAAGATCAGTTAGGATCCTTAGTATGGCAGTAGAGTGGTCCCTTTATTTACATTGGGAATCAGTTCCAAGCCTCTCTATAGGATAGCAAAATCTCCAGATGCCCAAGTGTCTTATATGAACTGATGTCATATTTTTATATAATTGGATAGATGTACATGTACATGCATCTAAAATCAACTCTAGATCACATATAATAAATACTATTATATAAATGCTAAGTAAATAAGTAGTTGTAAAATAGTATTTTATTTGTATTGTTTATATTTTTATAAATATTTCTTATCTGTGGTTGGTTGAATCTTCAAACATGGAACCCAAGGATAAAGAAGGGTGACTGTACCCCAATAAAGTGATGTCAATCTTGAACAAACGGTGGTCGTGGAGGTAGACAGAAGTGTTAGTGAAAGTTGTTAAAATGTAAAACTGACAGAGGTAGGTAATGAATTCAATCTGAGAGCAAAGCGAGAGCAAGAGAGAAAGAGAGACTGAACACTTTCTTTTCTTTCAGCAGTATACAGCTAAATGAAATGTGATACCACTAAATGACACCAGAAGTCTGGTTTGGGAAAGAAGATAGATCATCAGTTGGGTACCACAGTATCCAAAAGACACTGGATGTGTAACCCTGGAGCTGAGAGGAAAGGTTCAAACTGAACAAACAATTTGTGAGAACTGCCTTTTAGTGGTTATTCAAATAGTGGATTGGGATGAGCTTGCTCACGGGAGAGTATGGTGAAGGATGAGTCCAGACCAAACCTTGAAAATCCCAACATTAAATGTTTTGGAAGAGGAGACAAAGTAGACAAAGAGAAGAAAAATCAGAAGACAGCGTGTCTTTATCAATACAGAACTCTTTTTGAGCATATAAATTAGATGAGGACTTACATATATCCTTTTAGTTGAGCAATGTAAATATAAACTTTGGGGTAAAAAATTTTGTGATGGGGATAAAAATGCTGAGGCAACTCCTTGAATTGTTTAGTGTGAAAGCGTAGGGGGAAAGAGAGCAGTAACTTGAGAGACCTGGGCACTGGTTTTGTTTTAAAGGAAGAGAACTGTATGTGTGGAAAAGCCAGTTGGAAAGATTTAGTGAGCTGGAAAGGTTTGACTACAGGGAAGACAGAAAGAACATTCAGTGATGCAGAAGTATTTCACGGTGGGCTAAGGTGGGGGGCAGGTACAAGGGAATCTAGGTCACCACCAATAGAACTAAGATATGGAAAAGATAGGCCATGAAATGTAAGTTGGATTAAAATGGAAGAAAGAAAAAGACTGTATTGGAAAACAGCAAAAGGATTTACAAACTGGAGGTCTTGGTGAGTTTGAAGAACACTTGTAATCTGAGCAGCTTAGAAAGAAAGGTGACTGAAATGTTTACTGTGATGCTTATGGAGAAGAGCAGTTATGCATGTGAGGATCCAGTTTTGGCCATGAAAGTGGAAGATAAAGATGAGGAGAGAACAAAGTTACTGACTGAAGAAATCTAGGGACTCAGAGGCTATGATAGTTTTCCCATGACGGTGGAAGGGATGGGAAGCAGAGAAAGGCTGTCAGTTTAGTGTCACTTTTTCTGCAGAATGAGGGAAACAAATGAGATCTGATAAGAATGATAGTGATGGCTGTGGCATAGGAGGCACCCCTGTCTGGAATGATCCTTAAAGAAAAGGGTTTTAAACAAAGAAATGAGAGATGTTTGTTCAGGACAAAAAATGGCCTCAGGTCACGGCAAGAGGACTCAAGGACAGTGGTATTTCAGGGAAGTGTTACCTTTTTCTTCAGGCAAGAAGATGTAGGAAACATTTAGAGAAAAGTTGAGGTTCTGATCATGAAGAGACAGTTCCAATAAGGTGTGGTAACAGATTCTTGAATCACAGGTTCAAGGACAGGTTCAGCCACTTAGAAATCTAGTGAGACCTCTCAGCAATCTAGTAAGACCTTGTTTCCAAATATAAAATTAAAATAATAAGTGACTGGGGGGTGTACTTCAGGGATAGAATGTCCTTGGGTTAAGATGCAGTATCAAAAATAGATGAATTAATGAATAAATGAATGAAATTCAGAGCCAGCAGCTCACATACATACCTGGACTTAGTGGGTTATTGCCTTTAGATAAAAAGTATAGAGATATATGAAGTATATTTTAAACAGACAAGAAGAAGACAAAAATAAAGAAAAATTAACAAGAATAAGAAACAAAAAATCTCATATGAATTCTTCTCAGTTTCTATCTTACTTGGTTTCAACAAATTCTATTGTTCATTCATTCTCTTGAAACTTTATCATTCCTTTTCAAATTCTTTACCTGGAGGGCTTTACCTCCTCCCACTGTATATCAGAAGTATTTATAATTCATAACTGAACAGTGCAACCTCCATGAAGCCTCCTCAATGTTTGACTACAATGCATCAATAAAAATTTTTCAAAAAGAAATATTCTAAGAATAATAAGAACAAAATGACTAAGGTTCGAGTTGGGCCCTTAAAGAGTTCAGTGCAGTGTCAGGAAAGGGCCAGATAGAAAGCACTCTACCAAGAAGGACTGTGTAGTCAGAAGGAAATGTATACCTCCTGGACACAAGGAAAGGGTTCTCGAAACATGTGGCCAAAGAAAGCTTCTGAAGAAGGTTAGAGAAAAACCATAAGGAGAAATTAACTTCAATTCTGAAGGCAATGAAAATCTTGAAAGTATATTAAATAGGGACAATAAGGCTAAGGGACAATGTATTCATGAAAGGTATACAGTCTGGCAGCTGTGTCAGAATAGATAATAATGGGAGATGATAGCATCATATATAGTAAGTACAGTTTATTATATAGTAACATCTTATATAGTAAATAAGAAGTTTATGAAAATTATTGAGAAACAGAAAAATCCTACACTAGGATAACAAGACAATAGAGCTAGCATATTTTTAAAATTAGGCATAACGTTATTAATTGTTAGAATAAACTAGACTAATTCTGGATATTCTAATTTAGATGGCTCTGGAAAATTTATATAATTTTCCCCAAATCACTCAGTACCTCTGAGAGATGAAGACTAAGGCTGGATTCTCTTCTGGACCCACTACCAAGAGCAAGGTATTGGAGGAGTAATACTGAGAATGGTGTGCATGCCACGGCCTCACTTTTGGGGCAGCATTCCCCCAAATAGAAGCCTCATAGAGACCAACACACACATTTATTTCTGTCTTTTTTCCAATGTGCACTCTTACATAAAATGAAACTGAATTTTTCCATGAAAATATTGATAAAGAACAAGAGTTATCTGGCTTCAAAAAATAATATGTGTTTTGTTTCCGAGAAGCAGATCACAAGAACCTTGTGCTGGAGTAAAAGATTCAGGACTCATGAGCAAGAAGTGATTGCTGCAAGAGCAACAGTTTAGTAATTCATCTAACTAGAGAATGAAGAGCAAGTGCAGAAAAAACGTCACAGGCATTTAGGGAACAGACAAAGAAAGATGATGTGTGAAGGCAGATACAGAGGAGCAGCAAGTAGCTCAGCCATTCGGGTAAGCTGGGAGGGGGGACTTCCTCTTCAAGACACTTTTACCCATCTGTCAGAAAGTCATCATCATGTGCCAATTTTGTTAGATCAGAACTTGTTACTGCCATCTGCTGGGAAGTTATCTCCATAAACAGTTCTTTATTTTGATGTGAACCCTTTTTCTTTAGATGTGTGCCCTTGACCACTTACAACATGCATTACATTATGTGGATGCAAAGTTGTAGATGCCAAGGAAGTGGAACACTTCGAATGGTAGCATGGGGATAAGAAAAAGAAAGACAATGAAAAAAATATCCCCTGGTCAGGGCAATCAGAATAAATCTGTTAAAAATGATTCATGCATAATGGAGTTGGCTTAGGAAGGACTCATAATGAAGGTAAAGATATAGAGATATAAGTTCCTATCCTGAGGATGCTGAATGGTAATAACAACTAAGACCCAATAAACACTCATTGTGTATCAGGCATAGCTTTAAGCACCTTATATATATTATACTAGTGTATACTTTATTTCAGCTCTATGGAAAGATACGTTAAAGATGATGAAACGGAGGTTCATAGGAAGAGAAGTGGTCAAGGTGCAGAGAGTAAAGGGATAAGGATAGATGGGTAGATGGGTACAGGCTGAGGGAAGATCAGTGCTGGGAGGCGACATGGTCTTTCCCATGTCTGGAAGGTGCTCACACTGAGCAGTGTAAGGAGAGGTGGTGAAGGGGTGTCCTCAGAAGAGTCAGTTTGGATTCAGAAGGTCAGAGTTCAATGTCAGACTCATTAATTTGGTAGTCAAATTACTGAGGTTATCTCACAACCTTCCTGAGTCTCGGGTGCCCATCAGAAGAAGAAAAAAGTGAAACAAAAGCTAATATATACCCTGCCTGTTTGTACAGGACTTTTACAAGGCTTTTTGCAAAGCAGCAACAATATCTTCATTATTTTTGCTCATGTGTGATATCATCTTCTACTCTCTCATCAAGATGTAGGATTTATTTTTTATCTTTAAATCAGGTAGCTTTTTCCAAGTACTACAGTAGAAATGATACTTTGCCCATCTTGGCAATCTGGTGTTAGCCCTTCTGCCACTTGCAAATTTTGTTTCCCATCTCTTTGAAGCTCACTGCTTTGTCAGAAGTGTGCTTATATCTGAGACTACCATATGTGAGAAGGCCATGCCATATAGAAAGCTCATGGCTTCTACCTCTGTCACTCTGAATGCTCACTGCTGGGATGCTCCTTGTCAGAAGCCATCATCATGCTTTAAGAAACACAAGCCACTTGCAGGAATAATTTGCAGGTTCTCAATTTTACAGTCCCGACTGATGTCCCAGGAGAGCGAGGCATCAACTGCCTAGACTGTGTGTGAGCCATCTCTGATGTCCAGTGCTAGGAAGTCTTCATAGAACTATAACCTAAGCACACTGTAGGCTGATGCAGCACAAAAGGTCTCTTGTAAGATTCTCATGACGAGTCAGGTCAACCAATTGAAGTCTAGAGGACAATAATAAATCATGCCTGGTCTGGGGGATTATGCTTACAATTCCAGTACTTGGAAGACTGAGATAGGAGGATCACAGATTCAAGGGCAGTCACAGCATCTTAGTGAGAATCTGTTTCAAGATAAAAATAAATACACAAATAAGAAAGCCTTGGAGGGTAAGAAGTAGAATGCTTCTGGATTTAATCCCCAGAATCTATCTATTATCTATGAGAGAGGGGCTAAATATTTAGGGGGTATTTTTTAAGCATCAGTAGTTAAAAATATTCTCAGGTACTATATCTTCTCTTGTTAAGCTTCTGTAACCCTCATTTTCCTACTCAGAAATAAGAAAACCACATGTACAACACAGCACATGGCACAAAGTAAAATTCAATAACTCATGAACACTATCATTTCTTGACTATTACTTTGTGCCATGTGCTCTGTTCTATATGTATCTTTTTATGAAGGCATTTAATAATACCAATAGGGTAGGTACCTCAGTTAAATAGTCAAGAAACTAAGGTCAAAGGGCTTAAATCATTTACATTATTCATGGTACCACTGCAAGAGTAGGTAGACCTTTATCAGTCTGATTTTAAGCTGATTTTTTAAACTATCATATCATCCTTTATTTCTAGTATAACTTACTTCTCATCAATCAGAAACCGGAATAATATAGTAGAATAGGATGAAACAGGATGACAGTGACTTGTCAGTGTTATTTTTGCTTATACCTCTTGCAGCATTATGCTGAATGTATGCTGTGGGCACTTCATAAATATTGAGCTGAACTTTTAAAATCTCATGACATTTTATACTCACATAGAATCCAAAATCAGAAGCAAGAAAAATCGGCAAATACAATAATTAGATAGAAAAACTGTAATGATTATCATAACATTATCATATTTTACTGCACACATACTCTAGAAGGGCCAAAAGAAACAGCCTCACTCCCCCCACTTAGCCACACTTTGATAAAGTATTTTGAAGTTAGGCTTCTTAGCTGCGTTAACTGCCCTTCTTGAGTTCCCAGCAACTTCCTAATAATTTGATATTTAGAATGTTTTAACATGGTAATACTAGGCCCAACCAGCTCAGGCTGGGCTGTTCCTTTGCTCTCAAAGAGACAGAATTGGTATTGCTTGAGTCATCTGTGCAATCCCTGCTTCTCTCCCTGTATCACATGATGTGTGTCTAAGCAAAATCTTCCAATGAGCATCCGCCTACAATTGTTTTTCTACAGAAACTGTGTCTTTTCACATTAGGACCAAGTGGCGCTTGCTTTAGGATGCTTCCCCAAATGATAGCTAAAAACAACCATGCCCATGCCAGAGTTCCTCCTATATCTGCTGTGTCTTTAATATCTTTTATTTTAATTCTGAAATTTACTCTAGTTATTTTTGACACATCTTGCTTCCTCGATTCTGCTCTTAGTTCATTAAGGTATTTTTTTAATGCAGCTTGATTCCTCATGTAGAAGCCAACAAACTGCTTTATTTTGAACACTGCAGTTATTTACTAACCGTTTGTTAAATGGACGTAAAATCTTGTACATTTTATACTCCCATGAAGCATTCAGAAGACAATACAATCTAGAAATATCCAATGATGGTGCAAACGTCTTATAAAATGAAAGGGGGAAGACATAAAGAAAATAGGCTGACTTGTGTGTGAAGAGGAAGAAAACAACTTATATCCTTATTCATGGATATAATGCATGAATCAAAGCTTTACTACCCATAGTTTGAAAATGTTTCTTTAGAAAGAATTCAGTGTCTAAACTTTCTGAAACTCTGGGGTACCTGAGAAAAACAAGAGGAGTACCAAGGTTATTGTCCATAAGCAAAAGCGCATATATGATTTATCTTATACTATAAAACAATTCCATTTTAATAGGTCATCTATTCTTGTGAAAATTTGAGTACTCCTTCCAAAATGGGTTTAAATATTAACATAAC
This sequence comes from Muscardinus avellanarius, assembly GCF_963383645.1. NCBI lineage: Eukaryota > Metazoa > Chordata > Mammalia > Rodentia > Gliridae > Muscardinus > Muscardinus avellanarius. The sequence continues at coordinate 68,646,230 of NC_137787.1, forward strand.
AAAAGCTGACATTTTTAGGAAAGAAAACACATCGTATTTTTCATAAGTTTCAACTCGCTATTATCAGTCTCCATGGTCTGGGCAATAAATCAACACTATCATGTCACTCCTATAGGTGTCCTTTCCTGGATGCCAGTCTCCTCTTCTATTTCTGTGCACTCAGATGGCACATCTATTCATGTTCATACACTTATTTCACTTCTGTTTTGAGCTGAATTTTCTACCCACCCCAAATTCCCAACCCAAGTACCTCAGAATGTGACTAAAGGGAGATATAGACTTTAGACTGGTAATTCAGTTAAAATGAGATTGTTAAAGCAGCCAGTCTGACTAGATTTCTTTTAAGAATACTCCACTATGACTGATGTCTTTAGGAGAAAAATAAATTTGGACACAAAAGATACTAAAGGCACAGATAGATGGTGATGCAAAAAGGCAGGACGAGTGAGCCTCAGCAAGCCAAGGCAAAATGTCCAGAGCAGACTCTTCCCGTGGCCCTCGGAGGGAGTCAGCAACGCTGGTGTCTTGGTCTTGGGTGTCCAGCCTCAAGAACTATGAGAAAATAAACTCCTATTGTTTAAGCTGTGCACTTTGCAGTTTTTTATCTTGACAGCCCTAACAAACTAATATACTACACTTGGGCTTAGGGAAATTAGAATATAACCGTGTATCAAATATATTTATTAAAGTAAGTTCTTTAGTTGCTTTAAAAATAATAGATTTATTTAGCTCATTTTATCTCTATGGCCAGAGAATACCTTAATAACTACCCCTGCTCTGCATCATCCCTATTGGGTAAATTAAACAAAGCAATCATCAAAATAGAGTGTACTCTTGTGATATTTGCATGCTTATTTGCCTCACTACATTTATTCTGCATTAGGCTTTAAGGCCAAAATGTAATACAAAGTATGCTGGTTTTATACTCTAAAACAAGCCATAGGCAAACAGTTTCATATCTATTTCATATCCTCCTCATCAAAGTGGGATATATTCTAGCCAGGCGTGGTGGCGCACGCTTGTAATCCCCGCGCTTGGGAGGCAGAGACAGGAGGATCGCGCAGGTTCAAAGCCAGCCGCGCGCGCTGGCTAAGGAGACCCTTTTTCCAAATAAAAAAATGTAAAAATAGGTCTGGGAGTGTAGCCCGGAGGTAGAAGGACTTCCAGGAACCCCAGTACCACCAAAAAATAAAAATAAAAATAAATTCATTTATTCTTAAAACGCTGAATTTTTTCAAGTATGTTTTCACCATAACTCTGATGTATCCCAATAAATACTATTAAATGATAACAGATTTCCACATCCTCAGATTAAATTAATGAAAATCCTATCAGGCCCTTGTTAAGCCAGCACAAACGAGGGCCCAGAATCATACAAAAGTCTCTGGCAGAAAGACCCAAAGCAAAAACAAAAAGGAAAAAAATAAAACTAAGGACATACATCATATTGACTCTCAAGGTTCTTCTTTTTATATTTTATATTACATTTAATTTCTTTATTTAATTCTAGATTCTTCACTTAAGGTCATTTTTTTTATACTGACCTTATTTCTGTGATAATATAAAGATAGCCTGCTATTTTGCCTCTCTAACAAAGTATCCTCAAGCCTGTGATGTGCACTAATGTTCTCCCCAGCATTTCTTCATAATTCCTTGAAAAGCTGCCAACGTTTTCAGGAAGAAAGCTGTCTCCTCTGCCCTCCACCTTTCCCTCTCAGTGCTCTGCAGAGGTCTAGTAATGGAGAAACAATGCACTAATAAATGTTCTTAATTGGTGAATTGTAAATTAGTGCAGTTGCCATTCAGATCAGTGTGGAGAAATCTCAGAAAACTGGAAATGGATTCACCATATTGATCCAACTATACCACTCCTGGGTATCTTTTGAAAGGGTCTGAAACCAGAGAACTGGTTTACATATGTAAACCAATACTATATGCAAAGCCAGTAATATATGCATAGCCATGTTCATAGGGGCACAATTCACCAACCCAGATGTCCATCAACAGATGAATGGATTACAAAATTATGATACATGCACACAATGGAATTCTATTTATCAATAAAGAAAAAATATGTCATTGCATGAAAATGAGTGGACCTGAAGAACATTATGATGAGATTTTCCAGTCACAGGAAGTGAAAAGTCATATGTTTTTTCATATACGTGGAAGCTACGGAATAATTGGGTTATAAGAAAGACTTTAGATAATAGAAGAGAAACTCCAGTGGAGCCAGAGTTATGGGCTAGAGAAGAGTTGGGGAGGCGGGGAGGAGAATTAAGGAAACACACCATTGACATGAACATATGAGAGAATGACAATATCAATCTCTACACCCTGTATGGGGAAGAGGAGAATGGGGAGGAGCCGGGGAAAACTCTATCAAGTGCTGTGTGCATGGATGTCACTATCACTGTGAACCACATTATGATGTGAGACTATAATACACCAATAAAAGTATATAAAAAGGAAATCTTCCAGTTTCTATCAATTGTCTAGTGGGAAGCTTCTATTGACATTTACTGCATTATCAAAGGAGGTGATTTATCTTTTCATTTGAAATGGGGTCTTTGTCCACAAATGTAGGGAGTAGGTAGCCCAGGTTTTCATCCTTACAGATTAGAGGCACCTGGCACTCAGGGATCTCAGGTGGCCAAATTGGGTTTCTCAAGTGAGGCTGTCTGGTGTGTGTGGTCTGCCAAGGAAGCCAGATTAACTGGACATCCCAGTCAACACTATCAATTTAATACTATTTAATCTATTAAATACCATTTAATACTATTTAATTTAAACACTATTTAATCCCAGCGCAATAAAAAATGTCACTATTATCTGAGAGTAGGCCTTCAACCTTTCCCATGCCTGTTATATCTTTGAATAATAAACAATTAAAACCTTGCCTTTCCTAGAATATGCAAATGGGTAGAAAATAATTCAAAACACAATCACCTTCTGAGTGTAAAATCTTATATTGTGTCTTAAGTGGTTAAATAGGTTTTCTAGTCCACATTTTACAGGTGAAAATGAAGCACAGATAAATTATCATTATCATTATAATCATCATCATCATCATCATTTTGGAACTGGTGATGAACCCAGGGCCATTCTCTCTCTGAGCTATAACCATAACCCTATTTTTATTTGGAACAAGGTCTCACTAGGTTGCTAAAATTTTCACTACTTGCTTATGTCCTTGAACCTAAGATCCTCCTGTCTCAGCCTCCCAAGTACCATGATTACAGGCATGTGCCACCATCCCCCACTTGAGAAATTACATATATAGATCTATTTCAGACCCCATATTTGGTTAGTGCAATATTACAACTTGTGTATCTAAATGTTTTAAGAAAAAATATTGAGCACATATGGAATAATATACCATTATTTAATACTTTCCGAAAAAAATCTTGCACAAGAGAAAAATTTGATCCAGGAATTATGGGGATATTGTCTAATATTTTTTAAAGTTTTAATTGTTTTGATTCAGAAGCTCGAGCGTGATTATTTTGGTGTTTGTCTCTGACTTAACTGGAAGATTGGGTGTGCGATGGAATGAAGCATGCTTCTAATTTCATAGAGGCTCCCCATGTACGAAGGTGTGTGTTGTTACTTGGCCTTTGATCAGAAGAGTGTGCCTTATGCCTTTTTCTTTCTCAACTCCTCAGAGGCTGTGTTCATCTGACTGGCTGTGTGTCTACCACAACCTGTGGCATTTTATGCTCATGGAGCACTGAACACAAATTTCCTCTGAGATGTAGATTTTTATGGCCATGCACCCTTATTTTCATGCTGGCAGTTAATTTTCTATACAAAACAGAAATATTACTTTCCTTTCCATCTCAGTCAAGAATAAAATTCTGCAACTTGCCCCAGTCCCTCTCATTTTCTTAAATAGGGCCCTAAAGTATTTTATGATTATCTTTATTAGTTGGAGACTATAACTAGTCTTAAAAGAATTGCAATGAAAAGAAAACTTCTATTAAAATATTTTAACTAGTTTCAATTGACCATATTGCTGGCAATGTAAAAATCCCTAATGGCTAAACCTTTTAAAGCTAATCTGCTTTAACGCATTTTAAAGGCTGATGTGCCATTTGAGATTTAAGTGTTAGCATGCAAAGTGTTTTCTTTCTTTCTCCATTCTTACATCCGTTTTAAGATTTCATTTCCCTTAACTTTTTGAAAATGAGATTCCCAGTGATATTCCCTGGAGTTGCATGAATGAGCTAAAAACAAATTTCTGTATTCAGACTATCATACTAAAAATATTCAAACCAATAAAGTGAAACGTCTGTCTATTTGTGTGGATGATGATCTCGCAGTGCTTTGGTGAAAAGGATACTGTTTGCCTGAGGAGAACGAGGTCTTAAGATATAGAACATTCAAAGAATTGTGTTGGGTTGTGATGACAAGGTGGGAGACAGCTGGAAACTGATCACATCTGGATTTAAATCCCAACTGCATCACTTTCCAGCTTAGTGAACATGACAAAACCATTTCATCTCTGCTTCCATTTCTTCACCTATAGAACTATGATAATATTTCTCACTTTCAGGTGAATATTACATATAGCCTTTGATAGCATAGAAATTCAATGCCTGTCTACCCCACAAGTATTTATTGTTTTAAATATACTTTTATTGGTTCATTATAATTATACATTATAATAAAGTATAGAGTGATAGGAACGTATATGCACACAACACTAGGTGTGTTTTCCCTGGATCTCACCCCACTTCCTCCTCTTCCTTGTACATGTTATTGAGATTGGTATTCAAAATTTTGTATATGGACATAACATTCTTTGAACTATTGCCCCATAGGTATTTCAATACACGATTTTAACAATCATAAACAAAATGCTAAGAAGGAAACAGTTTTCCAAATTCAAAGAGATACCTCAGAGATTCCTTGAGTAGTATATTTGATTTCTAGCTAGGAATTCTCTTCTTGATACTAAATTGAATATTCAGGCAAAATAGAAACCTCATAAGGTATGAATATTGATATTCATGAGCTAATTATGCCATGCTGAGATTTTGTTAAGCGCCTGTGATACATGAATTTGTGAAGCTCTTGGATATCCATGTTTTATAGAAGACAGAGTCCTTTAATTATTTTTTTAAAAGATAGGATTTTTATCTTCTTTCATCTCTCAGTAGCTACGAGAACATGGATACATCATAAATCCCCTGGACTCCTTTCCTTTACCATAAATTGAAGGTAATTGTAATTTGGACCCACTGTTGTGATAATTAGAATAATTATTTAAAATAATACCCATGCAGTGCCTTAAGTGCCAGGGAGGCCTTGTGCTATCACTCAAAGTTAGAATTATTCAGAATCAAGAGGTGGAACTCCTGAGGCCCATAGAGTTGCACACTCTGATGCAGTTATTTGCTATTCCTGTGGGACACAATACTCAACTCCATGGAGGAACAAATGGAAAAAAAAAGAACTTGCTCAAGTCCTCCCTCCTTGGGGATTGTGCTTTCTGCTAGAAATAACAATGCGGAGCTCTAGAAAACTGGATACAGTCCCCAGGAGAAGTTCATGAAGTGGCATGGAAGAAGTGAATCTTTTCTTAAGTTTTTCTAAGAGAGTCCCTATTTCTACATTACTGGACTATAGATGGTCAAAAACATAGGTGGAAATCACCCCCACTGTGACAGAGGAAAAATCCTTTCAAAGGCTCAGGGATCAGCAGAAGTACTGGCATACTATGATTTCTCCTCTCTTAGAAACTAATTTTATAAAACCCCATGAACAACACAACAAGCTATTTTAAATATAGTAGCACAGAAGGCAAGTCTCTAAGTGGATTAGCCATATAACATCTTTATGATGCTGAAAGAGAAAGAGAGAGCTCTTATAGGCCAATTAGATCAGCACTTTGCATGCGTGATAGACTGATGTTTAACATTTGCAGCAAGGAGGGAGAGAAGCAGAAACAAAATTGTCCTATAAATAAACTGCTGAACTTTAGCATTGCCATATTAAGAAATTTTCAATCTTCTTAATTCTCAAACTGTGTGCTTTGAATTGTGATTATTTCTGTTGCCTTTGGCACAATTGGGGGCATTGAATGTTATCTATTTTTTTATACAAATACCATATGATCCTGCAATACAATTTCTGGGTATCTACCCAAAAGAATGGAAACCAAAGTCCCAAACTAATGCAAACATATCTATGTTCATAATTGCACAATTCACAATTCCCAAACTATGGAACCAGCCAAGATGTCCATCAACAGATGAATGGATTAGAAAACTATGGGATATGTACACAATAGTCTTTTACTCAGCCATAAAGAAAAACATGATTATGTCATTTACAGTAAAATGGTTGGAATTGGAGAACATTATATTGAGATTATATTTTCTATATTACCAACATTTCAGGTAGCTTTCCTCTTAGAAGAAGAGAAAGTACTAGTTAGTTTTTGTGATCTGCATCTATGGGGAAGAAATCGGTGGTACTGCATGGAAGGGTGAGAAAGTAGAGTTTACTTCCATTTTTCTGCTTATGGTTAGCCAATTTTGCCAATACCATTTGGTGAAGAGGCTATCTCTTTTCCAGTGTATATTTTTGGTCCCTTTGTCAAAAATAAATTGGCTGTAAGTGTGCAGATTTGTTTCTGAGTCTTCTACGCCATTAGTTTATGTGTCTGTTTTTGTGCCAGTAACATGCTATTTTTGTTACTATGGCTTGGTGTAATAGTTTAAAATCAGGCATTGTGATTTCTCCTGCATGGTTTTTATTGCTGAGAAATACTTTGGCTATTCTGTTTTTTTGTTGTTGTTGCAAATGAATTTAAAGACTAAATGTTCTATGTCTGTAAGAAGTGACCTTGGTAATTTAATGGGTATTGCATTGAATCTGTAGATCACTATTGGACTATTGTAGATCATTATTGGCCATATAAATGATATTTATCCTGCCTATCCATGAACATGGAAGATCTTTCCATCTTCTAAGGTCTTCTTCAATTTCTATTTTTAGTGTTTTGTATTTTTTTGTAGAGGTCTTTTACTTCCTTGGTTAAGTTTATTCTTAAGTATTTAAATTTTTTGTGGAATATCCTGAGTGAAAGTGTTTTCTGGATTTCTTTCTCAGTGGATTTATGGTTGGTATACAGAAAATCTTCTGATTTTTAAAATTTTATTTTGTATCAGTACACCATGCTAAATTTGTTGATCAATTCTCTGAGCCTTTTGGTTGAGTTTGATGGGTCTTCTATGTATAGTATCATGTTATCTTGCAAATAGTGAAAGTTTCAGTTCTTCTTTTCCTATTTGTATTTCTTTGATTTCCTTTTCTTACCTTATTGCTGTGGCAATAAGTAATATATTGAAGAGAATTGGTGATAATGGCCATCCTTGTCTCATTCTTGTTTTCAGGGGAAATTCTTTTAGTTTTTCCCCATTTAATATGATATTGGCTGTGAGCCTATTGTAGATTTCCATTATGATGTTGAGGTATGTTCCTTCTATTCTGGTTTTCTGCAGTGCTTTTAGCAGAAATGGATGTAGCTATTTCTAAAAGATCAATAAATATCACTAAGTCTATACAATAAAATGTAGGCATTCAGTATAGGTCATCACTTGGTCTATTTAATTTTACTTTGGGAAAAAATGGAAAAATTTGGTTATTTAGTGTGTTAGAGGTGGAAAATAGATTTTTGAGTGTATATAAATATAAATTGAGAATATTCTGCAAAGATAGTGGTCATTTGAGGGAATGGTATCAAGCTGTTGTATAAGGTTAGTGGGAGGGCAAAGGGGACCTTACCATTTTTATTCTATATATGTTGGTACTTTTGAGCTTTTTGCCACTATGCATTTATCTTTGTATTTGTTCAGAAAAGAATGAAATTGAAAAGTAACAATAAAACACAAAAATATTCAGATAAATTCTATTACAAAAAGATGATTATGCTAATCAAGTAATAATACTAATATCTTTCATGAGAGAAACCACGAGAATAAAAGACAGTAATTTCTTAAGGAGAATGAACCATAGAAGAGTCTATGATAGAAAGCTCCTATCATTCTTGTATGCCGGAAGCTGAGTTTTTGTTCTCACACAAAACCTGAGCTAACACTTTGCGAAGAGCAATTCTAAAGAAGCTGAACATTAATTGCAGAGTGCAAGGCCTCATGGGATTGACTGTAGATACTTCCAACAGAAGTACAGATTAGGGCAGAGAAACAAATCATTGGTGTTGGTAATAAATGCAGTAACTTAATAGAGTCTATTGATAAGAGCAGCCACATTTAAAATTAGCTACAGTTTGGCTGCGGTATGTTACTTTTTTTTCCCATAAAGAGAAGACTTCAGTATGAGTTTTTAGAATCTGGGCAAGAACACAGTAGTTAGTGTTTGACTCCATTTAGCTAAAGCGTTTTCTGACAATCAGATTTCTATATTTCTTTAGGTATAACTACTTTACAGAAGGTTTCTGTAGAACCAAAACATAAAGTGTAATCTGTTTTTCCGCTCTGTAATAACATTTGGTCAAATAACAGTTTTCCTGTAGCCTCAGGCATTGCTGTAATATTGGCTAAGTCTGTTTGCTGAGTTTGGGCAACATAAATTTCCTGGACGCAATGGAGACTCCCTAAATCTTGAGATGTGTAGCAAAAGTGAGTACAAGCAAGAAAGATGTCACTGTGAAAATTCAAGAAAATCCAAACCCAAAAAGCAGTAGTGAAGGAAAACCAACTAAAAGTAAACTAAAAAAAAAAAAAACTAAAGCAATATTTGTCTATAATAGACGATTATTCTTTTCAGAAATCACAGCTAACGATTTTTGCTTTGGAAAGGGAAAAGAACTAATTCTCCAAGAATTGCATCAAATTAGAATGAAGCAATTTGTTCTTTTTAAGTAAAAGTAATAAAAAAGTTAATCTGGCAGGTTGCAGTAGGCAGACCTCAAATGTTCTATCCTTTTTATTTGTAGGAATTAATCTCTTGTCTGACAGACTAAATATAAAATATATATTTTTTTCATAAAAAAATGCCCTAACAACTAAATACCTGAATCTCAAAGGAAAAAAAAAAAGAATGTTTTCTGGGAAACAAACAGGAGGTAGAACTAAATAAACATCAGACACAAGAAGGTGGCTATGTCCTGCAGGGAGGTAGGAAATCCTGAGAACAAACGTGATCCTATAAAGTGATAAGACCGCTGGCAGATGCAGGACTGCGCAAGGTGCAAACTGATTTGACAACCACTCGAGCATTTTGATATCTCTAAATAAGGTTCTTTTATAAAAATTAAAGGAGAGCACATAGTACAATATTTCACTCAGTTTAAAAATAATGTGTAGTGACCACTTAAAATGCTACATTTACAGTGAGATATCATAGCAATATATCTAGTTTCCCAATTTAATAAGTGAAGTTCACACACACAATGTGTTTCTAATTTAATCTTGTCTTGAAGCTATATCTTCTTTGTAAATTTTCAAGTTTCTTATATGAATGCCAATTTACATGGCTTTACAGTTATTTTCAATAGACAGTCGGCAGCATATGGCAAATGATAGGTGTATAAAATGTATGCACATATGCCTCTACCATCTCGTATCTCACTAAGATGTATGGCTACAATGCATAAGTAAAAGAATTAAAAAATATAAAATATCTATAAAAAAGAAATATGAGATTTAGAAGTCACAATTCCAAGTGAGTTTCTGTGCAGGTATGTGGCTTTGATTTAGACTCCATTCAATACAAGCACCTACACATCACCATGCCCCGCCTTTTGTCTGATTCTGACAACACTGTCTCCACAGTCTCAATTTGCTTTCTGTGAATTGTTGTCCCAGAGAATCATACATTTGTGTCTCAGATAATAAAAACCAAGCAGCTATCACATGTTTAAACACATGTTCTAAACCAGGTGTGATGATGATCCACGCCTGTAATCCCAGTACTTGAGAGGCTAAAACAGGAGAATTACAAATTAGAGGCCAGCCTCAAGAACTTAGTGAGCCCATATTTTAAAAATAAAAAAGGATGGGTATGTATTTCTGAGATAGAAGTCTCCTGGTTCAATCCCAGCAACAAAAAAAGGGAAGAAACTCTCAGAAACTACTTTTATGTATCTTTACATTCATAGTCAATTTAAATAAAAGCATATATGTAACTCCTCAATCTTACCATTTTATATACATAAGAGTATACTTTTACCCATAGTTCTATGCCTGAATTTTTATTTGACAGTATCGCTTATAAATTATGTCATCACATTACTCATTCTTTCCCACAACTGAGTATTATTTCAATGCATGAAATTAAAAAATACTTTTTGAACCATAGTTTAGAATTGGAGTACAGGCAGGAAATGAGTAAAATAAATCTCAGGTTCACAAAATTACAAGGTTGAAGTGTTTAAAGCTTTTCCTTCTCAGTATTCAAATGACGTTGAGCATGTAGGCAAAGACATTAACAAGAAGAATAAAGAAAAACAACAGTAAAGGCAAAAAAGGAAATAGGACAAAATATCCTTTTTACATTTGACTCTCTAAAAAAGAATACTGTGCTTCATGTTTTCTATGACATTCTTCTGACAATTAATGAGCAGATGTGTTAAAGCAAGACTCTGCAGAGATTTGGGAGCAGAGAATCACTAATGATGGGAGGAGAAGAGGAATGATGGGGGCCAGAAAATCAAATCCACACACACTGACATGAGGGGACGCTGTGATTTCACGTCGACCCGCATTTCCTGAGTGATTACTTCAAGCAACAGGGTTACTCATTTTTAATATGGAAAGACAAATGACAATTCAACACAACATATGCTCAGTCCCACGTGAGTGATTATAGATTATAATTGCAACAGGACGGAGTGTGCTGATAATACCAACATTTCAGGTAGCTTTCCTCTTAGACGAAGAGAAAGTACTAGTTAGTTTTTGTGATCTGCATCTATGGGGAAGAAATCGGTGGTACTGCATGGAAGAGTGTCTCCCCAGGATGGTAGTCCTAGACAGAGTAATACATCATATACGCCTCAACAATTTCTAAGCAATCGTCACATTACTGATGACTCATGTGCAGTTGGAGCTGTAGAATTTTATGTGTCTTGACAAAATGAGTGATTTTAAAGAATGATAAGGAAGTAAACCTTTTTTCAAAGCATGTTTGACTAATGAATCCTTGTCATCATAACTGGACGTTCATGAAAAGTGTTTTATAAAATATGTGTTTGTGAATACTTCTATCCGATTTTCCAAGCTTTTTTACCAGGTCAGAGAAGCCTGGGTTTATATATCAATCCCCCTATCCACTGCTTAAGATACTTCCATGAAATTTCTCTCAGGTGCAATTTTTCTGTTTTGTAAGGAGTCACAGTATAAGTGAGAGTTGTGAACTAAAAAATAAACTTATATACATCATGATACATATAAGTAAATATGTATTTGAAATTCATATAGTATCAATCATTTAAAATTATCTTTAATACTACTATCCTATCAATTATACTATGTGATTATATTGATTACATAGTAAGATAAACTATATATTATGTATAATGTCAAGTGCACATTATTTCTTAAACATTAAATTTTTAAATTCTGGCACAAGTTAGCAAATAAATAAACAAATTTCAATTTTATACCTATTTTGAGATAACTGTTTCCCTTAAACATCCATTGTACACTCATGATATTATTTAATCCTGGTTAGTTTTCTAAGCATTATATATTATTAGCTTTCGAAAAAAATTGCTGTCTAGTTTTTATATCCAGTTTGAGTTTGCTATTCTCACTACTGGGCCTTCTCTTTCTAGATTCTGGTATGTGACTTGTTTAAATTTCTCTATACAAAACAACCAATGTCAGCTTCTACTATGGTGTATCTTTCTTAAACACAAATCTTAAAAAAAAAAGAAAAACATTGGAGCTCTGACTTTGGCAGCTGTGGTTTACCTGTTTAATCTACATATTATGTAGCCAATGAACTAAAACAATTTTATATACTTTTATTGGTGCACTGTAATTATCATCTTTGTGAAAATCAATGTCATACAAAAAAACATGTACACAGGTCTTGGTGTGTCTCCCCTCAGGTTCCACCCTGATACTAATTCCTCCCCATACATAACAGTGAGGTTGGTAGTGACACCTTCATATACTGGCACAGCATAATTTGGACTATTGCTTTCATCAGTCCTTCCTTTTCCTCTCCTCAGGCTCTCCCCCATCTCCTTCCACTATTCCACTGTTCACTTTCCTCCATTATCTTAAGTCACTTGTCCTTCCTGTTTTCTCTCTAGCTTCCATGCATGAGGGAAAACATTCAACCCTTGAATTTTTGAGATGCTTAATCTTACTTAGCATATATGCTTCTATTTTTTGTGCAAATCACATTATTTTTCTGTTTTTAATTGTGTGAGAATCTTACCATGGAAAGGATAATTTTCATTATCCATTCATCTACTGACAAATACCTAGGTTGGTTCTATAATTTGGCTATGTAAGTTGTGTTACTATAAACATTGGTTTGCATGTATCACTATAGAATTCTGTTTTTTATTTTTGCACAATTGTATGTTTTATTTAAAATTTTTTGTGGCACTGGGGATTGAACCCAGGCGAATTCCACCTCCGAGCTATACCCCCAGCCCTATTTTATTTTTATTTTGAAACAGGGTCCCACTAGGTTAATGAGAGACTCACTATTTCCTAAGGCTTTTCTCAAATCTGCAATTCTCCTGTCTCAGCCTCCCATGTACTGGAATTACAAGTTTGTGCCCCCATGCAAGCAGAGTATTTTAATTTTTAATGATGAATTTTATTTTATTATAAGAACATGTTATAATTGTTTGAGATAATTCTTTGTTATTTAACATTATATAGATCCAAGGTTTTTATTTAAAAATACTGGTATAAATATTCAAATATATGAATTTGAGATTATACATCTGATGATTTTCTTAAGAAACTACCTCTAGTTTTTCCTTCTTTTTATATACTTTTATTGGTGCTTTATAGTCACATATTATAATGTAGTTCAGAATGATGGTAACATACATGTACCCAGCACTTGATGAGCTTCCCCCAGTTCCCTCCTCAGGCCCCTCTGCCCCATACATGATATTGAAATTCACATTGGTATTCTTACATATGTACATAATGTCAATGAAATTATTTCCTTAATTAATTCTCCCTCTCCACTACTACCATCCCGCCTAGACCACATTGCCTGATCCACTGAGGTTTCTTCTTCATTACCTAAAGTTTCTCTTGCATCCTAATTACCTTATAGCTTCCACATAAGAGAGAAAACACATGACCCTTCACTTTCTGTGACTGGCTAATCTCACTTAACATAATGCCTCCAGGTCCATCCATTTTTCTGCAAATGACATGATTTTGTTATTCTTTATTGTTGAGTAGAATTCTACTGTGTGTATATCCCATAATTTTATAATTCATTCATCTGTTTATGGATATCTAGTCTATTTCCATAGGCAGAGAAAGGAGAATCAAGGCCAATGAAGACATGCAGCAACTTACCATTAGAGTATTCTGACTGTAATTCTTTTGGGAAGATACCAACGACTGGTATAACGGAGTCATACGGTGGTTCGATTTCTAGTCTTTTGAAGACATCCATATTGACCTCTATAGTGATTATACTAATTTGCAATAGCATCAACAGTGTATAAGGGTCTATTTCCCCTTATCCTCACCAACATTTATTATTATTTTTGTTCTTGATGATTGCTACTTTAACTCGACTTAGATGAAATCTTAATTTAGTTTTGATATGTTATGTCCTTTATTTTTAATGATGCCATTTTTCATATTTATTAACAAATCATATTTTTCTTTTGATAATCATCTATTCAGTTCAACAGTCCATTTTTTATTATATTATGTTTTGTTAGCATTCAGTTTTTAAGTTCTTTGTACATTCTATATAACAGAGGAATAGCTGACAAACATTTTCTCCCATTCGCTAGGCTCTCTCTTCAGACCCTTTATTGTTTTCTGTTCTGTGAAAAAGCTTTTTAACTGGATGTCATTCCATCTATTGATTCTCAGTTTTATTTCTTGATCTTTCATGGTCTTTATGATGAAGTCTCTACCAGTAACTATGTGTTGCAGAGTTGGTTCTATGCCCTTTTCTAGTAAATGCAAAGTTTTTTGTCTAATTTCTAGGTTTTTGTTCCATCTTAAGATGACTCTTGTGCAGGGTGAGGGATTGCCCAAGAAAGATTTTAAACGTGACTGATAAGTTCTATTGTAAGTATGAAGAGATGATGGCTAATTGGGACTATGTATTTAGATTCAATATCAAAATTAAATTCAGCATGCAGTCGAAAGACAGATCATAGTAATCTTCAATGTTACCTAGGAACAAAACATCTCTTTTTAAAAAATGTGTTATTTAGAGTTGCGAGTGATAGTACACATCTGTAATCCCAATACTTGGGAGTCTGTGACAGGAAGATTGTAGGCTTTGAGGCTTGAGGCCAGTCTTAGCCACTTAGCAACTTAGTGAGACTTTGTTTTAAAATAAAAATAAAAAAGAGCTTGAGGTGGTACAGCTCAAAGATACAATGTCCCTTAATTCAATACCCAGTCTCCCTCTCTAAAATATATTACTTGATAGGATGTCTTTTACAAACTGTTCTGTTTATAGCGTTATTGTGAAGCTCTGAGCCAGAACAAGTGGTTAAATAACAACTTTCTAACTTCCTTCATCATGGATAAAAATACCACTTAAATATATAGAAATATATAGAAATATATTTAAGTGGTATTTTAAATATATATGGATATATACATATATATGTATATATAGAGAGAGAGAAAAAAAACTTTGTAATTAAAATGATATGTATTTATTTTTTGTGGGCCTAGGGATGGAACCCGGGGATATTCAATCTCTGAGCTACACCCCCTGTCCTATTTTTTATTCTTTATTTTGAAACACGGTTTCACTAAGTTCCAGAGGGCCTCATTAAGTAATGGAGACTGTCCATGAACCATGATCCTCTGGTCTCAGCCTCCCATATGCTGGGATTACAGCATGCACCACCATGCCGGGCATTGTAATGCTATTTATTTATTTATTTTTCCATTTTATTTTTTTAATTGGTGCATTGTAGTCATATATCAATCACATTGGAGTACAAGACTTGAGAGGATATACAAGCACACATTATCCAATTAGCCCTCATCCAGCCCCCATCCCATTCCCTCCCCATCCCTCTATCCCATGCTTGTTTGGTGATTAACTTTGATACATTTGTTTATGTACCTCTTGCGTTTTAAAGAGGCTCCATCCTCCCCTATTCCATAACCTCTGATTGGTCACCTTAGTTGCTTCACATTAGGACCCTTTCTATAGCTCAACCTCTTCCTGTTGCCCCTTTCCTCCTAGTTATTGCTAATTAGGGGAAGCATCTGATTTTTATTTTCTGTGACATTTCTCTGTGCATGCCATGTTGCAAGTACCAATCCCACTCTTGACGGCCCCAGTAGTGGCCTGGCTACCCGATGGACTGATCCTGACCTCGCTGGCTCAAGCAGCAGCCTTGGCTCATGGGAGGCCCCGATTCTAGTCTTGCTGGCCCCTACACCAGCCTAACCCCTCAGCTGGCTCCGATCCCAGCCTTGGAGGCCCCAGTAGCGGCCTTGCCTCACGGCAGGCTCCGATGCCAGCCATTGGCCCCAGCACCGGCCCAACCCCTCGGCAGGCTCCGATCCCGGCCTCGGAGGCCCCAGCACCAGTCTTGCCTCACGGTGAGCTCTGATCACGGCCTTGCTGGCCCTGGCACCGGCCTAACCCCTCGTCAGTCTCCAATCCCGGCCTCGGAGGCCCCAGCAATGGCCATGCCTCACAGCAGACTCCGATGACAGCCTCGCTGGCCCAATTCCCGGTCTAACCCCTCGGCAGGCTCCGATCCTGGACTTGAAGGCCCCAGCACCGGCCTTGCCTCACGGCAGGCTCCGATCCTGGCCTCACTGGCCCCAGCACCAGCCTAACCCCTCTGCAGGCTCTGATCCCGGCCTCGAAGGCTCCAGCATCAGCCTTGCTTCATGGCAGGCTCCAATCCCAGCTTTGCTGTGTCCGTTGCTGGCCTCACCCCTCGGCAGGCTCCAATCCAAGCACCCTCTTCACCCAACCAATTGTCCCACATTCTCGAGGGTGCGTGGTGGTAACATTCTGCCTCTGGGGTTATTATTTCAAAGGTTCCAGGTGTAATGCATCAGATCTCTGCCTCCCCTGAGTACTGGCCACTGCCATTTCCACTGCCTTCACCATTACAAATCCTTCCGAGGCTCTTTTTTCACTCTGAATGTACAGTGTTCCTAAGCATGCCTGACGGTAGCCTTCGACTTTTGGTGTAATTTCTCAAAAAAAAAAAAAAATAAGGTTGGTAGGATCCGATTTCTGCTTCTCCTGAATACAAGTCTCCACCGCCATCATGGAGACCACTTTCAACACCGCCTTTCTCCTTGGTCTCCGCTAAACTCTCTCCTTACAGGTGATGTCCAAGATTCTTAACAATATAGAGAAATAGCAGTCCTCCTTCACGGGGAATTTTTCCATGAGTTCCAGTGCATTTGGATAAGTTTTGTCTGCATCTCCAGTGTCCTGGCATCTACCACGGCTTTCTTAACTCCTCTCCGATATTTTTTCTTTTCCTTTTTCTTTTTTTCTTTTCTTTTTTTTTTTTTAATAAGAGAAGACAGTATATGTGGTTTGAGGAGGTAGTGGGATCAGGCACTCAGTATCACTGTGACCCGGTCAGTTTCCCCATGGGTCCATTGTGCTCCGCACTACTCTGCCTGGGGCCCAGAGTCCCACGACCCGGGCCCTGGCTGGCGTGCCCCGCGCGACCCCCGCCCGGGACCCAGGGTACTGGGCCCAGTTTCTCCAGGGGTCTGGCGTGCTACGCGCAGTCCGGCCCAGGAATATAATGCTATTTAAAATGAATATATCATTATATTTGGCTATTGTATGCAAAGACAGAGAATGTATAAAATGATTAAAATATTTTTTACCTGCAGGTGGGGCTATGACAAAAATGAACTAATTCAGAATTTATTTCTAATAATGATAAACCAGGTATGGGTCAATCCTTAAACCAACACCAATATTAAAGCTTGAAAAAATGCTTATAAGTTGTTGAAAATATTGAAAAAAATTTAAGATAGTGTTGCTTTATAGGGGCAAGATCCAGGAGAAGAAGAAACCCAGAATGTCAATTCTCACCTTTGATATTACTTTTCTCCTAGAGTTAGTGGCTGGTCCCATGAAAGGTACATGGACACTGCGAAGTAGAGCAGGACTATTGACAGACATGGGTGATAAGTGGCAAGTAACTGCATGTAAAGGTTCTCCAAAGAGAGAGAACCTAATAAATATCCCTGACTATAGGATTAGCCTTCAAAGTGCCACAACCTATAAATGAATGTGGACTGGCAATTACCAGCCCTGAAAAAGGAGGAGGACCAGCTTTAAATCATCTCATACTTCAACTAGGGCATGGCGATCTGAAATTCCTATAAATACAGCAACTTTCCAGAAGTAATGATTAATTCCTTCTTGAGAAAGAAAATATCCTTAAACATCTCTCTCTCTCTCTCTCTCTCTCTCTCTCTCTCTCTCTCTCTCTTTCTCTCTTTCTCTCTGTTTATTTGCAATATTGGGATGGAACCCAGGGGCATTCTACCTCTGAGCTACACGGCCAGTCCTATTTTTTTAGTCTTTATATTTCTTAAAGCAGTGTCTCACTGAGTTGGAATGACCTCACTAAGTAGCTGAGACTGTCTGCAAACTGAGATCCACTGATCTCCGCCTCCAGAATGCTGGGATAATAAGTGTGTGCCCCACATTCAGCTATAATTTTTCATATATATAATTGTTCATGCCTTTTTGGCTACATTATTTTAGAAATAACCTAACATGAAGCTATAGGGCCATGAGGCCAAGAGGCAATAGAATCAATGGAAAATTTGGGGTATGAGATAAAGACTTTGAACTATTACTTAGTATGCTCAAGAAAATAAAGAGACAAGATTCAAACTTTCAGGAGAGAACTGGACATCTTTATAAAAGAGCCAAATGAAAACTATAAAAAGGTTGACATATAGTTAAGAATTTATTTTAGTGTCTTAAATGATACTAGCCATAATTAAAAAGGAAATTAGTAGGTAACAGGTCAGAAAAATATGCAAACTGAAATACAGATAAAGGCCATGATGCAAAATACAAAAAAGCACATAAGACACACAGGGATGACAGGTTCATTTAAAATATAATTAGGGTCTCAGATGGGGAAGGAAGAGGGAATTAAACAAAAAACAAATGCAAAAGAGATAATAGAAAAAATTTCCAAACTTATAAAGACATCAGGTCATAGGTGCAAAATACTATATAAAAATAAAAATGATGAATAAAAAGTAGAATAAAGAAAAATGGCACTTATGAACAGTTATTAAAAAGTGATTAATAGTCTATGACAGAAAGTAAAACAACTTGGGCCACATTATATACTTACATACAAAGGAATAATAAGGTTTATAATTAACCCCTCATAGAAAACCAACAATGGAACAACATCTAGGAATTTCAGGGTTTTTTTCTTTAAATATACCGAAGATATAATTTTTTATCCAGAAAAATAAGTTTCCAAAATGAAAAAACAAAATATTTTCAAACAAAAACTAAAAGCATGTATCTCTGTCATCTACAGATAAAACAAAATGCCAAGAAGTATTCTTTAGGGGTATGATAGCAAGTGATTCCTAACAGAAATTTGGTGCATGCTGGGGTCCAGCCCTAGCAGAGTCGGGGTTCGTGTGAAGGTGAGGAGGAAAAACCGAGGCCAATGAGAGAAGACCACACGAATTCAGATTAAATCTTCTCTGTTTTATTCAGGATCTGTTACAGTTTTTATACTTTATTTTTTGGCAGAAAAGCAAGTGCAGAGTCATGCAAGTAGGACCTTCAAGGACAGGAAATGTTATTATTTACATACATCAGGGTGGGGTGTCAGACATTTAATTAATCATAGTATGCTTTGTTTCACTTCACAAAGCTGACTCAAACCTAATCTGATACAGTGGCTCAAACTAAGGTCAGTTTGAACTTAATATTTGGCCCAATAACTTTATCCTTGGGCTTTGCTGTCTGAGTCTCTCACAAGCCGCTGCCCATCAGTTTTAGTCATAATGTTTATACATAAAATTCCAATTATACATATTAATCCAAATAATCCTAAAATATTTTTTTTGAAGAAAGAAATGCCAGACATACTTCATGGGGGATCTACGCTGTTGTGGATCCCCTGATCGAGCTTTCTCAAGATCTACATGAAATTGCTGTGGCAGGTGCGGTGTAATCACACCATGATGAAGTTCAGAGTACAAGAGAAGCAGTGCACAAGGGACTCAGCGAGCCTCCCACCTGCCTCCCACCCCACAACCTCACCCTCCCTGTGCACGACATGGTGATAGGCACTGATGATTTTGTGTACATACATCATGTCCATTGAAGTGTTTTTCTGATCAAATCTCCCTTACTTATGTCTCATTCATCACTCCACCAGGGTTTCTTCTTCTTTGACTATGTTACCCCATTATCCTAACTTCTCACTAGCTTCCACATATAAAGGAAAACATCCAACCTTTAACATTTGGTGACTGACTCATCTCACTTGGCTTAATATTCTCCAGTTCAATCCATTTTTCTGTAAATAACATAATTTTGTTTTTTTATGGTAGAGTAGAATAACATTGTGACAGAAGTTTAAATATGCAAAAAGCAATATATAACTCCTCTAAATAAAAATAACAATGTATATAGGGTTCATATATATATATCAATAATTTACAATGCGAATCATGAGTGGGATAAATGGTGGTGAAGTCTAAAATATTTGCATTGTTTGAAAGATTTGCAGCTATTTATATTAGAAATTGATATAATGCATGTTGTTTTCCTGAGAGTTTTTCTCAAAGTGTGGTCTATAGGTCTATGTGGTTTCCCAAACTCTTGCAGGATACCCTGAGATGAAATTATTTTTATAATAACATTAGGTTATTATTTCCCTCTTTACTTAGTTGGCTCTTGATCTGGTTGTGGAGAAGCACTGGTAAGCAATGCCACAGGCTTTGTAGCCAAAATCAAAACAGTGACAGCATACCACATAAGCTTTCCTTGTACTTTTCCATGCCAAAGCTCAGTTAATTGTTTCTCCTATGAAGGTGTAGATGGGATATATTTTATACTTTTCAGGTCATATAGTCTCTGTTTTAAGCACTAAATTCTGTATTTGAAGAACAATACACATCTATAGACACTCCATTAACAACAACTGGGCATGACTGTATTCCAATAAAAATTTATTTCTAAAAAAGAAGCTTTGGGCTATGTTTGGCCTGTGAGCTATAGTTTTTTCATCATCTCCTAAGTATCAAACTTATAGTAAAACAAAAAAGCACCCCCCCCCCATACACACAGATACAGGTTTACTTAAAAATTCACTGGCTGGCCAGGCATGGTGGCAGGCACATGTAAACCTAGTACTTGAGAGGCTGAAACAGGAGGGTCATGGGTTGGAAGGCAGTCTCAGACACTTAACTAGATCCTCCGTGACTTAGTAAGATCCTACTTCCAAACAGAAAAAAAAAAAAAAAAAAAAAAGACGGGCATGGTGGCGCACGCTTGTAATCCCAGCATTTGGAAGGCTGAGACAGTAGGATCGCAATTCGTGGACAGCCTCAGCTACTTAGTGAGGCCCTTTGCAACTTAGTAAGACCCTGTTTCAAAATACAGCATAAAAAATAGTGCAGGGTGTAGCTTCGAGGTCAAATGTCCCTGGGTTCCATCCCCAGACCCGCAAAAATAAATAAATAAATAAATAAATAAATAAAAGAATTTATTAAAGCAGTAGCAGTGGAAATTATCAATTTTTATTAAATCTTGACCCTAAGTACTCATCTTTTATATTCCTTTTGACATAATGGAAAGAAAGCACAAAGCCTCTTGTCTGCCTACTGAAGTATGATGACTGTCTTAAGGAAATTCTTTTATGTGATTAGATCATTTGTAAGTTAAATTAATTGCCTTTTTATGAGATACTATTGTTACTTGAAAGAATTAAGAGATGAACTATGGTTATTCTGACTTGACATTCAGTAAACTGTCATGAGACATGAAAGGAACTCTAATAAGGGTTTGTGGGAAGTTTATCTTTGGCATTAAAAATGCCACCCTCGTTGTTATTCTACTGCACCCTGTGCTCCTTGTCTGTGACACTCAGAACTCTGATAACCATCATGCAAGAAGAAAATGGCTTTTTTCAGAACAAAGCCAACATCATTCTAAGTGATACTGTGCAGGTGTATTGAGTTGTCAGGACTGTAGTATCAGGGTTACCGCCCCATTCTTTTATGAGGTTATTAGTTTATTTACATTCACTGGGTGTCAGTAATGTACAAGATACAGGGGGGCATGGTGGAGCACCTCACTTGTTAGGAGGTAAATTGTAATAGAGAAGACAAAGGATCAACTTATAACTAGATGCATAAGGAAAATTTAGAGTGCTGTGGAAATACGGTCTATTGTGGTGTGTCATGAATGGTTTCCTGAGAGAATATGCAGTACACGCTAAACCTGAAGGATGGTAAGAGTTGGCTAGGATAAAGCATAAGAAGGGATTTCCAGAATAATAACAAACACACTTGAAATGTGAGAGAGCAGAAAACACATACTAAGAAATCGAGAAAGGCCAGTCAGCCTGGAGCACAGGGTGCAAAGGGCTGGAGTCACAGAGGCTGAAGGAGTGACTGGCAGCCATGAGACTCCAGCAGGTTACGGGTCAAATTAGGGCATTTGGACTTTATCCTAAACTATATGAACATGTATTGAGGTTTTATTTTTTTTAAATTTTATTTTGGTGGTACTGGGATTCCTGGAAACCCTTCTACCTCTGGACTACATTCCCAGACCTATTTTTATTTGGAAACAGGGTCTCTTGAGCCAGTGCGGCTGGCTTCGAACCTGAGCAATCCTCCTGTCTCCTCCTTCCAAGTGCAGGGATTACAACCGTGTGCCACCACGCCCGGTTTTTTATTGAGGTTTTAAAACTGGGCTTTGACATGTTTAGAATAGCATTTAAAAAATCACTCTGGTTATACTGTGGAAAGTTAATTAAATTGAGATCAAATTAGAAACTGGAACATCTGTAAAAAGACAAGCAGCAGTCCAGAAGGGAGATGACGTGGCTTTAAATGGGGAGGGCAAGGGTGTTGAAATATAAAAATGTAATCCCATCGGAGATGCAGGAAATAGAGATCATGAGGTCTGAGCAGAGATCTGAGAGGTGCCTAAGAGTCCACTCCAATAAAGGGGCAAGTGGGGGCTAGTGACAGGCCTGCTGCTCTGGGGATCAAGCAGGGGAGAGCAGATATGTAAGATGATGCAAAAGCCCCAGATCTAGACTTTCCAACTTCTTGTTAGTATTCGTAATGCATGGGATGCTTTTCTGTACCTCATACTACCAAGCTATATTTCCTGTTTTTACAAAGGAAACATATTAATATTCCTGTTGCCAGAAATGTAATAGAGCCCACTGAAATATTTTCATATGTCATATTCTTCACAAATGTGTAATGTTCTGTGTTTAAGTTAATTTGTTAAAATAAATGAGCAAATTGATATATAAGCATGGTTCCACTTTTCCAAGCTATCTTCTATGTTTTCTCTGAGGATTTTTTCTGAAATTTTCTGCTATATGTTCAGTTCTATTACTTTTTTTTTTTTTTTGCGGGTCTGGGGATGGAACCCAGGGGCATTCGACCTCTGAGATACACCCCCTGCACTATGTCTTATCCTTTATTTTGAAACCGGGTCTCACTGAGTTTCAGAGTGTCTCACTAAGTAGCTGAGGCTGTCCACGAACCGTGATCCTCCAGTCTCAGGCTCCCGAATGCTGGGATTGCAAGCGTGCGCCACCACACCCAGTCTCTATTACCTTTTATAGAATGATCTTTTCTTATTCTACATATACTTATTTGGAATTGGTCTAAATAACCAAAGTTACAATAACAGCAATCAATATCCTGGACCAATCAATGCTAACCTCTGTTTACCTTATTTCCCCAAATGCCACCTTTGTCTGAGCTGACATATTATCTGGCCTAGATTATGGAAATAATCTTCTAATTGGCCTGTTTTTATTACTCTTGGACAGAAAGAGTTTATTTCCAATAGGAGAGCTACAATTGGAAAGATTGCTATTTCTTCATTCAAAGCTTTCACATCTTCCATTTCATTGGGGATAAAAAGCCAAACTCTTGGAGAGGCTATAGGCAGTTGCTCTCATAGGAAGCCTCCTGCTTGCTGTGAGGCCTCAGTACATGCCCTGGCTAGATACCTTTCCCCAGATATCCATAGGCGGCATACCTATATGTATGCCAATGCCTTTTCTCCATCATGCTCTTTAAAATCTCCTTCTCAAACAATTGCTGCATTTCCTATGTTCTTCCCATTCAGTGTTATTTATAGCTTGTAGGGAGTATTGTGCGTATTTATTTTATGTCTCCCCACCTAAAAAATCAGCTATTAAATGGTGGAAAACTGGCCTTTATTTTTCCTGTGTATTTTCAGTCTGGGCCAGCAACTGTCACATAATAGGCTCTCCATAATTATTTGCTGATGATTCAATATGATATGAAGAAAGAGTGTCAGTCACTATAAGAAAAGTATATACTCCCATAAAATTTATTGAAAAAGCAGATTTTTATTTATTTCTTACTCTAACACACATTTTTATTGAGAAATACTAGATTTTAAAAGTAATCTGACAAAGATCACCTAAATAATGTAAAAACAACACAAAACATAAACAAATAACCATGGTGCCTGAACAAGAGAAAACATTTTCTTGGCACTCTTCTACACACACACACACACACACACACACACACACACACACTATATATATATATTTTTTTTCAATGCTTATGAAAATAGTAGATCTTTATTTCAAAATATTTTTTACAATTTGTACATGTAACCAATTCACATAGACCAGTTAACCTAAAGTCAATCAAACTACTGATGAAAAGTGAAGAAAGAAAATTTCTAAAGCTTCCAGTGGTAATTAAGGGAGAACAAATTGACTCTGTTTATCTTTAAGAAAATCCCTTTCCTCTCCTGCCTGAATTTATTTCCCTCTGTTTTTGCTGTCCATCTTTTATTTATACATTCATTTTGAAAAATTGTGTTTGCTTTCTTTGAGTTTTCTCAGATAATATTTTCTGAAAATTCTCCATGTATTTTATTACAATTTATTCACTTCCTTCCACTGTGTTATTCTAACTTCATGGCAACTGAAAGACTTTCAGTTTGAGGTGTCAGCATTAAAATAAAAGATTCAGTATACTCTAAAGTGGAAATTGCCTGGATGCCATATAAATTGCATTCAAATTTCTTTGAAAATATTACCTTAACTTGCACCTATCATTTGAATACCTAGCACTTAAAATCATTTACATTTCTGAAAAATGGCAGCTAGGGAAGCAAGCCATCATGCTCTTAGTTAATAAAATTCTTACCACTCTTTGTGACACCATGCTTTGTATATTATAAAATTTGAGCTCTATGAACCCACTTTTCCCTTTAGAGAAAACTCTCAGAGAGAACTCTTTATTCTACAGAGCAGGTGAAGTGAACATTCATGAGGCCTCGCTGAAAGATCAAGTCTTATTAAAAAACAGAATTCTTAAGTATATTTAAGAAATTTTTAGAATCATATTAAGTATATTTAAGAATTTATTCTAAAGTATATTTAGAATTTATATATTTATATGTATGTATGTATATATACATGTGTGTGTGTATATGTATGTGTATATATATATATATATATATATATATATATATATAATCAGTACTGGGGATAGAGCCCAGGGGCATTCTACCTCTAAGCTACACCCCCACCCCCAGCCCTATTTTTTATTTCTTATTTTGAAACAAGATCTCACTAAGTACAGAGGGCCTCACTAAGTAGCTGAGGCTGTCTGCAAACATGATCCTCTTGTCTCAGCCTCCCAAGTACTGGGATTGCAAGTGTGAGCCACCATGCCTGACTCAAATGATAATTAAAAAAAAATGGAACAAGAAAATAAAACTCAAGGATATTAAGAAGTAAAATCTTTAGCTAATAAGATTTTGGTTCTTGCTAAGAAATGATGACAATATCCTAGATCAAGCAGCTGCAGGCTTGTTAGAAATAATGTACTTTGATTTGAATTAATTGTTCCAGATATAACAAAAAGCAATCCAAATGCAAAAGCAGAGTTTTCCAGATCTTCCTTTGCTATTATTTCCCAAGATCCAAAAGCCTACTAAATTGGCCATAGTCATTTTTATGCAATATTTCTAAACACATCTTCCTTCCTTTCCTTTTTTTATTTTCTCTCTTACCTCTCTGTTTTTGCTCCTTTCTTTTGGTAGGAAAAAAAAAACCAGTGTTTTATCACTGGAAACCAGACAGTGTTCTAGGGTACAAAAATAATTAATAGGATTTATATTGCGCAAAAAACATACACACATACACACACACAAACACACACACACAATACAGTAGACTTTAAATCTGGGAACAATCTGGATGACAATTTAGCCAAAATCCATTTTATAGTTGATTTTTAGTGTCTTAAAATTAAATATCTGTGGGTTAAAAATTATGTCTCAATGGTAGAGTACTGCTTAGCATGTATGAGGCTCAGGGTTCAGTCTCCTGCAGATGTATATGCAACACACTCACACACACACACACACACACACACACACACACACACGTACTTCAAGATCCTTTTTGAATTAAATAGTGAAAATGTGGTACTAGAAACTAGGATTTATGATTCCTGATCCAATTAATTTTCTTTTAACATATTGGCTTTCATAGAGATGTTCCCTTCCATTTAAAAAATACATAAAGGTAGCAAGCAATTTATAATTGTTTTTAAAATTGGATGACTTCTTTAATGAAATATTGAGCCACCAGTATTTGTTAGAAAAATAATTTTGCTATTCATTAATCAATATCATAAATAAGGACTCTGATTTGTATTTTTTTAAAAAGCCAGTAAAATGACTGAATAGACAAAACAACAAGACTGAACCAACTCTAAAGATAGATATAATAATGAATACCATTAATTCAGTGTGTAGCCCACATATTTCTCATTTAATCCTTGAAAGATTATGAGGTAAGTATGGCTAAGTCTAGGTGTAAGCAAATGCCAGGCATGGTGGTGCATGCCTATACTCTTTATTTGATACTGGGTCTCACTGAGTTGCAGAGGGCCTCACTAGGTAGCCGAGGCTGTCCGCGAACCGTGATCCTCCAGTCTCAGCCTCCTGAATGCTGGGATTACAAGCATGCCCCACCATGCCCGGCTGTGGTGCATGCCTATAATCACAACACTTGGGATGCTGAGAGAGGAGGACTGTAGGTTTGAAAGTAGCTTTGGCATGTTAGTGAGATTCTCAGTAACTTAGAGAGACCTCATTTCAAAATAAAAGCATAAATCAGGGCTGAGTGGTGAGTCAGCCCTTATATATGTTTTTATTTTGAAACGAACACCTCTGGGTTCAATCCTTAGTATCAAACAAAAACAAAAAATATAACATATATAAGGAAACTCAGGGTGAGGGAAACTAACTCAGTTGCCAATGAGGAAACCAGTATGCAAATTCAGACTCACAGCTTTTCATCCCCAACAGCCTGATACTGTCTCAATTTTCTGCAGTGGATATGAGAGGGTCTCATGAAATATGCAACAAATATTCCTAAGAAAATAGAACAAAACTTCTATAACTAAATGGATAAATGCAACCTTACAGTAAAGAAATAGCTCAGAATTCTAAGCTGAACTTGACAAGTAAAAATTGAGACTCGTGTTGATGTTCAAAGATGAGGTTTTAAATCTAAGATGTTTACTATTTAAGCTTTTACATTTTTTCCTGCTTAGCATGCAAGATACAGTTTCAGAAATATGGAGTGGAAAACAAACCCCATTAGTTAGGGCCTCATTCACATCAAAGTATTTTCCATTTATGAGAAGCAAGAGATTTTGATTGATAGCATTTAAGTGGAGTCTTTTCCAAATTCAATTTGCCTACTTGTTCCTCCCTCCAGTCTCTGATTGTACCAGTAGGTTCAGGCAGGTAGACATTTGCTGGAAAGGCAGGATGGAATCTTAGTGAGACACTAAATAATGAATGTGATGACACTGGGATCAGACTGCCAAGACTCAAAGCGCAAGACAATGCCTGAAAAAAAGTTAAGTGGCAGACTTCACAAAGTAGATTGAAAGGACAAGTCCCAATAAGCATTCTGTGGGATTCTTTTACAAAACAGGAACATGAATTTCACATGGATAACAGCCTGTTTAATAATATTTCCACCATTTAATAAACTTAAATTTCATCATAAATAAACTGTTGCTATTTA
Source organism: Muscardinus avellanarius (assembly GCF_963383645.1). Classification (NCBI taxonomy): domain Eukaryota; kingdom Metazoa; phylum Chordata; class Mammalia; order Rodentia; family Gliridae; genus Muscardinus; species Muscardinus avellanarius. The sequence continues at coordinate 68,673,738 of NC_137787.1, forward strand.
TATTACAAATAAATTTTCTATACTTCTAAGGAAGTTATCTGATTAAGGACTCTTAAATATTATTTCGTCAAATAATTATTTGCTAGAGAAAGTGTAGGAAAGAACAAATTTAGAGAGTAGAGGTGAAGTATGAAAGATAATTGAACATGATTCAAGGAAAAAGTCAAACCACAATTTGAAATAATAATTCAAACCAACATATTTAAAATAATGTGTAGTTGAATTAGGGAGAAGAGGGAGGACTGGTGAAGGAAGTAGTTCAAATACTGTGACAGTATCTGAAGGTATTACTACCAATCTTATTAATTCATTTGGGGAGGGAAGAAGTTGGAGCAGGTTGGTGTTACTGTATTAAAAACATACATGATGCATACTAGGATGTATAATTGCAATGCACCAATAAAATACTTTTTAAAAGTATGCTATAAAATATTGTATAGATACTTTATGGAGAGTATGTGGCCTTTTGTATGGTTTAACTCAGGGGTCATGGAAATGCCACCTTGAAACCCTCTGTTTTCTTTCTGTTTTGAATGATGCAAAACTTTAGCCTGAATTTAAACATTTTTATATAAACAATAATGTTTACAATAAAACACTGATTGGTAAGGTGATTCAATGATCAGAATATTGTATTGCTAATTTCTTCTATAAAGAAAACTTTGGCTTGGGAGATTGTAGAGTTAAAATGAAGTGTTTGAGTACTTGATAATTCTACTTGGATTGAGAATATATATATATATATATATATATATATATATATATATATATACATATATATATATTCATTTATTTAGTATGTACATATACTAAAGAATATGACACATGTCATATTGAAAGAGTATAACAGTTAAGTGCTCTAACAAAGAAAATCAGGGTACTAGAGGATTCTATAAGGAAGAGATTTGACCTATTCTGTAGGTTGAAGAAAAGGATAAAGAAAAAGTATACACAGCTAAGCAAAACATGAGCGAAAGGAAAATACAGTAGGAAATTGCATATTTCCTAATTTAATATAAATTTTCCTGCCATTGTGTTGTATTAAATGACTATTATTTTAAGCACTGCATTCTATGTGTGATATATAGTACTTCACTGCTGAGGTCCTGCAATTTATTTCCGAGATTAATATCTAAAACATTCTTCTGTGCACTGTCTCCCAGCAGCTGTATCATGTTGATAGTTGTCCTTGCATAGTCTTCATTTCTCTGCCTTGTAGTTGATCCCCATCATGAATGGCTACTGCTCTTTTACTCATGAATGACACCAGAGTGTGAACCCAGCCATGTCCTGCATTCTCAGAAGCTTCCCTTACAGAGAAGGCCTATTGGCTCTCCTCAGAAATGGAGTCAGAGGGGATGTTTTTCCACTTTTTGTGTGTGTGTGTGTGTGGTACTAGGGGTGGAACCCAGAGGCTTTCTACCTCCGGGCCATACTCCCAGACCTTTTTTTAAATATTTTATTTGGAAACAGGGTCTCACTAAGTTGCTGAAAGCCTCACTAAGTAGCTAAGGCTGGCTTCGAACCCGTGCGATCCTCCTGTCTCAGCCTCCCAAGCGTGGAGATTACAAGAGTGCGCCACCATGCCCGGCATTTTTCCACTTTTTATCTCTCATGTTTTGGTTTGATGCCTTACACATTTTTGTTTGTTTATTTTTTGATATTATTGATTGTACCCAAACATACTCGAACTCTGAGCAACACCCCTAGCCCTTTCTAATTTTTCATTTTGAAATGTTTTCACTAGGTTTCTGATAGTCTCACTAAATTATTGAGACTGGTCTTGAACCTGAGATCCTCTGTGCCAGATCTCCTAAGAGCCTTACATAGTTTAATAGCTATAGAAAATTTTACTTATAGATAGGAAAAGGGAGAAAATATACCATGAACTGAACACAGATTACAAAACCCAGTCTATAGTTAGAATCATCTTTCCCTTTCAGAAAGTAAAGGTTTTAACTTAACTTTTCCACATGTTTGCAGCTACAATATAGTATCATTCCAAAGGAAAATAAGCTGACAACATACTCTCCAGCTAACCCAGGTGTGGTTGTTCAAGTATGTTGGGGCCAGAGCAGTGTATATAAATATAATTATATGCATATATGTACATATATGTATGTGCATATATGTATACTCACTATACACATGCATATATATATATATATTACATAGATACATTAGGATTCTCTTGGAATTCTTATATTTTCAGCTTTATTAATTTCTGATACTGAACTTTATTGGATGGAGATAGTTTTAGTAAAGTGTTGAAATTTTGTTAGTTTTTCTAAGTAACATCCTGTCTTTAATAACAGTTTACAGTTGAACTTAATTTATATTCTGTAAATCCAATCCATTTCAAAACTTTAAGTCACACATGTTCACTGTATATTATTTTGGTTTGACTCCTGGTCAGCTGTCATTACTGGAGATATTCCATGTCTTGACTGCAAACTCGTAGCACCTAAAGTTAGGTGTACAGGCTTTGGAAGTAAAAAAAAAAATAATTGCTAAAAGTCATCCAACATTTGGTACATGTTTATTCTTGACAGACTACTTAATTTTTCTAAGCTTTAGCTGAAAATTGAGGATGATACCTACCTCATTATATTGCTGTGAATTTTATTTATTTTTATTTTTTTGGTGGTACTGGGGTTCCTGGAAGCCCTTCTTACCTCTGGGCTACACTCTCAGACCTATTTTTTATATATATTTTTATTTGGAAACAGGGTCTCTTAAGCCAGCATGGCTGGCTTCCAACCTGAGTGATCCTCCTGTCTCTGCCTCCCAAGTGTGGGGATTACAAGCGTGCACCACCATGCCTGGATTATTGTTGTGAATTTTAAATGAACTTTAATCTATACAAAGGCTCATTACAATGCTGTCAACATAATAAACAATCCTGGAGCAATATTTGTTGTGTCTACATATTATTCTTTAAAGATAATTTTTTCTTTCTGAATCAATTTAACAAAAGATCATCCATATGAACTTGATGCTTAAAATAAAATTTACCAAAATTATAGTATGGAAAAAGTTACTTTGCCTAAACCTATTTTGTATCCATTTAAATCTAATTTAAGACTTTGCACCAGTAGATAAATTATCTTTCTCTACACTAAGTACTAATAAAACAAAAGAACATATAAATGATAAGATTTTTTATTGAGTAATAAGAAACAATCGTTCAGGGTCCTATGGTCATTTTGAAGAATGATATATCTGAATATAACATTCCATATTATATTCATTAATTAAATTCAGAATATGTGAAAGATAAATATTTCAATTTCAGTGACTAAACTTTATTTAGATACCAGATTTTTTGTTTATCTGGTTTTCTCTGGCCATCTGGGAAGGTCAAGGAACTCAGATTTGATGCTGTTTCCAGGAACAAACCTAACTAATAAAAGACTTGTCTGAAAAGGAATCTTTTAGAGTAGGAGGTCATAGTAAAAAAGGGCAAAGGGTGCCAAAATACTAAAAAAGACTATTCGACTAAGCCCATCAAATATTTATTGGGTTCCTGCTATTTGTAAAACGCTGAGCCATGACACAAGGGGGATATGAATAAAAAAAATACTCTATCTCTAACATCAAGGAGCATTTGACAGTGAAAAATAGTTAAATAGATCTGACATCTACAAGCAGAGGGACAGGATGGAAAATTCCAGGTAGAAATCTAATAGAGTATTTGGACTGATATCTAGAATATACAAAGAACTTAAGAGACTCTACATTAAAAAACAAATAACCCAGTCATGAAACAATCAAATGAATTGAATAGACACTTCACAAAGAAGAGATACAAATGGCCAACAAATACATAAAAAGGTTCAACATCATTATCAATCAGGTAGATGTAAATGAAAACTACACTTAGATTTCATCTAACCCCAATTAGAATGGCAATCATCAAGAACTCAAACAATAATTAATGCTGGTGAGGATGTGGGAACATAGAAACTCTTCTATACTGTTCGTGGGATTGCAAATGTTAACGCAGCTGCTATGAAGATCAGTGTAGGGATACCTTGGGAAAATTGGAATGAACCCACTGTATGATTCAGCTAAACCACTGTTGGGTATCTTTCCAAAAGCATTTAAATCAGAACTACAGCGATTTTGTATATATATATATATATATATATATATATATATATATATATATATATACACACACACACACACACACACACACACACACACACCCATGCTCATAGCAGCAAAATTCACAATAACAAAATTATGGACCCAACCCAGGTATTTATCAACTGAAGAACATATTACAAAATTATGGGAAATACACACAATGGAATTCTACTCAGCAAAAAAGAATAAAATTATGCCATTTGCAAGAAAATGGAAGGGCTTGAAAAATATTATGTTAAGTAAGATTAACCAGTTATAAAAAAAAATAAAGGGTCATAAGTTTCCTCTAATATGTACAAGCTAGGGAGTAATTTGAATACCAGAGAGAGTCCAGATAATGGAGGAAAAACCTTGCTGGAGTCAGGGAAATTGTCCAAGGGAATAGGAGGGAGAAGACTGAAGTTCATTAATGTAAATACTACCACTAACTATGTGTACATATGTAAATATACCAACGCCAATCTCAGTACTCTCTATTGTGGAGGAAGAAAATGGGGAGACGGGCAGGGGGCGCCAAGTGCTGTGTGCATATACATCACTGTCAACATGATTTACATTATGATGTGAGACTATGATACACCAATAAAGAATATACAAAATAAGTAAAAACTAAAAATAAAAGAATGAGTCTTAGAGCTTATTCACAGATATAAGAAATATCTCAAAATAAATAATAAATGTAAGAGGTAAAAACAAGAATTCTGGAAGAAAACAGGAAAAATGTTTCCCTTTTATAGGCTTAGTTGTCAGTGGGCAGAATTGTGGAAATACAATACAATAGAATACAATAGAAATACAATAGAATGGGGTGGGGGACATTGGTGTTTTTCCCTAATTAATATATGTTGCCTTTCTGTGTGTTGCCTTCATAAGCTAATTATGGTTATTTTATATACATGGAATTGTATAATATATATTTTCCTTCAGGTATCTTTTTGTCATTTAACTTACAATATAATGAGTAATATGAAATTTTAGTGATTTATAAAACAAGCACATATTCTAAGAATTCTGGAATTGGGGTATAATTTGGTAGTAGCACCTGCTTTTCTCAACTTCATGGGACATCAGCTGGGATGACGCACTGGGTACAATCAACTGGCAGCTCAGCTGCCATGAAAACATCTATGATGTTCACTAGTTCTCCAAAGCTTTTCTGCATGTGTTCTTTTAATCCTAATCACAGAATCCTAATCACTGCTTTTCCTGTGGACAACCTGACTGTGCCAATTATTATAAGGTCTCTGCTAACATAATGTTTTTGGATGACTAATCAACTAAACAAAGCACACAGTTAAGGCCAGATTCTATGTTGGAGAGTATAACACGAGTTATGAATTTTTGTAAATGTGTCGCATTGGAAGTCTCCAATGTAACAATCTGCTACACACTGGAAGCCTAAGTAGGTACTTCTCTTTCCAGAACACAACTGCTGCCAATTACTTATTTTATTTAAATTTAATGTGGGCAGGAGGAGAGATGGTTAATTGACAATGTACTCAAAAGATGATTCTGCTAATTCTATTTGTTCTCTTGGATTCTAGATTTGTGGAATGCTTACGTCTCTTATACAGATATCTTCCAAGTTTAATTTGACCATGGGTTTCTCCATAAGTGAACCTAATTTTATTTGGAGTTATATCCTTTAGCAATGTCTATAAGCTTTTAAATGTACTGTTGTTTTTATTTTTATTTTCAAATATGTTTTCCAGGATTGGGGTTGAAATGAAGGTATACGTGTAAACTCTGGCAATGATAATTTGCTATACTGATGAGATAATTACTCTAGCTGGATTTTATGTTTTTGTTTCTGTTATGTCATAACAGAGATTGATCCCAGGGCCATTCCACCATGGGGATACATGCCCAGACCTATTTTAGTTTTTATTTTAAAACATGTTCTCACTAATCTACCTTGCCCTGGCTTTGAACCTGTGAACTTCTTGTCTCAGCGTCTGAAACACTGAAAGTACAGGTGTGCACCACCATACCCCGCTTGGATTTCATCTTTGAATCATATGTATTAAAACCTACAGTGTTTCCTACTTTTAATATTCCCACAAGTCACACCTCCTGGTGGTTCTTTTTTCTGTATTTCTTTCATTGATTCCTGGCTTGGCTATATGAGTTGCTTTTGATAATGTGGTATTAGTCACTGTGATTCAAGTATATGGATGTTATGGATTTTCACATTGTGACTAATTCTCTTGAGATTCTTCTTCTTGGAATCAGGCAGCCACGTCATAAACTATTCCAGACTATTCTTGTGGAGAGATGTCACATGAATGGGCATTGGTGGATAGAACACCATACCCTGATAGGGAGCGCATGTCAAGGAGAAGTCCAGATGGCCCAGAAGAACACAGACCTCTGACTGACTCCAGTCAAATACCATAAGAATCAGACAATCTGAACACCAACCCCTCTGCATCACAAAACATAATAAAGTATGATCTTAAGATACTAAGTTCTGGGGTACTTTGTTATGCTGCAATGAATAACTGAGTCATGTATAAAGGGGAGACTGGTTCCCAAATTGAACAACTCATGTCTCTTATAATTTTTATTTCTTTTGCCTCTTCTTTGTTTTCTTTATGCTTTTATTTTCCTCTGTAATGTGCATGCCTCTTTGTCTGTTGCAACCCCACACATTCTTCAAGATGTTGAGATAAAAAGTGATAAAGGTATCCTGTATTTCTAATATGATCTGGCTTATATTTCTTTGCTTTTGATCAAGTAGAAAATCCCCTAGGATTTATGATAGTCTCTATTTTCAGTAACCAGCCAGAACTGTAGCACTGTATTATTACTTCATGCCTACCAAGTAAGTATAAACTGCTGATGTGCCGAGAAAAATGCTCCAAATGATTGAAGGTGTTTCAGGAGTTCATTTTCTTACTCAACTGCCTGGCCTTACAGTAAGTAGCAAAGGAACCCAATGATCATAATTATAGCCACTGTTATTTTTGTACTGATTCTGCTTATTTTTCTCTATGCTCAGAAATCCACTTTGTATAATATCACAGTGTGATTTCTGATCATGAAAATTCTATGCTACAATAGGAATGTGGTTTCCCACTGGTCCCAAACTTCCAGACTCCTTGGTTCAAGATGTTTGAGACTGTGAAAAAAATTAAAAATTTAAAAAAGCTGCCTGCTCAATTTTAAAAATATTTTCTATAGGCCCTAAAATAGATCATCTTGTTCAGAGATTTTCATAGATGATGATGATATTAATGAATATGTATTTTTATTGTTTCACATAACTTGCTTTTGCTTTTTTCCTTTTAAGTACTTTATTAGTGCGTTATATTCTCACATCATAATGTACTTCACAGTGATGGTGACATACATGCACACAGCACCTGGTGAGCTTCCCTCAGCTCTCCCTACTCCCCACTTCCTCATAAAAGGTACTGAGATTTACATTGGTATTTTCACTTATATACATAATGTCAGTGGAAGTATTTCCTTCATTACTTAATGAATATTTATAGGTCATTGCTCAGGCAATTTATTTTTTATCTGCACTTTTTCTTTCTTGGTACTGGAAATTGAACCTAGGGGCATTCTACCTCCTATCTACACCACTGGCCCTTTTTATTTTTGTTTTAAAACTGGGTCTTCGTGGCATACCGAGGGCTGACTGCCACTAGGCACTTTAACCCCATCCCAAATTATGCAACCAAAGCTCCTTCTCCTGATGGAAGGATGGAAGGAGGTGTGGAAGGAAGGAGGCCCTGGAGGCCCTGTTCTCAAAAAGATCATTTATATCTAGCTCATTTCATGTATACCATCTTCCTAGTCTAAACAAATAAATAAGATACATGTGATAGAGCCAGGCGTGGTGGCACACGCTTGTAATCCCCGCGCTTGAGAGGTGGAGACAGGAGGATCACACAGGTTCAAAGCTAGCCACGCTGACTTAAGAGACCCTGTTTCCAAACAAATATAAAATAGATCTGGGAGTGTAGCCCGGAGGTAGAAGGGTTTCCAGGAACCCCAGTACCACCAAAAACAAACAAACAAACAAACAAACATGTGATAGTATTGTTATTATTCTTATTTCATAGAGGAGCAAACAAGAACTCATTAATGTTCAGCAACCAGCCCACGATCATGGAGGAATCATGCAATTATAAGCAGTATAATTAGGAGTAGCTACAAAGCCCAAAGTCAGTATACCATACCTCCTGGAGAAGGCCTTAAATAAGTGATGTGTATAGACAATAAAGTTTATATTAACTGAGAATGTAAATATTTATTTAGAAGGAAACTTCAAATTTCATACTATCAATTTAAACAGAGAGACTTTCAGTATCTAGAGATATGTATTGGGACTTTCATTATATAGAGTGATAACACATAGAAATGAACAAGTAACTGCTTAAATCAATCAGCAGAAATATATCCATAAAAAAGTAATTTCACATTTATGCTCCAACATTGATTTTATAACTTCAGGCTTCTAGCAGGAAATGAGAAGATTGGCCTCTTTTATTTTTCCCCTGTGAGTTAGAAGTCCATGCCCAGCAACAAACGCAGTGCTCAATTTCTTCAGTAAGTGCCACTCTATCTATTGCTTACTTTTCATATTAAAACACGTCTATTATAGGTAAGATTCATGTTCTTTTTAAAGAGACATGGCCTAATTTTATTATATCTATATTATAAAACATCTTACCTCTTAATAAAATTAGAAAGGAAAGAAATAAATAAGATGAAAGAAAATGTACTTACTGAACCTGATATATTTGTGAAAAAAGGGACATGGTATTTAGTTTTATTGTAAAATTAGATCTTATTTTAATTTGCAAATGTTTGATGTGTTAATGCATTTTCTATAAATTTGAATCCTAGATTGTTTAAACTGATTACAGAAAACACTTTATTCCATCTCCTACACAAAACATAAATGGAGACCGAGATGACTGTAGTCTAGTCTAATGTCAGGCTGTATTTTTTAGATTATCAACTAGCTAATTACTATAATATTTCTCTAGGAAATATGATAATAATATTGGAAGATAAATATTCCAAGAAAAATATTATGACATATTGATTTTGAGCTTTTCTCCATTCCTAATTATGCTGTTTATAATTACATGATTCCTTTGTGATCTTGGGGTTGATTTTACTACAATTATTCCTTCTAATGCTTACACATTTACTTTGTACTCTGGAATTATTTTGCAAATCTGTCCAGTTATCTGGGCTTATTAACTTCAGGTACATATGAAAATTCAGAGCTGAGGATCGACAGTTACTTCATATTTCTAGCCAGGAAGCGTATAGTTTTTAGTCATTGATGGAAATGACTTATCAATATAATTTCAGATAATTTCCAGCAAATGAAACATGCATCTCCTACATTTATTCATATATAATAGGATATTAAGCAAATAATTTAAAATGAAGTAATACATAAAATATCCTTGATGAAAAATAACTTCTTATAAAGAGTTGCCTACTTCTTTAATAATCAAATAAAGCCTTTGATATTTCACTCAAGGACAATCACTAGGTAGGAAGCAGGTGGGGTGGATCATTCCACATATGTTGCTCCTGAGTTGTGATTTCTCTACTTCCACCCACTCCTCACTGCTGTTTTGAGGTTTTGTTTTGATTTATTATTTTGTTTAAGGATTCTCATTCAAGAATGAACACAGAGAATTTCTCTTTATTGCATGTAGCATAGTTTAGAAAGAAAGAGATTTTCAAAATTTTGACAAAATACTGAAGATGTAAAGGAGACAAATATAGAAACTATCTGAAGTTTCAATAGGTTTCTGACTATACCGTAACTAGTCTGATTTTATTACGGCAGATGCATAAGTGAGTCCCACTGAGTTCAGACATCAGGAGATCCCTACATGTAGCACAAAATAAAATTCTAATGCATAGAATTGTGAGATAAATAATGGCCATTGCTTTAAGAACAAAGTTTGGAATGTTCTGATTTTCAACAAAAATGAATTATTGCAATGTGGTCCATAATAATCTATTTCTTTTTCTAAATATATTTTTATTGGTGCATTGCAATTATACATTACAGTGAAATTCAAAGTGATACAAATGTACATAAACACTGCGCTTGGAATGACTCTCCATATCCACCTATTCCAAACTTCTCCCTATAGATATCAGTGAGATTGTAGTAACGTGTTCATATATGAACATAACATTATTTAAACTGTTTCCTTAATTTTTCATAATAATATATTTTAATTAAAAGAATGAGCTCAAATAGTATCATATCTAAGCACATGAATATGGGAGGGGAGAGAATTTTAAATTGACACTAAAAAATCATATATACTATCTTTCCAAAAAAAGGTTTGTAAAGTAAGTCAACATTTGAATAAACTCTGACCTTGATCTCTTTTGACCTTACAATACAAGCGAATCACTACTGGGTCAGTTGAATTATCTATAACTGTCTTAATAAATAAAGTATCAATCCCAGATTCTAAATGTTTCTTATCAAAGAGTAGATCAATAATAAGAAATTTCAAAAAATCTAATATAGTTGATGTGAAAAATCAACTATGTTAAAATAGAAACACAGTAAAGATAAGTTGTCTGCACTTTTTAAATTGAACTCGTGATTAAAAATATGTTTATGTATTTTTGAAGACAGTCATTGCAAAATATTGTCCTGGCCATCAGACAAAACATTAAGAGGATATTACATTATTGAATTTTAGTCCCACAACTTTGTGTAAAATATTGGAACTTCGTTTTCAATATGAAATAGGAAAGTTTTTTAAGAAAAAAGATACAATTCTTGAGCCATAATACAGATCATTTCACCAAAATATAATTTCAAGAATCTATTTAAAATGTCACAATTTGTAGTGTCTCTTCACTCACCCTATTTCTTGCCAAGAACATTTGACTCTCTCAAATTGTGATTATTATGAACATGTCTTGGGCAATGCATTTTTGCTGATTGTTATTTTGAGAAAAGGAATATAAGATGTCAAAGGGCAGATATTCAAAATTACAAATTAAATGTTTAATTATCATACAACCATGAAGAGTTATTGTTAGTAAAATAAGATGAATTATCAAAATTGGCATGAGAAAGTGTTTGGGTACAAAACTTTATTCTCCCATGTGTATATAACAAAAGGAGTATTTATATCTATGGGCAAATTTTTGCACTTAGTTTTCTGACACATGGAAGTCATCATTCCACCTTTATTAAATAGTTATGTCACATTTGGCTCTGTGCAAGATGGTTATATATAGAGATTAATAAAAATAATCCACTTGAACCTGGACACCATAAAAATCAGATTTAAAAGAAAAATACCAATAAGGAAAGAACCAAGTATCAAGTGATGAATGGAAACCTATTTGAATATCATTTATGAATATAAGACTTTTCAAATGAGTGCAAATAAATTTGAATGTGAGATATATAACACATGTCTATAAATAAATATACTACAAACATAGGCATGCAAATAAAAATACCATTTTATTTTTATTTTTATTTTTATTTTTTATTTTTTAGTGGCACTGGGGTTCCTGGAAACCCTTCTACCTTTGGGCTACACTCCCAGACCTATTTTTATACATTTTATTTGGGAACAGGGTCTTTTAAGCCAGTGCAGCTACCTTCGAACCTGCACGATCCTCCTGTCTCCACCTCTCAAACACAGGGATTACAAGCGTGAGCCACCTTATTTTTATTTTTATTTATTTATTTATTGTATTTTTATTTATTTATTTATTGTAGTACTGGGGCTAGAACTCAGTCATTCTAATTCTGAGCTACACCCCAGCCTTATTTTCTATTCTATATTTTGAAAAAAGGTCTCGCTGAGTTGCAAAGGGCCTCACTAAGTAGTAGCTGAGGCTGTCTGTGAATCATGATCCTTTTGCAGCCTCCCAAGTACTGGGGTTACAAGCGTGAGCCACCACACCTGGCAAAAACTGATACCATTTTTATTTTATTTATTTTTAGGTGGTACTAGGGATGGAACCCTTCTACCTCTGGGGTACACTCCAAGTATTTTTATATTTTTATATTTTTATATTTTTTATTTGGAAAAAGGGTCTCTTAAGCCAGAGAGGCTGCCTTTGAACCTGTGCGATCCTCCTGTCTCCACCTTCCAAGTGTGGGGATTACAAGCGTGCGCCACCACGCCCGGGCCATTTTTATTTTGATATGTCCATGTCACATCAAGATAAGCATTCTTGAAACTTTCATAGCTACACAGTAAGAGGCATGCTATAAAATTTTATAAAATGAAAAGAAAATTGGAAAGGCATTATCATAAAACATGGTGATAATAAAAGCACAATAATAAATAATTAATGGAGATAGGTGTGGAGGACTAAATGAGGTAGCATGCTATCAAAGCACAAACATCAAAGGTAACATCTCATTCTGAGCCATTTACAATCACTCTGGATGGGGTGTTCCACAAATAACCTCAGTGTGGAGATATATAGATTAGTGCACTGCCAAAAGAAAGTGTGTTTTTATTTTTAGACACCAACATCTACATGTAATTTAATAAACTTAAACAGAGACATTTTATGGCAGGCCTTTGAAGACTATTTCCCTTTGTTCCTTTTTATCTCTGGTAATCGGGTAATTTGGATATCAAAGGAGAAATGAGAACATTTTAGTGTTGGGGCTTCATAAAAATATGAATCTAGTTTCCACTATCAACAATTTAAGAATGGCTTCTTGTTTAGCATGATTATTTTGTTTTATACTGGTATACATGCCTTCTCTATACCTGTCCCAATTTAAACAAACTTCCTGTTGGGTCCTGCTATTTATAAATAAATAAAGAATCCTTTTATTAATTCAAATATACTACTATTATGTGATACATTCTTGGGAGAAAATTACTATTTCAGTAGCAAAAGTGAATGTGTAGACTGCTTGGTTTATACTGATCCTTTTGAACATTTGTATAATATGAAATGTTGGGTAAACTGCTTACATAAAACAGTGAATTAATAATATAAAATCTGTCTTTATTTCTTAGCCCATCAAGTATACTATGGTATCAGAGAAACACATTTAAAAGTGAAACACAAAAGCTATTCGATTTTAATTGGATTAGACAGAGTTGCAGTAGTATTCGCCCATCTAAAAATTGCCCACAATACATTTCTATATAATAATAATGTAATATAAAAGTAACTCTAAATATTAGAAACTTTCTTGTATAGAACAAACAAGAAGTCACTTCAGGCTTGGATTTTCTTACCTACATAAAAGAATAAAAAGACCATTTAGTCTCCAAGGCTATTTTGGGGATGAACTGTGATATCACATTGTGCTTGAGACTTTTTCCCCTCCTATTAGAAAGTAATATCCTTGAGGGAAGTGTTTATGTCTTGCTTAACTTTTTGATGAAGTGACTTTATATCCTTAGTGTATAGCAATCACTTCAGTTTTTATTTCTTTGCAATAAAATGATAATTCCAAGTCTTTCTAAATACTTAAAAACAAGGAAAACAAATCAAGAATATTCCTTACAGTAAAAGCCTACTATACCAAATTTTTAAGAAATAGATTTTAATCTGAGAATTCAGTTTCATATTCAATATTACCATTTTCTTCTTAAAGGCAAATCACAGAGAAAGAGTATAATTTACTTAATCAGAGGAGGATCACTGATTTTTTTTTTTTTGTTTTGGGAACCATGTTTCCCCAAATAGAATAATTTTGTGTGAAATTTTCCTATCATAATATAAAATATTTTGGCCTAGCAAGTAAGTATAGATCTTCATACGACATACTTATACATAACCCTGACTTAACCAGTTAATAACATTTTGCTATATATTTTATGGTTTCCTTTTAAAGAAGATGATTTTCAAAATACTAAGTGAAAGAAGCAAATTTTAAAAGTAATATATATATGCATGTGTTTAAAACTACAATAAAATAATTCATCATATTTAATTGCTGTAGCTATCCATTTATTCATCTATTTGTTAGAAATTATTTACTTAGTGTTCATTGTATTCAAGCTACTGTTATAAGCACTGTGCACAAAATAAAATTTATAGCCTATGGTATTCATTATCAGGGGACTTACAGGAGCTGAAGGAGGTGATACACAGGGATCAATAAGGCAAATCAGAACACTGGTTGTACAAAGACAACAGTTTACAAGTTTTAAGAAGTGATGGACTGTTTCTGGCTCAAGTACAATCCAGAAATTCTCATGCTAACTGGTAGACGGATGAAATGAAGGTTGAGATTTAATGGAGAAATGGGCATGAACACATGAAGGGAAGGGGAAGGAACAGTGTGTATTACACATGGTGCCAAGAAGGGTAGACAGATAATTTTCATGAACAGAAAACTGTAGTTTAATTTACAGCTAGGGTGTATGATTAGAAATTATAAACGTTTAGGGCAAAATTTTTGCATATATATTGGGAAGGTTTGAGTTCCATGCTAAGTATTTGACCTCATTATGATAAGCAATAGAAGGTCATTTCTGTGACCCTTTGCATCTCTCTACCCAAGAGGGCAGCAAGAACAATTAAATAGATAGAGAATGGTCTGGCAGATGCTCAGTGTACATCATGTCCATACTGAAATATTTTGCTTTTCCTGTTTTCTGCTTATTTACTGATATTTTTTCTACTTTTCTATTTCCTCATCCTTTAAGCCTTCTGGGCCCATCAATAACTTGGCTTTCTCTGACTTTGCTTTTATTCTTCAAGCTTCCCAATCTTTTCTCTGGTGAAATGATCTTTAGGGAGAAATCCTGGCACTTCTCTTCCCTTTGATAGCTATTCCTGGTCAGGTGCCATTAGGTCCCATAGATTTCTTATTCTATCAATTTTGTGCCAGGATAACATTTGGGTTATATAATTTTCATTTGTTGTGACTTCCCAGAATTTAATTCATTTTTCATACTCTGAGTTTGCCTATCATTTTGATTTCATGTGTATAATCAAATAGAAAAGCAATGAAGATAATAGTATTTATATTGTTTAAAATTCTCAAGTGTTTATAAATTAGAGCCCCTGTGTCCACAGATTTGATGTTGATAAATTGTGCACTAGCCAAGTGGCTTGAAGATATCATTGGATTTAGATGCTAAAATCTCATTTAAGTCATTGGATTATGAGTAGCCACCATGTGTGGCAGCTAATAGGATGCTTCTTTAAAACAACAGGTTTCACTCCAGAGGCAGAGACAGGAGGATGGTGGTTAGGAGACAGCCTGAGCTACTCAGCAAGGCCCTTCACAACTCAGTGAGACCCTGCTTCAAAAAATAAAAAAGACTATAAAATAGGACTGAGAGTGTAGAATGCCCCTGGGTTCCATTTCCAGCACTGAATAAAAACAAAACAAAACAAAACAAAAACAGGTTTGTGGTGGTTATATAATCAGTCACTGCATTAAAACCTGTAAAAGAGCAAAAATCTCAAGTACAATAGACAACTGGTTTCCAAAGTGAATGGAATCCTGTTTCACACAGATAAGACAGATGCTGTTAAAATTTCAAGTATTGAAGTGTAAGAAAAGTTCCATATAACCATAATGTGTGGCAACTAAGCCAGCATTTAAAACTATTTTCTTGAGCTAGTTTCTTCCAAATAAAAGCCTGAGGGAATGTGAAATCTAAAATCCTTCATCTTGTACAAGCAGGTGTAGCTGAAGCAAAACTGACCACTATGTTCATCAGGGACTCTCAGCAGGACTCACTCTATCAGAAAGTTGCTATCACTACTACTTTCACTTTTTCTCACACTATCATTTTTTATTTTTAACTGTAGTTCTCTCTTCTTTAAAAGAGATAATTGGTATTTTGAAAATAATCAACATTTATAAATTTTTTCATTATAAATATCAGAGAAAAAAGACAAAGATAATTCAAATATTCTAATTTCCTTATAATAGGTATGAATAGGTAGTACTTGGGCTAAGGGTTTTTAGTAGATTGACACAAAGATTATAAATTTATGATTAATGAAAAGCTTTCAATAAATTTTGTATTATAGAAAGAATAAGCTAAATTATGCATTTCATAATTACATGTACAATTTTTTTTCTGGATAAAGTCCTCAATAGTTGTAAATTAAACCTGTGAAACAAGAAAAATGTGCTCAAGAAATACAAGCTATTATATTCTTTAAGACTTATTAGGATGTCTAATATTTTTATCAGCTAACTATAATTTTGGCTTTTATTGGCTAGTAAAATATGGACAAATTTTAAAAATAAAACCACATGGATAGGAATGTAGCTCAGTGCTAATGTTCTTCATGAGCATTCATGAAATCTTGGGTTCAACCCCCAGCACACTAAAAACAAAAATATTTAAAAAGCAAAGGAACTTCAGTTTCTGGCCATGGTGACAGAGCTAGCACCAGATAAAAGATAACACTGAGAACTAAAAAATCTTAATAAAACAAATAAGTCTTTTTAAAGACTTCACAAAGCTTTCAAACAGCTAGAAAGAGAAGAGAAAAAACTCCTTGAGATGACCTCAGAACTCAGGATGCCACTATCCCCCTCCAAGCATTTACCCAGTCTTAGAATGGGACAAGCAACCAGGAAGCTGGGCAAAGGGAATTGGATAAGAGGCTGAAAGACCAGTGCATTTTCATCAAGTTCACACAGTGCTGGAGAGGAAAGAAATGGGATCTACAGCCGCCAACATAGCCAGAATTTAATACTAAAATCATGAGGCCAAGAGAGATAAGCATAAGCAAGGTTCATTCTTTCCTGTTTGTTACACCAGTGAAGTTTTCTTACTCTCAAGCTTTTACAGTAGATTGAATTCAGGGGCATTCTATCTCTGAGCTACATTCCCAGCCCGTTTTAAAATTTTTATTTTGAAACAGAATCTCTCTAAGTTGATGAGGCTGGTCTTGAACTTGAGATCCTCATGTCTTAGCCTACCAAGTACTGAGATTACACATGTGTGCCATTTGGTCAGGCTTCCCCCAAGCAAAAACATATCTAACAAATGAAGTGGAATGGTGACTAAAAATGAAAGCAAAATTTGTTGAAGTCTCATGGTGCTAAGGAGATGGTAATTTGATTTCAATATGCTGCAAGAAGGACTGAAATCCCACAGCAGACAATTTAATGAGTAACGAGATTGAGGCAACCTGCTTTTTTCTATTGCCTGCCAAAGAATACAGTGAATTATTTCAGTAGGAAGACAGCCTCATCCAGAAATACTCTGATTTCTCCAGTGGAATTCCCAGCATTTAATAAAACATGAAGAAGTATCAATACCAAATAAAGTTCCAATAGAAGAAAAAAAATCAGGTGGTAGAAATAGACTTACTAGTCATCTAGTCATCTCAATATTAGAATATTAAATATTCAGTGAATTTTCTTATGACCCAAACTTTGTACTTTGGTTAATTCTTTAGATATGTTTATATTGTTTTGACTTACATGATCTTTGAGAATAAGGATCAACTGTTTATGAGTATATCTTTCATAACATGTAACAAGGTACTATTACAAAGTTGCTCAAAAATGTAAAGATAATTACTTTTCCATTAGTGATCTTTGAAAGTTGACTGTTTTGTCAGTATTGGCTTCATAATTTAAGTTGCATTTATTTCATGAAAATCAAATCATCAGTAGATGAAAGCTAAGTAAATGTGATTTTTATTTGCCAGGATATATTTCAAAGATATTTAGTATCACTAACTATAATAAATTTATTCAATTTCTGAAGTTTACATTTACTTGGCTAGAGGTCTGATAATTTTGGAATTTACAAACATTAAATTAATATCTTTCAGAAATTTTAGCATTTAGAGTCCTAGTAGTAAGCAATATATTATATTTATTATAGTTAAAGTCATATTAAGGTGGGTTGTGTTTGGCTATTTAGGATTAGAAAAGTTAGATTAATGTTAAGAACTATTAAAAAAAGGAAGGTCTCTAATCATGATAGATTTTAAAGTTTATACCAATGCATCCATTCAAATTTATCCTGGTATACTGCATTCATTATTGTGATATGTAGGAGTAAGTGTATTTGCTATAGTTTAAAACAATCTTGATATAGCCATAAACAAGCCAACAAAAATGCCTGGTAAATAGCACATGACATCAGGAATAAATAAATAGTATAGCTATCCTATTGAGAGCTGACTTCAGCCCTGTTAATACTAAATACTAACATCTGATAGGACAGATTTAATCTTTTTAAAATGTTTCAATATATATATATATGGACCTTTGATTTAAAAAATATTTTGCGGGTCTGGGGATGGAACCCAGGGGCATCCAACCTCCAAGCTACACCCCCTGCCCTATTTTTTATTCTTTATTTTGAAACAGGGTCTCACTAAGTTGCAAAGGGCCTCACTAAATAGCTGAGGCTGTCTGCGAACTGCGATCCTTCAGTCTCAGCCTCCGAATGCTGGGATTACAAGCGTGTGCCACTATGCCCAGCTATATATGGACTTTTGAACTTCACCATTTCTGAGTGGTTTTATAAGTTCTTAAAATTATACCTGAAGTTTTAATTAAGTTGTTTTGAACTTTTAAATTCTTTGGTGAGAAATTGACATTTGTATCATACCAAAGCTGAGCATCTTCCTCTATTTTATTCAGATTATCTTTTCATCTTTCACATATTCAAAATGTAAAGTTTCCCCCATGGTTGTCTTAAATAATATGATGTCAATGAAATTAATTATTCTATATAATTCTTTTTGTTTATGATATATTTTAGTTATGTATTTTCTTATTGTTTATAGCTGGAGCAGAGAAATGTTACTGATATTTGTAGATTGATATTACATATAGAAGTTTTATTAAACCCTTATTATTTGTGTTAGTTTACTACTATATTCTATTTCTGCTTTTTTATTGGTGCATCGTAATCATACATCTTAATGGGGTACAGGATGGTAAAGACATACATGCACATGTCACTCATTTAGCTCTTCCTCAACTCCCACCCCATTCCCTCCCCCTCGCTCCTTCCATGTTCCACTTACTTATCATCAGGAAATAATGTTTTGTTTATGTTCTAATTCTTACTCTGCTCATTTATTTTTTTTTCCTGTACAAGAACATTGATCTAAGTTTTGAGATCAATGTTTCTAGCTCTAAGTTTCTAGTAATGATCCTACCTCAAATACTAATCAACACTGATTAATTATCTACTAGGCATTTTCTTTATTCTAGTCTCAAACTCACAAATATTTCATTATAAAGGACAATATTTGCCTTATTTTTTAGTGTTTAGAAATTTATAAAATTCTTCTCTGTTCAAAGTTTTATTTAATTTTTTAAATGTTAAATGGTGATAAAACACTACAAAATGTTTTTATACACCTGGAATTTTACTCAGCCATAAAGAAGAACAAAATTATGCCATTTTTCTGAAATATAAATGTAACTAGAATATGAGCCCATGTGAGATTAGGTCGCCTCAAAAACCAGGTTTTTTTTTTTTTCCTAATATGTTAAAGCTAGAGAGAGATTGAGAAACAAAATGGATTCTAGATAAAGAAAGAGAAATCCCAGTGGAGCAATGGAGGTGATCTAGAGATAGAAGTTGAGGGGAAGAGATTTGAAGAAAACACTTCAAATAATGCTAGGTACATATTCAAAATTAGCATTGCCATCTCAATAACATGTATAGGGAAGGGAAAGGAGAGGGCTACGATCTGGAGGGAATTTCACCAAGTGTCGTGTGTGTGTGACTGTTCCTATCACTCTGAATCACAGTTACAATAAACCAATACAAGTATATTAAAATAATTTAAAAATCATAAAATCTTTCAGTATATTTCATTGGTATTCATATCAATGCATTTAATGAGGAATACCACATCTTTTATTTATCAATCACTTACTAATACACATTTAAATTGGTTCCAATGTTATTATCACAAAGGATCTTGCAGTTTTCATGTAAGTATGTACTTTTTGCGGTTCATTAGTTTCTAATGAATATTCACCTATATATGAAATTGGTGGGTTGTAGATTATTGTGAGGCTTTTACATTTAAACAGATATTTATAAATTGTATTTAATGTGCATATATATCTTTAAATCATCATATAGATGCATGATATATAATATATATTAAGATGTAAACTACAATATGATATCAAAATTTTCTTCTTATACCTTAGTCATGTACAGGGGAAAAGAAAACAGGAGTACTGTGTGAGATTGTACAAGACCACTCAAAGTCATTGTGGTCTGGCAATTTTAACATTTAATATTTCTACTCCTCCCTTACCCATACTCACTCTATACTACAAGTTTCGCATTGATTTTTCCCATATTGCTTTATCTGCTTGGAATCCGCCTCTTGCAACCATTTCACTGTAAGAAGGAAAGCCATCCTTGACTTCCTCTACGTAAAATGCCTTGTTCTTTTCTTTGTAAGTTACTCTTGATCTAATCTCACAATTATTTGTTTCCTTGAACTGATTTATTCTTAATATTTTGTTCTGTGAACCTATACCTTTTTAATATACCTTCATGGATAAATTTTAATTATACATCTTAGTAAGTTTCAATGTGATACTAGCATATGGGTAGATGGCACTTGGTGGACAAATAAACAGATAAATAAGGAAAAATTAAAAAGTTCAACAAGCAAGGAAAGAAAAGTCACTGAGAAAAATGCATTTTTCTCAGAGTCTAAAAGTAAAGCTATGCCTTGCCAAAATCAAATTCATTTCAGCTCTTAAGAGTTGTCTTTATTTTATGACAGGCCGTTCTTCACAGAGTGTAGGTGGCTCTGTGTATATTTTCCAAATTGGATTTTTTTCAAGATCAGATCAAACCATATACCAAATGCTTCCTGGAAAAGTATTACATAAAAGTGGTTTAGGGAATTAACATTCTAATGCTGAAAGTAAGTTTTCTTAGAGAAACAATTTGGTGTTTTGAGTTGTTTTAATCTCCAATTATGAACAGAAATTTTATTATGAATAGCAGTACATTTGATTTGTTTTATTTTTTAGCATTTTGAATAAACTAGTTTATTAAATGGCCTCACATGAATTAGTGTTTAGATACAACTGCACACACAGTTCTTAACTTTGTATTATTGCTTGAATCTTCTGGATTTAACTACTGGAATAGTCAAGCTTAAAGTATTTAAAGCTGGGTATGGTGGCATATCCTCATAATCTCAGTACTTGGGAGGCTGAGATAGGAGGATCACAGGTTAGAGGTTAGTCTCAGCTACTGGGGCCCTCTGCAATTTGGTGAGACCCTGTTTCAAAATAAAAATAAAAAAAAAACAGGGCTGGTGGTGTAGCTCAGAGGTAGAATGCCCCTGTGTTCAATCCCCAATACCATAAATATATTAATTAATTAATTAATTAATTTAGACTATTGAGAATCTCACCACTAACAGTTATGAATCATCAAGATTACATTTAAGAATATCAGTATAAAGACAGTGAGGACTATATTTATATTTGAAAATTAAATAATAAACAACATTTATTATTCTAGAGTTATTTTTTCTGTAATGAAAGAAAAAATTCAAGATAAGGATTTTTTTTAATTATTGTATTATGTTTCAATAATGAAAAGAAAATTTCCAAACATTTTGTCCTAAATAGAATTTCATGGTAAAAAGTTGAATGTCAATATACAGGATAATGTTTGCATTCATAATTCCCGGAGTTTAATGGTTATTTAAGGATTATAATCTTTATAGATATTAATGAGAACAAAATACAAATAAAGCATATCTTAAAAAGTTTGTATTAATACTTAAGCAAAGCATACTTTAATGGTTTATATAGCCTCTTTGAATTTTAATTAATTGTTATGGAAATGATATAAGTGAGAAAATTACTTCACATATAATCATCAGTCAAAGAATGTATAAATGGAGCAACTCTTACCTATGCAGATAGAAAAGTTCAAATATTTCATTGAAGAGTTTATGAAATTTCAAAAGAAATAGTCAAAATAATATAGCTGACTTATCACTTATTTGAGGCTTAGAGAGTAAGTTGAATAAATATTTTTTATTAAAAATACCTATACACAAATTGAAATAGTTTAGAAAACTTTCCCGTTTTCCCTACATTAGCTTTTATTGATTGCTACTTTAATTTTCATACTTTATAGTGGTTTTAATACTTTGAAACCTTGCCATTTTTCTTTCATAAAAATAAAACTAATGAAAGTTCTTAAACATAAAAAATTAAGAAATAAAAAGATAAATCAATAATCTAATCATCAGCAATAATCATGCCTAATATTTTGGCTTATTTACCAAGTTTTACAATTGGTCATCACAAATTCTCTTGTATTTTCATAGAGCAAAGATAATTTTGTCTGGTCACTCTTGTGCAATAAATTTACGAATGCTTACAACATTTTCCTAAGTCACTCATGTTCCAATGGTTAATTAATATACACTAGTAGATCATATGTTTGTGGGCAGAAATAAATTAGATATTGTAAATAGATCACTTAATTCAATGTTTGGCATACAGTAGGTATTGCTTTACTGTTACACATTCATGATTTTTAAAGAAACTTTGATACTTCAATTAACTTATATTAAATATTTTTATCATAATACAGACAATGCTTATAAAAGTTAAGTTAATGTAAAGGAAATGACATATTCTTTAAAATATCAAATGACTTTCCAGAAAAGTTTTATCAGTTTCTCCTCCTTTTAGCTGTCAGAACTCAGTTTACTATATATATACTCACCAGCACTGAGTATATAGTAATATATATATAATATATATATTTATCTGTATATATTATATATGTGTATGTATGTGTATATATATATATATATATATATATATATATATTTATTTATTTTTTATTTTTCTGGTAATAGTGAGGATGAAAACCAGGGACCTTCTATGTCTGGGATACACCCCAAGCCCTATTTATTTTATTTTTGTGTGGTACTAGGAAGTGAACTCAGAGGCATTCTACCTTCAAGCTATACCCTCAGCCTGATTTTATTTCTTATTTGGAAACAGGGTCTCACTAGGTTGATGAGAGTCTCACAACTTAATGAGGCTGTTCTGGAGCCTACGACCCTCCTGTCTCAGCCTCTCAAGTACTGGGATTACATGTATGCACCACCATGCCCATCTCTATAATTTTTATATATTCAACTCTTGGAGGAATTGTGGTTCCTAAGTAATTATGTTGAGGTTAAGAAACCAGCAACCAAAACCACTACAGTTTAGTTTTATGCCATTTATTTGCAGCATGATTTTGGGTAAATGTTTTTTAATATAATTCCCAAGCCTCTATTTTCTTATATATAAGAATGGATAAGAAAACAGCGGTTTGGGAATTATAGTGGCACACTCCTATAATCCCAATACTTGGGAGAATGAGATGGGAAAATCACAGGCTTGAGGCCAGCCTCAGCAATTTAGCAAGACCCTCAACAATTTGAGAGACACTTTTCAAAATAAAATGCTCTGGGTTTATTCCACAGACACACACACACACACACACACACACACACACACACACACACACACAATATTATGTAATTCATCTCTTTTGGCATTAAATACATTATTTTTAAAAATAATATCCAGCAACACTTTCATATATGTTACAAACATTTTTAGTTTATCTTCTTTTTTTATGATTTTGAATTACTTGTTTTATATGGAAAGTTTTTGAACAACATGAAACCTAAAATTCCATATATAAAAAATAAGTTTTTTTTTTTTTTTTTTTTTTTAGCAAAAGCCATGCATGGTGGTGCATACTTGTAATCCCAGTATTTGAGAGGATGATACAGGAGGATCTGGGTTTGTGGCCAGCCTCAGCTACTTAGTGAGGCCCTTTGCAACTTAGTGAGACCCTGTTTCATAATAAAGAATAAAATATATAAGGCTGGGGGTATAGCTTGGAGGTAGAATGCCCTTGGATTCAACCCCCAATACTAAAAAAAAAAGAAGAAGTTTGTATATTTCCTCAGGAAACTAAAAATATGGCTACCCTATAATTTCATATATTAATATTCTATTGTTCATATAAATATATTACCATAATATGTACTATGATAAATAAAGGGTTATTTAAAACCCATGACTGTGACTATGTGATCCTATCCTTACTTTGAAACATTTTTTTTATCATTGCAAAGTACTTTAGTGATCATTAATATATTATGTGTAAATAAGTTATTAACATTTTATTTTTACCTTATATTTTAATATCTAATTGTATAGGTATGATAACTTTCAAAATTAAAAGGCATTAATGTGATGAAATATAGAAAATAAATCTGAAAAATAAGAATGGTACTGATCTTATGGATTTATTCATAAAATTCAAACTATTTTCATAATTTTAAATTTTCTAAAAAATTCAGGGCCGGGCATGGTGGCGCACGATTGTAATCCCAGCATTTGGGAGGCTGAGACCAGAGGATCATGGTTCGTGAACAGCCTCAGCTACTTAGTGAGGCTCTTCTCAACTCAGTGAGACCCGGTTTCAGAAGACAAGAAGACTGAAAAATAGGGCTGGGGTTGTAGCTTTGTTCCATCTCCAGTACTGAGAGAAAAAAAAAATCTAAAAAAGTAAAAAACTAGCCAGGCATGGTGGCACAAGCTTGTAATCCCAGTACTTGAGAGGCTGAGACAGGATTGCAGGTTCAAATCCAGCCGCAGCTACTTAGTAAGGTCTTCTGCAACTTAGTGAGACCTTGTTTCAAAATCAAGAATAAAAAATACGGGTGGGAGTGTAGTTCAGAGGTAGAATGCCCCTAGATTCAATCCCCAGTAACACACACACACACACACACACACACACACACACACACACTTAAATATAAAAAATAAAATAAAAATTAAAGGAAATTGAACATGAAAGTTTTATTCCTGGGGTAAGACCTTTAATAAAGTTCATTATAACTAATAATAAATTTTACAAGGAAAGTGATATAATTAAAATTATATCCATTCGGATTACTGGTATCAGAATGTAATAAGTAAATAGTTATATCACAAAAAATTTACTTCAAATATTATATTTGTTCTTAGAAGTTATTGACAAAGGAACTGCATTTCAAATAGAGCAATAAAGGTTAACATTCAACTTTCTCTTCAGTGGAAGTGCTTATTCAAACAAAATCTTGTAAGCAATTATACCATATAACACATCAGAAAGCATGGCTTTTCTATAATAAGTCTCAAAGTTATTATACATAAGAATCACCTAGAAGGGTTTTTTTGTTTTTATTTCTTGGTACAAGGGGCTGAACTCAGGGAGATTTGACCTTTGAGGTACACATCCAGGCTCATTACTATTATTATTTTTTACTTTGAACTAGGTTCTCATTAGGTTACTAAGGGCCTCACTAAATTGCTGAGGCTGGCCTTCAACCTGTGATCCTCCTATTTCAACCTCACAAGTACTAATATTTCAGGCAGTGCCACCATTCCTTGCTGAAAGTTTTGAAAACGTGCAAAAGAAAAGCACTGAGACTTGCAATGCAAATGACCACTATAAAAATGTATATTTTAATCCGTTCATAAAAATGTGACACTTTTTCAGATAAAGTCTAATAACTTTAGGAATTCATAACCCTGGGAGTGCATAACTCATTTCCTGATATTTTTGCCAAATGTCTTATTAATAAAAATGCAAGAGCATAGAAATCTTTTTAAAATTAAACTTGCTTTAATCAATAGAAAAATCTTCTGACCACATTGCCACTTCTCAGTAAAATAATGAATGCAAACACTGCGAATTTGGGTTGAAATTTCAGACTGAAGGTCTTCACCCTAGCTAGCTAATTGGCTGTGTATGACATTTACTTATGGCCCTGTCCTTTTCCAGTTTGATTTTCTTCTTTAATGAAGACAAAATTCTTGACAACCATATTGTCCCAGAAATTAGATCTGGAGCTAAGAAGTCAAGCCCCTCTCTATTTCTCCTAAATTCACACATTTTAAATAACATTATCCATTCTTTACCCTCTGTGTTGTAACTTATTTTCCTATAACTTTCTTCATTCATAGTATTATTATTGAGGTTGTCTTTTTGTAATTAGAGTGTACATCTTGTTATTAAAGCATAATATTTGATAAGTAACTACTCTTAGGTTTTTGAAACTACAGGGATTGACGAAAACTGGAGTCATCTGCTTTTCAAATCACTTTGAAATTTAAATCTATCAACTATATCATTATGTTTAATTTAGCTCAAATGAAAGTTTTAGTGGTGTTCGGTTTCATCACTAGGCTATACAAGTTTTTTAACATGTGACCTAAATAGATCTCCTTTGGTCTCCTAAACATGCATTTATTCATTCAGCAAATTCCTAGTCGGCATTTATAATGTCCTTTAAATCTGTGTTAAATGGTAAGAACTTGACGTTTAAAATGGAAAAAAAAAAAAAAAGAGATACCTGCTTATCAGGTGCTCACATGAAAGATGAAAGCAAACAGACTTTCAGTTTACACTGCCATCCTAGGGGATGGATTAAAGTTCTGCATGTTATAAGGATGCAAACAAGGAAAAGGAAAGTGGAAAGGGATGGTTTCCCAGTGGAAATAAACACTAAGCTAAATTTTAAATCAGTAAATGTCAGCAACTGATGGGAATGGTGCTTCATGTCTCTGTTGGTTAAAAAAAAGACACCACTCCAATGTTCTACTACAAAAAAGGGTCTCCTGAAAGCCCCAACAATCACTCCTGTGGACTTACTTTTGCTTTAAACAAAGGCTGTGCTTCTCAACACTGCTCCAAGCCCTAAACTGAACACCTAAGGAGCACTGATTTGGGTCCATTCCTGTGGGATATGAGACTTTGGCTCTAACCCTTGCTGGCCTGGCTGAGACTGAGAATTTCACTGTTCTCAGAATCTTTCCACATCCTTCTTTTGTTCTTTTCTTTTATATTCTAAATTTCAAACTTTTTATCAGAGACCAAAAATTGTCTGTATTCTTTCTTCCTCCCCTTTATCTTATAATTTTATTTTCTATAAAATATCTCTTTCCTGACCAATGGGTTGCCATCTGGCTCTCAGAGGACCTGAATTAACCCATGTGACATCAAAAGTAGTTAAGGAAAGAGATTTGAGGATGGGCTTATTGTTGTCCCGCAAGTAAAGAGGTAGAATCCTGAGTAGTATTTGAGTATGGACAGACTCTGGCCAAGGAAGTGGTCCAATTGCTGAATATCACATTGGAAGTAACTAAATAAGATGGCCTGGTACAGAAAACCTCCCATTCAGATGTAAAGACTCGGGAATTTTTAAATAAGGGGAAGCAATGCTTACAAGACTATCATTGGTGAGTTATTGTTACGTTAATTCAGCTTCTTTCAAAGGGAGTAATAATGCTATCAAAGAAAAAGCTAAGTATAGGAACCAAGCATGGGAACCAAAGGACCATTTTGGTAGCCTACAAAGGGACTTTTGCTATTGCTGTGGAAGACTAGACTGGCTAAGACAATTACTCATGACAATATTTAGATCACGTAGACTCACAGATGTGCAAATGTTCAGTAAAATCAAGCCTCTTTTGTTAAGGTTAAGGGTCTGGCTGGGAAATCGCAAGACTGAAATATGCAGTGGATATATTGGATTAATACCCCTGAGGATGTCAGCACTGGAGATTCTTCTACACCCTGAAGAGCTTATAGCAGTGACTCTTTTCTTCCTACTAATAGGTAGGACATCTACAAGAGATGCTTTCAGGGATTCTCCCTCAAGATAACAGGTACAGTTTTCAGAGCCTGTTTCCACTTCCCTCCTGACTGATACGTAGGGGCAAATGCTAACATAGCTGGGCACATTAGTACATTTCTGTAATCCCACTACCTGAGAGGCTGAGGAAAAAATGATCACAGGTTTGTGGCCAGTGTGTTTTGACTTAGAGAGATAATTTCAAAATAAAAAATAAAATAGCATTGGGGGTATAGTTCAGAGATAGCATGCCCCTGGGTTTGATCCCAAGTACTCCTTGCCACACATATACATGCAAAATACTAACATTATTTAGGTAAAGATATGACTAAGGGAAGAAAGCTATACACTGAAGGAGATGTATTAGTTAACATACACTAAAAGAAGCAAGGAGAGTAAATCTAGAAATGAATTTTGAAAGTGACTTGTCAATCAAGTGAGAGAATATAAGGTTAGGAAATCAAGAATACATCTATATAGAGGTATGACCCTTGGGAATAGAATTTATTCCCCTCCTCCTCCTCCTCCTCCTCCTCCTCCTCCTCCTCCTCCTCCTCCCTCTTTTCCTTCTCCTCCCTCCTTCTTCTCTTCTTCCTTCTCCTCTCCCTCCTCCTTTCTCTACTTCTTTTTATTTTCTTCTATTTTTTGTGTGTATGGTCCTAGAGATTGAACCAGGGGCATTATACCTCTGAGCTACATTCTCACCCCTATTTTATTTTTTATTTTGGAGCAGAGTCTCACAAAGATGCTGAGTCTCACAAAGATGCTGATACTGGCTGAAAACCTGTGATCCTCCTGTCTCAGCCTCCCAAGTACTAGGATTATAAGCATGCACCACCATGCCTGGCCCAGAGAGCATCAAATGTACTAAAGCCATCAGGCTGTCCATGGAAAAGTCATCAGCACCACCTAGGAGTTTAGTGGTAGCTTTTCTTTGTAGGCTAAGGATAAGGCAGACATAGAAGTGGCTTTATAAACATCCCTGGGGATGACACCTTCCTCTCAGTAATAAAGGCTGGGTTACAGTACTTAGCTACTAGACTTTCAGAGTCTGCATCTACTGTGATGAACTGCAAAGGAAGAAGACATCTAGAGGGCTTGACCCTACAAGAGTGCTGGAGACGTTCAATACAGCAAGGAGCATTTGGGACAAACTGACCAGGCAGCTGAAATAAATGATACTGGATAGCTACAAGAGGAAAAAAAGATTAGAAGAACATGGGTTGAGGGTATTCACTCCAGAAATACATCGATTTGCTGTTCAATTACCAGGTCAAATCAAAATTTTAGAACTGTAACCAAATGATAGAAGGATTATGTTCAAAGGGGCAAATGTCCAGCTCTACTTTGGTGAGTATATGCTTGATTTCACCCACCCTTCCTTCAAAGGGAGCTATGGATATTTATTTGGGTGGCCTTATAATAGAGATAGGACAATACTTAGATATTTCAAGCACTAATGGAAAAATTGTCTGAGTTGACATGTACCTGGAGACTCACACTATGACCGTGGCTCCCTGTTTGTGTGTAATTACAGGAGACAAAAAATAGAATGCTAGCTTAAGAAGATCCACTATGTCAATGAGCCTGTCAGATGTTATTTCCCCAGTGTCCAAGTGTATAATTTGATTTTAAATGATGTATAATTGGAGTCATCCCCACATTGAGCTCTTGGCCCATTAATTGTCTTAGGATTTCTGGAATGCTTCACTTCTTGTAATATAATTCCATACAACAAAACATCTGACCAGAGGTCCCACTGCACAACAAGGACATTGGGTAGTGATGATAATATCTACTTGCTTTATGATGTAGTGTCCCAAGCATGATTGATGAGTTGTATATGAGCATCTTCTATGTGTACTAAGAAGAGTACTAGCAAAGTACATATTTTCACAGTAAAAGAATCCAGGAATATTTTGCTGTAACCAGTATGAATGCTTTAGTTTTCAAAGAAGGCTCATTTGTATGCAAAATTATTGTCTATTGAATAATCTACACAGGATGTGACATTAGTCAGCACAATCTTATTTCCTACTGTGGTTTTAAATAGCATGAAGTTCAAAATGATGCACGGATTCCTGTTCCATTCTTTATTAGCTATGTAAATTTGCACATAACTGGAAAATAGAGCTTTAACACTGGGCATTCAAATGGCAAACAAAAACTAGATAATGAATGTTAACTATTATTATCACTATGATATTATTTATCATGCTGAACATTTCATCATTTCTTGGGTCCATTAATTCTGAAGCCACAGAGCTTTGATTTTGGAAAACTAAGTTCTATGATGTTTCTCCCTCTGTTTCAATTGCTTAAATTCTTCTGGTTTAACATTCTTTTGGATTGATCTGTATTTTATCGTTTCTTTCATATTTTCCACTACTTTGTTGTTTTTCTCTTTGCTCTGCAGTATTTCTTTAAATTTTATCCTAAAGGCTTTCACAGATTTTTAATTTTTAATTTTTTTTATTGGTGCATTGTAGTAATACATCTTAATGGGATAAAAGACTTGTGGAGACATACATGCACAAATTATCCAATTAGCACATACCGATCCCAACCCCATTCCCTCCCCAACGCTCCTTCCCATGCTTGGCATAGTGATTGGCTTTGATATGTTTAAGTATATCATGTGCTTTAGAGTGTTTATTTCAAAATTTTAAGAACTTTCACTTTTTGTCATTTTTCCTTTTTATATAATGCTATTATTTTTTTGTGAAAGCAATATTTTCTTGGTTTTCTCTGGTATTATACCTAGATCACTTAAGTATACCTGTCAAACTTGCTAGTTTTTTGTCATATTCACTTAAACATCTTTTTCCTCTCAGTTTAGGTGTTCTGATTATTTTGGGATTTCATTTTATTGTATATTTTGTTTTTTTTTCCTCATGCCTGGTACTTTTGGGTTGTCATTTTAGAGTCTTTTTTTTTTTCTAATGTGTTTTGGTTTGCTTTCTTTATACCTTGAAATGTGAAGTCTGACAGGACTAGTAGTGGGCAACAAATGGTAAGCCAACAAAAAGAGAATTATTGTTTCTATGAAATTAACAATAACAATTGCTTACCAAAAACGTTGCTCCTGTACTAACTGTAAATAGCCAATCATAAAATCAAATATGCAGAATAATTTGCAATCAGTTTCTTTCATGAGTGTTTTATTTATTTTTGTGTTATTGGGGATTGAACTCAGGGGCATTCTATCTCTTAACTATACCCCAGATCTATTTTATTTTTTATTTTGCATCAGGGTCTTACTAGGTTACTGAGGTTCTCACTATGTTGTTGAGGCTGGCTGAGAACCTGTGATCCTCCTGTCTCAGCCTCTCAGGTACTTATATTACAGGTGTGCATCACCATACTTGGCTCATGAATATTTTAAGTTCTTACTCTTTAAAGAAGTGGGTATTAAATATTTAGTTGGTAGCTTAGGGCATAGCAGTGTACGAAAACAGATTTGGATGTTAGCTACCTAAAGTATACTTAAAAATGAAACTTTGGTCCTATATAAAAATACTGCATGTATATCTATAAATTTAGGCTCAGTGGCAAATGTCTATATAATTACAGTACTTGAGCGTATGAGACAGAAAGATCACAGGTTTGAGGTCAAGGTGCAGTAACTTAGCAAGACATTCTTCCAAAATAATAATGAAAAATGGCTGGGCATGTATCTCAGAGGTAAGATGCCTCTGGTTCAATCTCTAGTATTATGTGTGAGAGTACACACATGTTTGTGCACACACACACACACACACACACACACACACACACACACTTATATCCAGCTAATCCATATGCCCATTAAAATTTGCACCACTGTTCTTCATTCTAGAAGTGGCGTTTAGTGGGGTGACTACAGATAATGATAATATGCACCTAGAAGAAACTATTTTGAATGTCTTCCCCATAAAGAAATGATAAATCTCTAAGGAGATAGATGTATATCCTTATTAAAACATTGTATGATATATATATATATATATATATATATAGCATATAAAATACATCTAAAATATGAAATTTTATTTTACTTAACAAGGATGCAAATAATAATAAATTCTGGCAAAGATGTGGGGAAATAGAAACTGTTAAATACTATTGGTAGAACTGAAAATTAGTACAATGACTGTGCAGATCAGTATGGAGGTTCATCAAAAGACTAGAAATGGCTGGGCGTGGTGGCACACACTTGTAATCCCTGTGCTTGGGAGGCAGAGACAGGAGGATCGGGTAGGTTTGAAGCCAGCTGCACTGGCTTAAGAGACCCTGTTTCCAAATAAAAATATAAAATAGGTCTGGGAGTGTGGCGCAGAGGTAGAAGGGTTTCCAGGAACCCCAGTACCACCAAAAAAAAAAAAAAAAAAAAAAAAGACTAGAAATGGAACCTCTATAGGAAACAGCTATAACACTCTTCAGTTTCTTTCCAAAAGAATTAAAGTCAGAATAGTATAATAATACATGCATATCCATGTTAATAGCAGCACAATTTATAATAGCCAGATTTTGAAAATAACCATTCAACAGATGAACAGATAACAAAACGAGGCCTATATGCACAAGTAAATTTTTCTTAGTCATAAATAAGAGCATATAATTTGCAGGAAAATTGGTGAAGTAGAGAACATTATGCTAAGTGAGATCAGTTACAGAAAGTCAAGGGTCAAATATTTTCTCTCATGTAGAAGTTGTTGAGAAAATAGGAAACAAGAGGGCTTTAGATAATCAAAGAGAACTACTATTAGAAAAATAAAAGAGGATAAAGGTAAGAGATGTAGAGAGTAAAGATAACTGATGAAAAACACTTCAAATTATTTTATATTCATTTATGAAGGTAACAGTTTAAATTATTCTATATCCATGTATGAAGGTATTATCTATCTAGCTGTTATGTTCAGGAGGGGTAAGTAGTGTGGTGGGATCTGAAGGAAATCACATCAAGCTGTTTTGCATGTCTATTTGCATGACATTGAACCATACTAAGCAGTAAACGCAATGCACCAATAAACACAGAAAAATAAAGTATGAAATTTTAAAATTCACCAAAGTACTAAAAATTTTATAAAGAAAGAAAAAATAGACAGTGACAATTTAGACACACAGTTTAGCAATGAAAATGATTGCAACTGATTGTAGGCAGTGACTAAAAGAACAATGAACATATAGATGTTTGGTTCAACTTATTTTTAAATAATTTAAATAATCTTCAAAATGGAAATGTTATTCAAATATTTTCTACTTCTCAATGTAAGAACGATAAGCAAATCATGCCTAAATAAATAATACCTTTCAAAAATAAAAGTGTTTTTCCTTATACATTTAAAGTTGAAAATCATATTCCAAATTTTAAAACCATTATTATAATGCATTCAGGAAAATACAAAACCTTAGAAAAGAACATTGAATATTATTTGTGCTATATATTTGCATGAAAATCCATGTACTTAGAAACAAACATGTATTGATAAGCTGGTAGAAATAAGGAAAAGATAAAATAACTAACATGGTATATTAGAGGTGACCAAAGTTGATAAGAGGTAAGGTATAGTTATGTGGACATTATAGCCAGCAAAGCAGCAAAAATGGGACTTTAACTGATGTCTTCCTGTCAACCTTGACACCATAATGGAAGAACAATTGATAAGAAGTTTCATTACTACTTCTCTAATTTTTATCTTCATGGAAAATAATCAATAAATTGAAAATATTAGAACACTGGAGAACTACTGTTAGCTACTTCAGAGCCTGTAAAAATGGGAAAAATCCATGCAGAGACAGATTGACAGATTATAATATAGGCAGTGAGATTTCAAAACATACGGGGATGTCAGAAGTGATGTCTTAGCCTCTGAGTCTCTAAAAGCAGAGTAGTTAAAAGAGAGCCACTCAAAAGCAAAAAGTCACACTGTGAAGACAAAAGGCAGCGGTAGCTACAAGAATCAGCAATGCTGATCAGTAAGGTTGATGAGGAAGGGAAAGATAGAGATAAAGAGACACAAAGAAAGATGCATACATGGCCTACTGATGTAAGAGAAATGACAGGAAACTTCAAATCCAGAAAGACATAAGCACACAAATATAAATTATTTTGTGAAATACACGGTGCAAACTTAACAACCATGAGAAAGAAGCCAGATTACTTAACATTTATATTGTTTCATTTTTATTGTGTATTTTAATCATTTGCTCACTTCTATCTTCCTTGTTCAATTAAAGATAGAAATCTAGTGTGATCCACTTTGATATTACCAGAGTATAATATAAAAAGTAGAAACTCATTAAACCTTTATTGAATCAATAGAAAGAACAAATATGAACAGGGAGTTATAACAGTTGTTATTATTAAAATATCTTTTTAAATATCATATATTATTTAAATGTCTTCTGTGATTTAGATGTTCTTAAAATAATATTCTAGAAAACTAGATAAAACGTTTTATTGAATTCAAAAATATATTAAATATAGACTCTGGTCTTGACTGAATAGCTGAAGTGTTTTGCCACATTTCAAAGATCAAAAAATAATCATTGCCTGGGTGGGTGGTGGGGGTGCTGTGGTGGCGCATGCTTGTAATCCCTGCTTGGGAGGCAGAGACAGGAGGATTGCGCAGGTTTGAAGCCAGCTGTGCTGGCCTAAAAGACCCTGTTTCCAAATAAAAAAATATAAAATAGGTCTGGGAGTGTAGCCCAGAAGCAGAAGGGTTCCAGGAACCCCAGTACCACCAAAAAAAAAAACAAACAAACAAAAAAAAAGATAATCATTCTAATATGTAAAAGATCCTATAGATCTTCACAATAAAAACAAATTAAGAAATAAACAAAGCATATAAGCAGTTTATAAAACAGAAACATAAGTATTTCTTCTTTTTTAATGGTACTGGAAATTGAAGCCAGGGGCCTTCTACCTCCAAGCTACTCTCCCACTTCTATTTCTTATTCTTTATGTTTAAATAGGGTTTCAAAAGGGGTTTTTTTTTTAAGTTAAATTGGTGGTTTTTACAATATTGAGGGTTTTTTTTTTTAGTTAAATTCTGTTACATTTAAAATAAATTTCCCCATTCTGACATTATAAAAAATTCTTTATAGTTTTTCCCATAACTTTTATGATTTTTAGGATTTAAATACTTGATTGGTTTGGAATTTATCCTGTGTATAAAGTAAGTTTTTAATATACTTTTTCTAGATAGTTACCCAGATATCTAAATACTATTTATAAATAGTTTTCCCATGTCAGGTGTGGTGGTATATGCCTGTCATTTGAGTACTTGGGAGGTTAAGACGGGAATATTGCAGGTTCATGTCAAGCCTCAGCAACTTAACAAAACTCTCAGCAACATAGGAACACCATATTTTTAAACTAAAAAACAACCAAACAAATAATTAGTAAATAATAATAAATATTATACTTCTAATATAACTTAGAGGTATAGTACCCTGGGTTCAATCCTCAGTGTCAAAAAAATTTAAAAAGTCTCCCTTCCTAACTTTATACCCAATCCTTGGATGTTTCAGGATGTGTGTCTGTGTTTTTTTACTCAGTTCCATTTTTTTTTAATATTTACACATAAGCACTATATTAGAGAGATTTAGGGCTTTATATTTTAATTTATGTAGAGCAGACCTAATTTTGATAGTATTGTGGATTTTACTATGTTTTTAAAATTTTTATGTGAATGTTAGAATAAGCTTATCTAGATGCAAAAATAGTGTTTTCCTGATATTGGGTAAATGTTTAAATTAATTTGAGGTAAATTATTATCTTTACCATGTTGAGACTTCCTTTCCAAAGAGCATTTTTGTATCATCCTTTAAGCATTTTTTGAGATTGGAATTGGTCATTTTTTATATATTTGTAGCATTATTTTTGAAATATTTAAACTTTTCTCACCTGGAAATTGAATAGTGCCAGGTATTCCTAAAACTTTTATCTTATTTTTTTGAAAAGAAAGCAATTCTTGTGGTTTACTTTTGCTTTGGAGGCTGTACCCTTCTTTAATATGTATCTATTCACAGAAAGATGTTTAGAATTATGAGAGATCTATGCACGTGGGTACTGTAATAGTGTTGTTCTAATAATCAAATTATGGAGAAAGTATATTCTTCAGAATATTCCAAAATATATAAAGATATGGATGTGAATTACATATATTATTGAAATTATTTTGCAGAAACTTGGGAAAATATTGCTGAGAACCAAAATGAGTTTATTATAATGTACTGTGTGAAATTAAGAGCTTCTGTTTGGGGATGGAGATGTATCTCAGTGGTTAGAGCCATTGCCTAGCATATAATGGGCTGTGGGTTTGATAGCCAGCATGCCCACCAGTGAACACACACACACACACACACACACACACACACACACACACTCACTTTTCTCTTAGTGTTTTGTTACAGGAAAAACCAAGAAATTTAACAGTCATACATTATCTGAGGTGTAGGGCTTTTCTTACAGGAAAGTGAACAGTATACAACAGTGGCTTTATACCTGTGAATTTTTTCTCTTTTCTTAATTTATTTTTGACTGTGGCAGAAAAACTATATATGTTAATGGGTATCATGTTAGGCTTTAGTGCATTTATGCATTATATAATTATAAATCAGATAAAACATATTTATCTTCTTCAACACATCCCCTTTTACAGGTGAGAAAACTCCAAACACATTCTTTGGGCTTTTGAAAATATACAGTGTACTATTGTTACCTGTGGTCATTGTACTGTGCTGTAGCATACCATAAATTCATGCTTCTCTTCATACCTACTATGAACCTTCCCTATCCCTCCAGACCCCTGCCCTACCCAGCCTCTGGCAACTACCATTATACTCTCAAATCTAGGAGAGCAACTCTTTTAGATTTGTCATCTGAGGGAAATCATGTGTTACTTGTCTTTCTTTGCCTGGCTTATTTCACTTACTATAATTCCCCAGCTGCATTCCTGTTGTCAGAAATGACAGGAGTTCATTCTCTTTGATGATGAATGGTATTCTATCGTGTACATGTACCACATTTTCTTTACCCATTCATCAGCCAATGGACACTGAGGGTTTTCCATCTCTTGTCTATGGTCTATTGTGGTGCAATAAACACCGGAGAGCAGGTGCCCCTTTGACACATTGATTCCATTTCTTCTGGATATAGACCCTGTAGTGAGATTGCTAGTTCTATTTTGAGGGTTTTTTTTTTTTTTCTTTTCAGTGCTGAAGATCAAATCTACAGCACATACTACTCTTGGAACTGTGTTCCCAGTCATCTATTCTATCTTTTTTTGGTGGCATTTATGACTGTTTTCCATACTAATTTACATTCTTACCAACAGTGTGGAAAAGTTCTCTTTTCTCTACTTCCTGATCAGCATTTGTTATCTTTTCTCATTTTGAGAATATCTATTCTTACTGGGATGAGATGATATTTCATCACAATCTTGGTTTGCATTTCCCTGAAAGTTAGTAATGTTAAGCATTTTTCATAGTAGTTTCAAAGTTTCAGGTTTTAAAATCTAAAAATTTCAGAGTAGTTTTAAAGTTTCAGATTTTAAGCTTGTGGTGGCACACACTTGTAATCCCAGTACTTGCGAGGCTGAGACAAGAGGATCTCATGTTCTAGGCTAGCCTCTGCTACTTAATGAGGCCCTCTGCAACTTAGTGAGACCTCTACCCTGGGTTCCAGCCCCAGTACCACAAAAGAAAAAAAAAAAAAAAGAAAGAAAGAAAAAATAAGGCATAAGGCTAGGTGTGTAACTTGGAGATAGAATGCTCCTGGGTTCTAACCCCAGTACTGCAAAAAAATTTTTTTTCAGATTTTATAATTTTATTCTGTTTTGAGTTTATTTTTGTGCTTAGTGAGAGGAAGGTATCTAGTTCATTATTCTGTATATGGATACCCAAATTTACCAGCACTATTTATTTGACCAGATATCATTTCTCCAATGCATGTTCTTAGCACTTTTGTCAAAGATACTTCCGGTGCCATCAGGTACATATGTGAGAATGCCAGTGCCAATCTGAGTATTGTGTATGGGGAAGGGGAGGGAGTGGAGAAGTATTGGGGGCCCCACAAGTGCTGTGTGCATGGGCGTCACTATCACACTGAACTGCATTATGATGCGAGACTACAATGTGCCAATGAAGGTATATAAAAAGTCAGTTGGTGTAGATGGGTGGATTAACTTCAAGTCACCCATTGTATTCCATTGGTCTATATGTTTCTCTGCTAGTACCATGCTCTTTTGATTAGCACTACCTTGTAGTGTACTTTCATGTCAGATGGTAGACTACTTCTACCTTTGTTCTTTTGCTCAAAGTGGCTTTGGTTAGTTAAGGTACTTGGTGGTTTCATTCAATATTTAGGACAGTATTTTT
The DNA here is from genome assembly GCF_963383645.1 of Muscardinus avellanarius. Lineage (NCBI taxonomy): Eukaryota > Metazoa > Chordata > Mammalia > Rodentia > Gliridae > Muscardinus > Muscardinus avellanarius. Next base: position 68,711,910 of record NC_137787.1, read on the forward strand.
CCAGGTCTGTTAAAAGTCTCATTGGTATTTTAGTGGGATTGACCCAAATCTGTAGATTGTTTGGGCATTTTAACATATTGTTTCTTCTGATCCATGAACAATCAATGTTTTTCCATTTTACTGTGATATTTTATTGTGATTTTGCATCCTGCACCTTTGCTAAATTCATAATTGTTTTGGTGAAGTCTTTGGAGATTTTTTATACATGATCATGTCATCTGCAAATGGTGATAATTCAACTTTTTTTTTTACAATTTGAGTAGCATTTTTTCAATTTCTGATAATGAGAATAAAATGGCTTAGTTTTGTGGTACCTGAAGTTTTGCAATTTGGAGATTTTACATAAGAAGACAAACAAAAATACATAACTTAAATTTTTAAAAATGAGGACAAAGTAAATATTTGCTTACAATGAGAAAATATCCAACAAAATACAACCATTTAAGGAAATGTCTCAAACCACATAAAATCCCCAAATAACCTATTATTGTATGCAGTTAAATGCCCCATATACTTCTGCAACACTTGCATTGCTACATTTTGTATTATCTGAGCTTTGATTATGTTTTTTGGGATAACAATCTCCTGATATTTTCTATTAAATATGAGAAAAATAATGCTTTTCTTTTGAAAGTTTTCTTAATAAGTATGCATATAACATACACGTATAGCTTAAATTTTTATTAGATTTTACTTTAGGGAAGTATTTAATATCCATAGCCCCTAAAAACATAGAGTCTCTCTACCAGTGTCTCATACCAGAGTTGCACATTTGTTACGATCCGTGAACTTATATTGGTATATTCTTGTTACCCAAAGTCTATAATGTATATTTTCAATTATAATTTAGAAACATTACTTTCAGCATCACAACTCATTACAAGTAATCTCATTCTTATTTTCTGAGATAATGTGAATCTGTGAATATACCATTTAAAATATGATTCCAGTGCTAACACTTTATTCTGTAGAGTGCAATTTTCAGTGATTTAGAGTTTGTTGTGATACCTTAAATTTAAAATATTTCATCTTTCATTTCTATAGTTTACTTGATATTCTTCCATCGTTGGTGATGATAGCAAATTCTAAACTTTTCATACTGAAAACTGTGATTCAGGCTCCAGTGTGGTTTTCAAGTATATGTTTAGTTTGGATTAAAAGTCAGACTTTTTGTATGCAATTAGGTACATCTTTTAATAACACAGAAAATATCCCCAGTGTCTTTAAAGAATCAAGGAATTAAAAAAGTTATAGAAATAAGATGCTTTATTTTATTTTATTTTTGTTACTGGTGATTGAGCCCAGGTATGTTCTACGGCCAAGGTACTCCTCTAGCCTTCTTTTATTTTATTTAAAAGAGTCTAACTAAGTTGCCTGGGGTCTAACAATGTTGCTGAGGTTGATCTGGAACTCATAAAATTCCGGTCTCAGCCTCTCCAGTCATGGGCTTATAGGTGTGCACCAACATGTGTGGCAACATGCTATTTTTATAATAAAATGTTGCTGCTCATTATAAAGTTGTATCAGTTGCTTTTCCCTTGCTGTGTTATATCCAAATGTTTTTAATCTGCAATTCATTGAAAGTCTCCATTGTTTCTATATATTTTAATATTACTTTTCTTGATTACTTCAGTGATAGGGGAAGAGTTGTTAAAATTATTATCATTATTATTATTATGAGAGAATGAAAATAAAAAACAAAACTGTTGCCAGTCAAATAAGGACAGCAATAGTAAAATAGTAGAAGGGGATTGGGACAGGGAGATGAGGAGAGGAAAAACAAGGAGTGACGAAGAAAATAGTCCAGATAAGATTACATCTATACAAGGTTTCACTCCCATCCCACTAATAGGCATGAAGAGGGAGGAGGAAGCAGTGAGTGGGTCTATGGAGAGGTGTATGCCAAGAGCTGAGTGCCTGTGTGTTTGTATCACTTCGAGTCTTTCTATGGTGTATAATACAGTGCACTTGTAAAAATAAAAAAATATAAAATGGGAGCAATGAGGCTATGAGAAAGGTAAAACATTAGACTCAAATCCTTATGATAGGATATTATTTAAATAACAAAAATATTACAAGAAGGATATAAACTGGTATGCTGAAATTTTAACTTTTTTCCAATTTACTCAGAGGACTTTTTATTTCACTACTGAGAGCAAAGTCATCTTTTGGATCTCTTTCTGGTATGCTTGGCCTTCTTTGCACCCAAAAGATGTTATATGTTAGGCTTAGGCTGTGAATATTTTTTTGTGACTCCGGTTTCAACCTGATCTCACTTTATTCACTAAGAAGTATCATTGAGAATGTAAGACATGCCAGGTACAGTGGAAGTTTGGGGGATAAATAAAATCAATGCAGTACCTGGCCTCAAGAATTTTATATTTCACAGGGAAGGCAGACATCAAACAATTTATCATATACATACATCTAAAGTCAATGATTGGAGATTTAATTCTGATGTGGACATGCCCCAGGACAAATAGATTTGGAACAACAATTGTCACAGCCATGCACACACCACATCTGAGCCAGCACAAGAACAACATATATGTTCACCTGGTTCCAGACTTGGCTCAGCAAGTAGTCCGTTTGATGAGGTAGAATAGAAGAAATAAGAGCCCCTTTTGCCTTTTTGGCCCTTTTGCGTTTTATTTCTTTTTTTCTTTTGCCCTTTTTCTTTTGCTTTTGCTCCAAACTCCTCCACCCCCTAAGATGGCCTTTCTTCCCCCTTGAATCCCTTGATTTTTCTAAATAAAACCTCTGCCTTTATCTCTAACTGGTGTACTTTGAAATTCTTTTCACCATGGAAGCCAAGAACACACAGAAGTTATTGTGTTTTCTCATGACAACTTGAGGAAATAATTAGATCTTCCAATATGGATATTCTTTATGCCATACATAAAAACTTAGCTTTCCAGATTACTTATTTTTTTGCCATATTGGGGATGGAACCCAGGAAAATTCTATTTCTGAGCTACACCCCCAAACCTATTTTTTATTCTTTATTTTGAAACAGGGTCTCAATAAGTAGCTAAGTCTGGGCACAAACCTGTGATCCTTCTGTCTTATCCTCCCAAGTACTAGGATTACAGGTATATACCACTATGCCTTCTTTAGATGCTTATTTTTTTTAATCTTTCATGTTAAAAATTAAGTGTATCTTGCTTTATACTAACATATGCTTTACTGATAGCAGCTACATCTTATATTAATTCTTCTTTAACCTGAAATTATTTATGAGGTAATTCCTTCTATAGAATTCTCTATTATAACTTTAAATAATCTCCAAACCTTGACAATTGTTTTAGTTTTTCAGTTATGCTACAATAATCCTCAGTTGTTTATGATAATTTGCCACATTTTCACACCTATTGACTCCTGATGGCTGATCTCTTTTACCTCTAGTCCTTCCTCTGCGTCTGATGTGCCTGAGCTACAGTATTCCCTCCTGACATGTTAATGCCACCTGTGGTGACCACACAGGCAAATAAAACAAATTAAGATGGTACCTGAGCCCAAGGCTAATGTAGTCTCTAAAAATGGCATAAAATGTACCATTGTTTCTTTTCTAACAAACTGGGATGGTGAGGTGCAGTGGTGCACACTTACCATCCCAATACTCGGGAGGCTGAGACAAGAAGATCTGAAGCTCAAGGCCAGCCTGAATACCTTAGTATAAACAAGTTTCAATATAAAAACTAAAATGTGCTGGAAGTGCAGCTTAGAGGGTCGAGCATTTCCCATCCCCTCAGTTAGGTTGACTTACGTGCTCATTTATGGTTTCTCCTTCCTTGTCTAGAGCTCTTCCTATGATCCTTTCCCACTAGCCTCTGCATATTAGGTAGAACAACCAATTTTTTTTTTTTTTTTTTACTTTTTGTGACTGACTAATCTCACTTATCACAATGCTCTCCAGTTCCATCTACTTTCTTATTCTATTTACACAGGAAAACTTTAAGACAAATTAAAAAAAATCTCTGAGGTGTTTTTAGCTTATTATCTACAAATGTAGCATGCCAAACAGCAAGGAAAAAACTCTCCTATCATTTTTAAAAAATATTTTATTTGTGTTCTTTCTTTGAATTTATAATTTCTTGCCTTTGCCTTCATCTTTCTGCTACATAGAAGCCTCACCAATGGTGAATAATAATAAGAGTTACTTCAATTTACTTGGTAAGCACACTGGGACATCACACCAGAGTTCAGTTATAAATGGAGATTATTAAATAGAAACGTAGTGTCAGGACCTTCACTAGATGCTCCACTTTTATGAGAATCCATTTTTCTTCTAGACGGGCAGTGGACTGACCTCAGTTTCTGTGCTGTACCATCCTTCATTGCCCTCCTGTTACCTCTGATCCCTTATTTGGCTGTGGACACCAAGCTGTGCACTATCTGGACTGCAGTTTGTTGCTTTTGATTGTGCTAACACACTATCACTCCTTGTCCCTGACCTGAACACCAATTCAATTCTCCTACTCATCTGTTGTTATAATCATTTCTGGCCCTCTAGGGTCCCAATCTTGCCTTTTTTGTTTGTTTGCCTTTTAATACTTTTGCAGCTTACTGTGCTTCAAGACTGAGATATGACATCTTCTTTCTTTTACCAATTGTACTGTGTTCATATGTAATATTAGTGTGGCCTAATATCTTGCAGCTCTATACTTCTTAGCTGACCAAAACTTTACACATAGCAGATCAAGATCCGTACTAGAATGTCTTACAAAGATAGTTATTACTTGAAACTTACTGTTTAACATGTCTGTTTTGAAAGCCAAATGGCTCTGTCAATATGATTTCTATGAACTTGAAGAAGGTTCTAAATTCTTCCTGAACTTAAAGTCCACATCTGTACATTTCACATGGAGAAAAAGCAGTTAATGGAAGTACAGGAATGAAGAGAGCTGAAGCTGTACGATGTACATAATAGTGCCTAAAATAATGGTAGGCACTGCTTTCTAATACTGCTGATAAACTCATAAATAAAAGAAGGTTTCCGTTTTCTTATAATGCTCCTCTGCAAAAAAAAAATCCCACAAACTTTTCTTTTTATTATATAACCTTTGCAATGAAGGAATTTAACAGTGCTATTAGAATGAAATTTATTCCTGGCACTAATTAGGGGTCCTTTCTTCCTTCCTTTCATCCTTCATCTCTCCTTATTTCCTTGCTTTCTCTTATTTATTAGTGTCATACTGGAGATTAAACCCAGAACCATTGCTTTCTACTACTGAGCTATGCCTCCAACCCTTTATTTGTTATTTTGAGTAAAGTTTTGCTAAGTTACTGAGGCTAGACTTTAGCTTGCAAACCTCCTTGTCAAGTTGCTGGGATTATACATGTTTGCCACAGAACCAATCTCTTAATTAAAACTCTTTTAACATTATAATTAATTTTTCCATCAAATTAACTCTGCTAACCTAGTAATAAAATGTTTTATAATTACTTATAATTTATTTGATTTTGGTTTTTCAGTATGGATATAGGCGTATTCAAAAACACAGCTTATTAAGACAAGGCCATAATGTATGTTTACATATATTCTTGTATTTGTCACTTTTACTTGTAGTATCAAATGAAGTTATTGATATAAATGCAAATTTCATCAATCACTAAAAAACTTCAATTTCTTTCCATTGCTTTGAGAATAAAAATTAATATGTCTTGCCGGGCATGGTGGCTCACGCTTGTAATCCCTGCTCTTGGGGGATGAGACAGGAGGATCACGCAGGTTCCAAGCCAGCCTGGCTGGCTTAAGATACCCTGTTTCCAAATAAAATATAAAAAATAGGTCTGGGAGTATAGCCTGGAGGTAGAAGGGCTTCCAGGAACCCCAGTACCACAAAATAAATAAATAAATAAATAAATTAATTAATTAATTAATACATCTTTTAAAAATATAAAATAGGTCTGGGAGTGTAGCCCGGAGGTAGAAGGACTTCCAGGAACCCCAGTACCACCAAAAGAAGGGCTCTTTCTCTCTCTCTCTCTCTCTCTCTCTCTCTCTCTCTCTCTCTCTCTCTCCTCTTTTCTCTGATGCCATTGTATGTCACGTTTTTAGGAGAAAGTTACTGTAAAATTTGTTCATTCATAATCAATACCATCTAACCATTCTGAATGCATCTTATTCCCCACTTCCTTAATACTTTAACTTTTTATAAATTTGCATTTCTGTTCTATGTGTCTGGAATACTCCTCTCTGCCTCTCTCTGTAGACAAAGACTCCCTGCCTCTTTCGAGTCATGGGAAAAGAGTATTGAACATTTTAATAATCAGTTTGGCTGGCACGTCCGATTTGAAGTTTCCTGACCCCTAGACCCAACTGATTGTAGTATTCTTCATCCTTCTTAGTATTCCTGTTGCACTTCCAACCATCTACCAAACTTATTTAACTCATCTTGCTTAAGTTTTTGTAATTCAAACTTTTTAATTCATGGTGAGGATTCTTCAAGAAATGTGTTCTCCATTTTCATTATTTTCTTAATCTATGTCAGTCCTATACAAGTGTTTGTGTACTGAGTAAATAAGGGTCATTTGTATATAATACCTACCTGCAATTAATGGGTTTTACATATATTTTGATTATCAAATTACATCTTTTTTTTCTTGTCTTTCTAATATAGACATTTTATTCTCTATTGGTACTTCTACTGCAAAACTACTTGTTTATTTTATGAATTATTCAGTAGGAGAATAAATAAGGAAGAATAGTTTCAGAAATATGCAAACATACTAGTGATTTTTCTTTTTCAAATTTAATAAACTACGGGGTTAATAAACCATAAACATCTGACAACCCAAGCATCAAATGGGATGCATAGCATGTCCTGAAATACACTAATATAATATTTACTGCATTTGAATATTAAAATCTATCAGATAAAGAAAATATTATCATCTTTCTTGAGACTGACACAATCCCATTAATTTTTCATCCATTCAACAAATATTTATTGAAAATTACAATGTGCAAGTTACCAGACCTAATGCTCTTAGAAATATTTCTTACTCTCAAAACAAATTGTAGCTGAGATAATACATGCATATAAATTAAGAAGACATTGATAAAATGACATGAGGTAACAAAAAAAACAAGAAAATTTTAATTTAAGTAAATATAAATTTCTTATAGAAATGAAGAAGAAAAAATGAGTCGCACCTCAAGATGATACTTGTATTTGGGTATGTGATGAAGGAAAATTTTCAAGCTGTCAAGTTTTCAGTATTTGTCTTTTTTCAATTTTTGGTGAAGAGATAAAAACCAAGCACAGTTGCTTTCTACCTAAGATAAAAACATTATGAGTGATATCATGATGATAATGACAGTTTGAGTTCCAGATGTTGAGCCAGAGTCTAATTGATTTGTCTAAATGATAGATTATTAAAATTAGTTTTTAAAAGATTTATCCAAGTTATGATGGTTCTGCTATTTCAGTTACTTTTGATATATATTTAATATAACTGGAATCTACTAAAAATCAGAAAAAATAATACTGTCATATAGATAACCTATTATATTTTAGAAACATTGAGCCTGACATAGTCCATGTAAACATAAAAATTCTTTTTAGAATTATTTGTATTCATTCCTAAAACTCTGATGATTTTGCAAATAATTAGAATATTATATTATAGGACAAGTATGTAATAATTTTCAGATAATGCTACATTTTAAGTAAAAATAAAATATTTAAAATAAAGTAGTTTAAAGTAGAATTTTATTGTGGCTGACTGACATATAAAGGTAAAATAAAAATAAAAGTATCAATAAAAGTGTTGTATGACATCTTGGGAGCATTATATATAAGAGGTCACTATATATAAAGGTCTCATTTATGATTCTTTTAGATTACAAAATTTCAGGGAGAAGATCTCATAAACATAATAAATAGAGCTAAGGATGCATAGGGATAATGATGTAGATGAAGACAGAACATATTTTCTTTCCTTTTTTCTCTTTTTCATTTTTTTCTCTTTCTTTTTTCTTTTTTTTGTGGTAAGGACTTAATTTATGGCCTCACATATATTACACAAGTGCTGTACCATTAAGCATACCCCTCAACATAAAAATCCAAATATATGCTTCTGTACTGGGGAAGATTACAAAGTTTCAGAATGTTTTATTTTTGTTTTATGTATTTTATGTAATTATACATTCTAGTGAGAATCAAAATCATACATAAAAGCATGGGCATAAAAGAATAGTTTTTGGTGTGATGACCTTCAGGTCCCACTCTACTTACTGCCCAGCTTCCCTGTACACAATGGTGAGACTGGCAGTGATACTGCCATACATAATATTTTACATATATATTTATTATTTGTATAATATAGCATAATATATTTTAAAGAGTAGAATAACAGCAAACAGGTTATTTCTAATAATTTTTATGCTTATGAAGATTACCTGATTATAAATGATTAGGTGATCATTGGGTAGTGATGTTATTTCTAATACCATCTTTTTCTGGTTGTATCGTTTATCTTTTTAAAAAATAACTTTATGTTGAAACCTTAAGATTTATTATATATATGAAATGGTAAAACATTGAAAATACTATTTTATTTTATTATTTGATATGTTCTCTTTATTTTAAATTTGGAGAGATTTTTAAATTGAACTAGTTGACTGCTTATTAACTATTCTCTTCAACTCTTAGCATAGTTACTGTAATCTGTCTGAATCAGCAACACTTTCTTTTATATTGTACTTCTAAAATAAGCCAGGTGTGGTGGCAAATGCTTGCATGCCCAGTACTTGGGAGGCTGAGAAAGGAGGAACATAGCTTTAAGGTAAGCCTCAGCAAGTTATCCAGGTCCTCAGCAACTTAGTGAGATTCTGTTCAAAATAAAAATAATAATAATAATAAAGCTGGGGGTGTAACTCAGAGGTAGAATGCCCTGGGCTCAATCCCCTGTACCACAACAAACAAACATGAAGCATATGATTCTTTTCTTGGAAGAACAAATGCCATTTGTGAGGTATTATTGGTCATAAAGTAAGCAACCAACTAGGAAAACCAAACTCTACATCCAACACTCAAAGATTAAAAAACTATATGGATGCAACTGGGGAGAGTAACAAGTAAGGAAACTATACAGGAAAAATTATCTAGGTTTCTTAAAAATAATAAGCAACTGAAATTAAGAGTTTTATGAAGCTCATTAAACAAACACAATATGCGGCCATTTTAGGATCTTAATTTAAGAAAATTGTTTGAAATGATTTCCTTTCTCTTTACTAAAACAGACAGCATAAATTAGCAAAGGCACCGTGCAATGCTTTTAATTTTATCAATGTAGTTTCTCTAATAGGTTTTCTAATATTCCTTAGGAAATATAAATTTTACTTTTTCATAACCAAAATGCTTTCATATTTATGACAGGAAACTCAGTGGGCTCTTATCAGAGTTGGGGTTTTTGTAATCACACATTTCAAATGGGAATTAATTATCCAACACATTTGCCTACTTTATACCAAACATTCTAAGTTAATGTAAAATGATTTATAGCACTCCTTGAGCTATCTATACAGTAAAATTTTTTCTTAAAATAATTTTATTGAGGCACAAGGAAGAAAATATCATGTTCTTTATTCTTTAACTTTTCATTGTATATTCTTTATTTAATTTTATAACATCCATCATATATATTCATTATATACATATATGTATATATTTTCCATTCCTACATATTTTGCTATTTTTAGGGGATAGAATTTTTCAAATACATTTTTAAAAGTAACTTTAGTTTCTATAAAATTGTGTGTGTGTGTGTGTGTGTGTGTGTGTGTGTGTGTATCTGTAGTTCTAAGTAAAAATGATACTTAGAATAAAGCCTATCTGGATCCCTGAGGATCTCTAGTGATAGGCTTCCTATGTGGGCACATGTTGGAAGCATTTTTAGTCATAGCTTTAGGGTCACCTCAGTCCGGCTTGGGAGGGGCACAAACTGCCCACCCAAGTGGAGATTTCTGCACACAGACAAATCTCTAAGGACCAAATGAAACCAATAAGCAGAAACCCTGAAAACTTTCTTATTTCCCCGAGTTTTACCCCTTCATTACATATTCATCTGTGACTACCTTGATGCTTTTCCCTGACTCACCTCATGACTGCTTTACTGTCTTCTGTGATTACAATATTTTGGTTAAAACTTTCAACAAAAGCAAGGCACTGGAGGAAGGAAAGGTAGGAGAGATTTCTCTCTCTCCTCACCTGCTGCCCTCTTTCTCTAAAAGAATAATTTTCTAAATATTTTCTGGATCCATTATCAGTTATTACAAGAGACTTCTCATCAATCAATCAACATTAATATCATACACAACAAGCATGAGTATGAATTTACACTATCAAGTCGTCTCAAAGCACTAAGGCAGAGAATAGTAACAATGATTTCTAAAAATCATTCTGACTCTAATATCGCTCATGTGAGAGGCTTCTCATCAATCAATCAATATTAATATCATCCACAACAGGCATGAATATGAGTTTATACTATCAAGTGGTCTCAAAACACTAGGATAGAGAATAGTAATAGAAATGACAACAATAATATTATCTATAAGGAATCACAGCTAATAACTTTCTTAGGTCCATAGAAAAAGACAAAATATTTATAGAGAAAAAAATTCTCAATCCAAGTACTCAGTATTGAGTCTCCAGATTCAATTCAGTGGAATGTGAGCTTACTACAAAGCTATTACGAACAAACTGAAATGTGACTAAGAGTTTGAATCAGCCCAAATAATCTATACCTACATTAATTTCAGATATTGGAATTTGATATAGAATACAAAATACTATGTTTCTATTATGTAGATTATCATTGGCATATGAATAATGTTTGATTTATGTTCTTATGCTGATCTATCCTATTTACTGTAATATAATCTCTTCATTGTCTTGAGACTAGGCATAGAATCCTATAACTTATTGATAATAACATTACTTATTTTTATGAATTGTCCCATGAGTTTCTTATAACTTTGGAGATAATTATCCTTATCATCATAAAAATGTGAATTGTTTAGGGTTGAATGGAAAGTATCTATTTATAAATTGGTTAGGTTTAGACAATCATTACTGGCCTCATCGCTTATGTTTCTCATGTATTTTTATGTGTATACGTAGTGGTTAATATATCATTCATTTCGAGAAAATGTCTTATTAGGTGTGAAAAGATGTCTGTTTCAGGTCACAGATTTCAATATTTATCAACTAAATCGATGCTGCATTTTTGTATTTTTAACCTTTTAGCTTTTTCTTTGCTAGTTTATTTTCCCACGGGAAAATTGAGGTATAGTAAAGTTACAATGATGATAAGCTTTTGCTATTTTTCCCTTAATTTGCTATATATTTTGATGACAATTTATCATCTCCTGAATAAGCTTCACTAATATGTGATGTCTTGTTCTATTAATTTATTTTACTTATAATAGATTTGCTAACATTATTGTTCTTCTATTTTAGTTAAAATAGCTACACTGTAAGCTACAAGAAGGCTCAAGAATGTGAAAAAAGGTATTTTAGAAAAATACCTTTTCGAAAAATCCTGTGAAAAGCAGTATTAATATTTTGAAACAAATCAGTAATTACTTTGTTTTGATTATCTCCAAAAATGCAGAGATTATTATATATTTAGGTCAAAATGATATCCTGCTTCATAGTATAAGCAAACTTATAATCATTTATTATTCTGTCATACTAGAGAATTTTTGTTAGGTATATTTTTATTTAAGTCTTTCTTTTAATGCAATTGCTATCTGTAAAGAATAAATATTACTCTATCTTGAGGTAATTTAGTAAGTCTTTTAGGCATAATAGCATGTAAGTTTTGAAATGGAAATGGAATCTGGTTAAAAGATGAGTTCCTATATTTGAGAGAGGTGTGTGTGTGTGTGTGTGTGTGTGTGTGTGTGTGTGTACACTTGTGTGTAAGTGTGGGTGGGTGGTGTATGTGTGTATACACACAGGCATGCCTTCCCATGATTTGGGTGGTGGTAAAAAGGGGTGCCAAATTAAGTACAATAATGCATCATTTTGGTTTAGGCTTTCTACAATTAAATCAAGTTACACTAGATACATAGAATTCTGAAATGTTCTAAAAACATGTCCAATAAAATATCTTAGAATATTTCTTATGTTAATAACTTTACAAATTTGTACTTGGATTGCTTTACTCCTTCCTGAATTTGAATCATATCTCTTTTTATGTTCACTTACCAGTTGACTCATTTCTCTAATGAGTAATTACTTATTATCTGCTGTGTGCTAGGTAGTCTCCTAAGGACTTAGGATATGAAAAAAGTTAAGACGCAGCCCTTGCCTCCAGGAGCTTCCAACTTAGGGAGGAGCTGGAAACGTAAAGTGGCAGTTATAATATACTAATTTTCCTTTCCAACTTATTTTAAAAGAGGCATTTATAAGTGGCAGAAGCAAGAAAAAAAAAGAATCAATAAGTAGTGTTAATGAAGACTAGAATCTTTAAAAGTAAAAGATGATTGAAGTGAGGAGAAAAGAGAGGAAAGGAGACCTCCAGACAGTGCAGCACAGGTCCCAAGATAAAACGTAGCTTTTGATGACTTGCAAGGAAAGCTATCACCATTCTCTCAAAGGAAACAGCCAAGGGCAAGGAATTTTCCTATATTCTCAACCTATTACAAATTTCATAACAGCATAAAAGGTCAGTAATATTCTACACCTCCCAAGAAATTTATATTTGAAAATCACTTTCATGACAAAATTGCTCTGTGGTAATTGTTTTTATTGCTTTTTTATATTCATATTATAAAAGATGAGGAAATTGAATAGTCTCTTTAATTTTATAGTAGACACAGAAGGGATCGTTTCTCAGTCTCTTTAAAGTTAATAGCAACAGAACAAATATTATCAAGAATCTCATAGATGATGTGACAAATTTCACACGCATAAAAGGTTCTCACTGATCATGTATCTTTAAAGTATCATTACAACGGATTATCAAACCCCCTTTGACCCTGGCCAAGATTTCCTCAGTGTACTTTCAGCAATTTAGAGTCTCATGACTTGCTGAGGCTGTCTTTGGACCTGAGCTCCTCTTGTCTCAGCCTCCCAAATACTAGGATTACAGGCATGTTCCACTAAGCCCAGCTTCACTGACCTTTTTTTATCCTTCTGTGATAGGAAAATGGATTGTGGCTTTCTCACTCCATCTGCATTTTTCCCCAATGTGAACCCCTGTTTTTCCAGTCCTAGACATACATATTATCTTTCGAACTCACTAGATCAATTGATTGGGGGATATGAGGCTTTCTTCTTCTAAGTTGTGAATCTTCAAAGTATTAACACTATTGTTTATACAGCTGAGCAATCAGAAATTCCTAACAATACTCCATTCCCAGACCAACCATAAAAATAACTATTAGAATATATAGATAAAGGCACTATATAACCATAGAAAGAAAAAAGTAGTACTCTTAAATAAAACATTTTGGCAATATTAGCCAGTGAGTTAAAAATCCATGTTTAAGCATATACACATGCTTACAAAATTTCCTGACTCTAAATTACTTTTTCTATTCTTCTCTCTTCCTATGACCTGTTAGCTGAGGTCACTTGGTTGTACTGCTAATTGCTTTAATGACTATTTTAATTGATTTTCACTTTTAATGAAGACAAAGGGGAGAAAAGAGCTGTACTGTGTGTTTAGTATGGTTCCAATCATTATTAATTAAGGTCTAAATTTTGTGCAAGATGTTGTGAAAACAAAGAATTATATGACACATTTACAAAATAACTTCAGAGGGAACCTAGCATCTAGGCAAATAATTTCACTCAGTGAAATCAGCCACGAGTTAGACACAGTAAAATTGCCTGAGAACACTTGGTTTAGAAGTGGAGGTACAGGGCACAGCTGTGAGAACTGATTTGAAAAAGAACTGATCTGAAAAAAACCAAGTTCGGTTTTAATAAGCCCATAAGCCTATATGAACACATGAATGACTTGGCCTCTTTCTAATTCTGTATCCTAAATGACAAATTCAATGTTTAAGTGACAAAAACCCAACTCTAATATTTTATGAAATGATTTTATTTACACTTTACATGAATCTTTGACACCAATGTCTTCTTAATCATTAGAAATACAAATTTGCATCATTTACACAGATTTTTCTAATGCATTATCCTTGATATTTTCTAAATTATGTATCTCTTATTTTTTTAAACAATTTTTATTGAACATAAATAGTATACATTTACACTATATTTGGTGCCCTCCCCGCCCGCCCCCGTTTTCTCTTCCCCCCTCCCACCAATTGTTGTCCAGGTTAACCATGTCTTATTCATAATTTTACACATGTTCAGGTGTAGACCCTCATTAATCAAGATCTGCCTTTCTCCTCTCCTATCTTTCCATTAAAACTTAGCTAGTATTTCCCCTCTAATATCTGGAGTCCCACAGGTATCCTTTGTGTTTTCTAGTTTGGGGAGATTAGAGGAAACATGTGTATCTTCTCCTTCTGTGCTTGGCTGATCTCACTTAACATGATGCTCTCCAGGGCTTTCCATCTTCTTGCAAAAGATATAATTTTGTTCTTCTTTATGGCTGAATAGAATTCCATTGTGTGTATTTCCCACAGTTTTGCTATCCATTCATCTGTTGATGGTGGTCTGGGTTGGTTCCATATTTTGGCTATTACAAATTGTGCTGCTATGAACATAGGTATGCATATGTTGCTGTATTTCTCTGAATTCAACCCCTTTGGAAAGATACCCAGGAGTGGTATAGTGGATCATATGGTGGATCTATTCCCAACTTTCTCAGGAATCTCCACACAGATCTCCATAGTGGCTGAACTAGTTTGCACTCCCACCAACAGTGTAAAAGAGTTCCTCTTTCCCCACATCCTCGCCAGCATTTGTTGTTGTTTGATTTCTTTATGCTTGCTACTCTGACTGGGGTTAGATGGAATCTCAGTGTAGTTTTGATTTGCATCTCCCTGATGGCCAGTGATGAAGAACATCTTTTCATGTATCTATTAGCCCTTTGTATCTCTTCTTTTGTGAAGTGTCTATTTAGTTCATTTGCCCATTTCTTGATTGGGTTGTTTGTTTTGCTAGTGTAGAGTCTTTTGAGCTCTTTGTTTCTGGATATTAGCCCCCTATCAGAATGGTGGCTGGTAAAGATCCTTTCCCATTCTGTAGGCTTCCTCTTTAGGTTATTGATAGTTTCCTTTGATGAGAAGAAACTTTTTAGTTTGATGTTATCCCACTTGTTTATTCTTGCTTTAATTTCCTGAGCTTTGGAAGTTTTGTTGAGAAAGTTACTGCCTGTGCCAATATGTTGTAGTGTTGAACCTATGTTCTCCTCTACTAACTTCACAGTCTCAGTTCTAATTTCTAAGTCTTTGATCCATCTTGAGTTGATTCCTGTGTTAGATGAGATATGGGGGTTTAGATTCATCTTTTTACAAATGGTTAGCCAGTTCTCCCAGCACCACTTGTTGAAAAGGCTGTCTTTTCTCCAGCGTATGTGTTTGGCCCCTTTGTCAAAGATTAATTGACTAAAGATGTGTGGGTTTGTTTCTGTATCTTCTATTCTAATCCACTGGTCAGTATATCTGTTTTTGTGCCAGTACCATGCTGTTTTTACTACTATTGCTCTATAGTATAGTTTGAAGTCTGGGATTGTAATGCCTCCTACGTGTTTCTTGTTATTGAGAATTGCTTTGGCTATTCTAGGTCTTTTCTTTCTCCATATGAAGTTCATGATTGATTTTTCTAGGTCTCTGAAGAATGTCACTGGTATTTTAATGGAATTGCATTGAACCTATAGATCAGTTTTGGCAGAATGGCCATTTTGATGACATTTATTCTGCCTATCCATGAGCACAGGAGATCTTTTCATCTTCCAAGGTCTTCTTCTATTTCTTTCTTTAATGTTTTATAGTTTTTTGTTGTAGAGGTCTTTTACATCTTGGGTTAGGTTTATTCCTAGGTATTTTATTGGTTTTGAGGTTATAGTGAATGGAATTGTTGTTTTTGTTTCTTTCATTGTGGATTCGTTGTTGGCATAAAGAAAGGCCACTGATTTCTTTAGGTTGATTTGTAACCTGCGACTTTGCTGAATTTGTCGATCAACTCCAGAAGTCTTTTGGTTGAGTTCTTTGGGTCTTCCAGATAAAGGATCATGTCATCTGCGAATAAGGATAGTTTTACTTCCTCTCTTCCTATGTGGATTCCTTTGATTTCCTTCTCTTGTCTGATTGCTGCAGCAAGAGTCTCAAGGACTATATTAAAAAGGAGTGGTGATATTGGGCATCCTTGTCTTGTTCCTGACTGTAGCGGAAATTCTTGCAGTTTTTCCCCATTCAATATAATGTTGGCTTTGGGTTTGCAGTATATTGCCTTGATGATGTTGAAGTACTTTCCTTCTATCCCAATTTTTTGCAGTGTTTTTAACATAAATGGGTGTTGGATTTTGTCGAATGCTTTTTCAGCATCGATTGCTATGATGATGTGGTTTTTGTTCTTGGTTCTATTTATGTGGTGAATAACATGTATTGATTTGAGTATGTTGAACCAGCCTTGTTTTTCTGGGATGAAACCGACTTGGTCATGATGTATTATTCTCTTGATATAGTTTTGAATGCGTATAGCTAGTATTTTCTTTAGAATTTTTGCATCTATGTTCATTAAGGATATTGGTCTGTAGTTTTCCTTTCTTGAAGTATCTTTATTTGGTTTGGGGATTAATGTGATACTGGCCTCATAGAAGGAATTTGGAAGAGTTCCTTCTCTTTCAATTTCCCGGAACACGTTATGAAGTATTGGTATTAGTTGTTCACTGAAGGTTTTGTAGAATTCAACTGGAAACCCATCTGGGCCTGGGCTTTTCTTTGGTGGAAGAATTTTTATTGCCATTTCTATTTCTTTGGTTGTTATTGGTTGGTTTAGGCTTGCTATGTCCTCTTGGTTGAGTGTAGGAAGGTTAACTGTGCTTAGAAATCTGTCAATTTCATCCAGGTTTTCAAATCTATTGGAGTATAAATTTTTAAAGTAGTTTCTGATAATATTTTGAATTTCTTCACTATCTGTGGTGATATCTCCTTTTTCATTTCTAATTTTGATAATTTGAGTTGATTCTCTTTTTCTTTTGGTTAGGTTGGCCAGGGGTTTATTAATTCTATTAATCTTTTCAAAGAACCAACTTTTTGTTTTATTGATTCTTTGAATTGTTTTTTGGCTCTCTATTTCATTTATTTCTGCTCTAATTTTGATGATTTCTTGTCTTCTGCTGGCTTTGGAAATAGACTGTTGCAGAATTTCTAGATTCTTGAGTTGTGTCATCAGGTTCTTTTTTTTTTTTTTTTTGGTGGTACTGGGGTTCCTGGAAGCCCTTCTACCTCCGGGCTACACTCCCAGACCTCTTTTTAAATTTTATATTTGAAACAGGGTCTCCTAAGCCAGCGCGCACGGCAGGCTTCGAACCTGCGCAATCCTCCTGTCTCTGCCTCCCAAGCGCGGGGATTACAAGCATGCGCCACCATGCCCGGCGTCATCAGGTTCTTTACTTGGTGGTTCTCCATCCTTTTTATGTGGGCACTCAATGCAATAAACTTTCCTCTTAGTACTGCCTTCATGGTGTCCCATAGGTTTTGGTAGGTTGTGTCTCTGTTTTCGTTTGTTTCCATAAATTTCTTTATTTCTTCCCTAATTTCTGCTCTTACCCATTCGTCATTCAATAGTGTATCATTCATTCTCCATGAATTTTAATACTTTCTTTTGAGTTACCTGTTGTTGATTTCTACTTTTATTCCATTGTGGTCTGAAAAGATGCATGGAAATATATTACATTTTTTGAATTTGCTGGTATTTTCTTTGTGTCCCATGATGTGATCTATTTTGGAGAAGGTTCCATGGGCTGCTGAGAAGAAAGTGTATTCTGTAGTTCCTGGTTGAAATACTCTGAAAACATCTATAAGGTCCATTTGTTTTATGGTTTCCTTTAGTTCTAAAGCGTCTTTACTCATCTTTTGCCTTGAAGATCGATCCAGTGGTGTGAGAGGCGTATTAAAGTCTCCCAGAATTATTGTATTTGGGTCTACTTGGGATCTTATGTCCAGAAGGGTTTGTTTTACAAAATGTGGTTGCACCCATATTTGGGGCATAAATATTTACTATCATTATATCTTCTTGGTGTATTGTTCCTTTTAATAAGAGGAAGTGCCCTGATTTGTCTCTTTTGATGTGTTTTAGTTTAAAATCTGTTTTGTTGGATATCAGGGTTGCTACCCCTGCTCTTTTTTGGTCACTGGTGGCATGGTTTATCTTTTTCCATCCTTTCACGTTCAGCCTGTGAATGTCTTTGGCTGTGAGGTGAGTTTCTTGTAGACAGCATATATTTGGATTATGTTTCCTAATCCACATTGCCAGTCTATGTCTTTTGATTGGTGAGTTAAGTCCTTTGACATTAAGATATATTATTGAAATATGATTTTTGTTTTCTGCCATTTTGTGTTCTGTCTACTCTTGGGTGGTGTGATCTTTCTTCTTTACTTAAATGGCCCACTTATTAACTTCCTCTCTTCTCTGATTCTGAAGTCTGCTTCTTTTTTCTTCCTTATGGTTTATTTCTTTAAGAATTTTCTCTAGTGTTGGCTTTGAATTCATGAATTTTTTGAGATTCTGTTTATCCTGAAAGACTTTGGTTTCCCCATTGATCTTGAATAGTAGTTTTGCTGGATAGATGAGCCTTGGTTGGAAGTTATTTTCTTCCAGGGTCTGAATCACGTCGTACCAGTCTCTCCTAGCATTCCTGACCTGGGTTGTATAGTCTGGGGTGATTCTTATTGTTTTGCCTCTATATGTCACCTGTCCTTTTGTTCTCACTGCTTTTAAGATTCCTTCCTTGGCCTCTATGCTGGTCAATTTGGTTATTATGTGGTGTGGAGTGGTTTTTCTTTGGTCCTGTCTCAGTGGAGTTCTGTATGCCTCCTGGACTTGAAGATTCAAGTCTCTTTCCATATTTGGAAAATTCTCTGAGATTATTTCCTTGAAGATATTACAGATGCCCTTGGTCTGTACCTCTATCCCTTCCTCAATGCCTATTATCCATAAATTAGGGCGCTTCATATTATCCCATAATTGCTGGATGTTTAGGTTTTGTTGTTGTAAAGATTTCTGTATATCGCTGACTGTGTTTTCGGTTTGGGATGTACTGTCTTCTAATATTGATATTCTGTTTTCCATTTCATCTAATCTTCCAGAATTTCTTTCTATTGCTGTCTTCATTTCACTTATTGCCTCTTTTATTTCATTCCAGACCTCTTTCTGATTCTTTTTTAGTGTTTCTAATTCACCTTTAACCTCCTCTATACTTGTTTTAAATCCTCTCATCATATTGAACATCAAGATTCTGAACTCCCCTTCTTGCATTTCTAGTAGGTCAGTATTCGTGATTTCTGCTGTCTCTTCATAATTCCTGGTTCTCATATTTATAGCGTTCTCTGTCCTGTTTTTCTGATTTCTACCCATCGTTCGTGAGTAATGTGCTTAGTCAAATCTTAATATTAGGAGTTTAGGGGTATTGGCTAGTCAGCAGAGCCTTTCCAGTGTTGAGGGCGGGTGATGTGTAAGGAGTTGGGATGATTGGTAAAGGAGTCGGATTAGGTAGAGGATATGTTAGGTTGAGAAAGACTTTAAGTATGATAAGGTAATAACTTGCTAGGAATTCGAGAGAGTTAACTACTAGGACTCTTGTCGTTGGTAGAGTAATTATGGACATAAGAAATACTTTGAGTATTAAACCAGGAGGTATATTATAGGGAAAAGTTTTGGGGGAGAAAAGTATGTAGGTTAGTGTGGGAAGGTTTGTAAATAGGGATTATGGAAGGAGCAGACAGACATAAAAAAAAAAAAGAGAATCCACACAAGATACCAAGACTATTATGTAATCCCAGAAAAAGGAAGGAAGACCAATCAAAGGCAGAGAATGAAAAAAAAAAGGAAGGAAAGAGGAAGAAAGAGGAAAAAAACAAGAATAAAATAAAAGGAACTAGCAGCTGTGTGAAATAAAAAAATAAGGCAAACTATCCTATATATATATATATATATATATATATATATATATATATATATATATATCAAGTTAAAGTAAAAGAAGTGTGGGTTAAAAGAAAAAAAAAGTAAAACAGCAATAACCATACCAAAACAAAAGCACTGTAAAAGCAAAATAAAACAAAACATCCACATTAAAAGTAAAACAAACAGTCCTCCTTATTTACTTACGCCTATGGGTTAAGGTCCATATAATATGTGCGTATCTGATTGCTTTGGTAGCTTTCAGAATACCATCCAATGTCTCTTAGTTTTCTTTGTACTCTATTTTTATCTTCTTAGGTCACTCTGGGTGTTTGGACACCTTTCTCTCCTTTAGCTGCTTTAGGTTTATGTGTCCGGATGTCTGGTTTCACTGTTATTTGATTCTGTACAATTCACAGGTTCTGCAAAATTCTAACCTGTGGTCAGCACCTCTGCA
Source organism: Muscardinus avellanarius (assembly GCF_963383645.1). Classification (NCBI taxonomy): domain Eukaryota; kingdom Metazoa; phylum Chordata; class Mammalia; order Rodentia; family Gliridae; genus Muscardinus; species Muscardinus avellanarius. Next base: position 68,732,430 of record NC_137787.1, read on the forward strand.
CTCACCACCCTAGCCTCCAGCCTGTGCTTCCCTACAGCAGGGGTGGAGAATGACCAAAGTATAATTGGAACCTCCCCCTGAGGTCCTGTGCAGATATTGTGGCCCGATGGCTTTTCTTGTGTCTCTGGAAATTCCAGCTGGGCTAGCCTGTGTGGTCCCAAGATGTACCCTGGGCAAATGGATGCTGGTTCCTGGATGCCCACACTTACTGCCAGAGCTCTGCCTATTCCAAGAGTGCAGGCTGGATGCGCTGCTAATACTGGACCCAAGTGAGAGTAGATGCAGCTGTCTATTGCTGCTGGTATGCTCTTCCAAGGTGTATTGAGCTGTGTTCTCACTTAGAACTAAGCATCTGGCTACCAGGAGAGTGGGAACACCCAGCGGTGGGCCAGGGGTGCAGGGTAGGTGCTCAAGGGTCCAGTGTGCGGTGTCCAGCAATGGTCTCTGCCTCCCGCGGGACGTAGAAGCTGGGGGTGCCCCAAGGAGATTTCCGGGTCACACAGGGCTTTCGCAGCCTGGAAGGCAGGCTCTGGCAAGGTGGCAGGGGCTAGACACACAAGCAGGCTCCAGTTTAGGGGTGGCAGTGGTACAGGCACTGACTACTAGCAGGGGACCGTGGCGCAGGCAAGGTGTGCGAGGAGAGTGCTCGGTTCTGAGGCTTGGGTCCGTGCTGGGGGGTGGGGCAGCGCACACGCTAGGACCCCAACTTACCAGGGCGCCCTCATGTACCTGACTTGGTGCAGGAATCCGTGGGAGTCTCTATGCAGTTGTGATCCGGTCGCTGGTGATAACATAGAATTCCAATGTGGGTGCTGCTCGCTGCTTAAGATGCGGTCCTAAGTCCGTTTTTAGTCCCGGATTATCTTGCCGTGGTAATATTGGGCAGGCAGTTCCTTGGGCAGCTGCAGAGGCAGCCTGCCGATCCGCGTTCCGATCAGCGTTCCGATTGTATCTGCAGAAGGTCCCGTGTCCGATCTTTGTTCTTCTTCTTCAAGTTCAGGGTTCCGCCGAGATACCTGGATGTGTTTTGGTTCCTGGTATGTATTTATTTTGTTGATTTAGACACTGCTTTCTAAGTATTTAACTTTATTTGCTTCAGCTACTGAGAAGTGCTGTGTCCCTCAGTCGCCATTTTGAAAAAAAAAAAACTATCTCTTATTTTTAAAAAATTTAAACTAGTGCATATTAATTGTGGAGAATAGTGGGGTTTTGTAACATATTTGTACATGCACATGACATAATTTGATCTGTTTCCCTCCTCCATACCTCCTCCTTCCCTCCACTCTTTCCTACTTCCCTGCCCCGATCTCCTTCCTCTATCCTAATAATCTCTCTTTTATTTTCAAAAGATTGTTTTTCCCCTTTAACTTCCATATATGAGAGAAAACATATGGCTCTTGGCTTTCAGAATCTGATTTATTTTACTTATATTTACATTCTGTTTCCTGAAAAGAATGTAATTTTGTTCTTTATGACTGAATAAAAACTCATTATGTATACAGCACATTTTTACAACAATCCATTATTTGAATGGATACTTGGACTTATTAGTTCCATAATTTGGCTATTGTTAATTGTGCTGCTACACACTTAGGTGTGCATTTATCCCTATAGTATGCTGACTAAGTATTTTGGGAGAATATCAATGAGGTATAGATGGAGCATATGATGGTCTTAATCTTTTGAGCAACCTCCATAACTAATTCCCATAGTCACAGTACCAAATTTACATTCCTACCCAGTGTTTAACACTTCATTTTTCAAACAATATTGCCAGCACTTATTGTTTATATATTTTTGGGGGGGTCTGATCCTCCAGTCTCAGCCTCCTGAATGCTGGGATTTCAAGTGTGCACCACCACATCCGGCTTGATGTTTATTTTTTTTAAGTTATTTAAATATTTTGGATATTAATCCTCTGTTGGAAGTTTTTCTACTGTTCTATAGACTGTCTTTTCACAATGTTGCTTCCTTTGCTGTGCAACTTCTTTTTTGTTTTATTAGTAGGTTGTAATTATACATCATAGTGAGGTTGAAAGTGATAGAAGCATGCACACAGCTCATAGTATATTTCTCTCCACAGCCCAACTCCCTCCTCTTCTCCAGATGTGCTAGTGAAATTAATAGTAATACCTTCACATGTTGCCATTGTATTATTTGATCTGTTGCTTTCTTTAGTCCTCCCTCTTCCCCTCCCCAACCTCCTTCCACTACTCTATAGGTTTCTCTCCTTATTATTAAAAGTCACTTATGTTTCCTATTTTTTAGCATCTACATATGAGAAAAAACATACAACACTTGAATTTCTGAGACTGACAGAATTTACTTAGTATAATATTTTCCAATTCCATTTTACTGCAAATGACATAATTTTGTATAGAAGCTTTTTAATTTGATTCTGCTTCATTTATTGACTCATGCTATTATTAACTGGGCTATGAGAGTACTGTTCAGAAATGCATTGCCTGTGCCTATATGCTCAGCAAGTTTTAATATATGTCTCTGATGTTCAAATATTCATTCAAAAACTTTAATATTAGAAATAAAAATGTAATTTTCTCTTCAAATATGTATTTGTGAGCTTTATATTATATAATATTATTTTATGGTAATGTTTAAAATATTCGTAAATATCCAAAATAAAAAATTGAGAATATATCTTCAGAAATAATTATGATATTACATTAACTATTTTATTCATTTTGAAACTAACTATATCATATAACTTTCGTGAGAGTTCAGATCTAACACTGAGTGAAGTTATTTCAAGCTAAGGTGTCTTTTTCAAAGAGAATATTTTTATTTAAATAAAGTGAATCAGAGAATTCCTCAAACAATGAAAATCCTTATAAAAACCAATTATAAATCCATCTCTTTTTTGGTCTTAATCATTCTTTATTGAGTGGATTTTTTACAGGTATAATCACATATTCAGTTTCAATAGAGAACCCAACACATTTTTTTAATTTTAAGGTTTATATTGGTATATTTTCAGTATACATAATAATGAGTTTTAAAGTGACATAATTCTAGGTACACACAGCATCTTGTGATGTGTTTCCTTCCATACCTCATCCCATCCCCCTCCTTGTACACGCTAGTGATGCATTAATGCCTTTTTATTATTTTTAAAATATGTTTTATAATAAAAATATACAAAAGTTAAACATCACTAGCAATTAGGGACATTATTTGATCTGTTTCCTTTCCAAAGCCTCCTTTTCCATCTCTTCTTTTCCTTCCCTCAATTTCTTTCTACTCTTCTTCTGGTCTCCCTCCTCTTTCTCATAAAGTCACATATTTTTCCTATCTTGCTGGCTCCCACATATGAGAAAAGATAGGTATCCCTTGATTTTATGGGTCTGGCTGATCTCACTTAACATAATATTCTCTATTTCCATCCATTTTCCTATAAATGACATAATTTTGTTATTTACTGCTGAGTAGAATTCCATTGTATGTGTACTACATTTTTCTTTATCTATTCATCTGTTGACAGAGACCTAGGTTTTAACCAAAAAAGTATACAAAAAAAAGTTCAACATCACTAGCAATTAGGAAATTGCAAATCAAAACCACACTGAGATTCCATCTAGTTCAGTTATAATGGCATTCATAAAGAATACAAATAATAGTACACGCTGCAGAATGTGGGGAAAAAGAAACGCTTATACATTGTTGGTGGAAATAGAAATTAGCATAATTATCAGAAAGATTAGAATGGAGGTTCCTTTAAAACTAAGAATGAAATCACTATATGACATAGCTATAGCACTCCTTTGTATATTTTCAAAAGAATTAAAGCTACAATACTATAGTAATACCTTACACATGTTTATAACAATATAATTCAAAATAAACCCTATTGCTTAAAATTTGGTGAAATACTTCTTAGTAACAATAAGAAAGCAATTGATAACTATAAATTATATATCTTTGTACTCTTATAAAGGTAGAAGCCAGATTATATGACAAGAAAGAGAATCTTAGGAGAGAAATAGAATCCACAAAAACAATCAAATGATACTTAGAAGACCCAACAAACTCAACCAAAAGGCTTAAAAAACTGATCAAGCCAGGCGTGGTGGCGCACGCTTGTAATCCCCATGCTTGGGAGGCAGAGACAGGAGGATCGCGCTGGTTCGGAGCCAACCTCCCTGGCTTAAGAGACTCTGTTTCCAAATAAAAAGTATAAAATAGGTCTGGGAGTGTAGCCCAGACGTAGAAGGGCTTCCAGGAACCCCAGTACCACACACACACACACACACACACACACACACACACACAAAAAAAAAAAAAAAAAAAAAAAAAAAAAAAAACCCCAAGCAAAATGTCTGGATAAAAATCAATCTTAAAAAATCAGAAGCTTTTCTGTACACCAACTACAAATCCACTGAAAAAGAAATCCAGAAAACACTTCCACTCAGGATATCTCACAAAAATAAAATGCTTAGAAATAATCTTAAGCAAGGAGGTAAAGACCTCTACAAAATAAAATTATAAAACATTACAAAATATTGAAGAAGACCTTACAAGATTGATAGATTTTCCATGTTCTTAGATAGGCAGAATAAATATCATCAAAATGACCATACTTCCAAAGGTGATGTTCAGCTTCAATCCAATACCATTAAATTATCAAGGTCATTCCTTATGGACATAGAAAAATCAGTCCTTAAATTTATTTTGAATAACAAAAACCCAGAATAGGCAAAATAGTGGTTTCTATGCAGGAGAAACCACAATACCTGACTTCAAACTATACTACAAAGCAAAAGTAATAAAAGCAGCATGGTACCGGCAAAAAAACAGACAGACCAATGGAGCAGAATAAAAGATTCAAAAACAAATACGGGGACTTACAGCCAATTGATTTTTTACAAAGGGGCCTAAAACATATATTGGAAAACAGATAGCCTCTTCAACAGATGGTGCTGGCAAAACTGTTAAACCATATACAGAAAAATAGAAATAAACCCCACTTTCTCAACCTGCACAAGAGTCAATTCAAAATGGATCAAAGGCTTGGAAATTAGATCCAGAGGTCTTAAGGCTTTTTGAAGAGGGCATAGATCCAACACTTCAACACATAGACACACATAAAATATTTTTCAACAAGACCCCCAAAGGCACTAGAAATTAAAAGGAGAATCAATACATGGGATTACATTAAACTGAAGAACTTCTGTAAAGCCAAAGGAACTGTCAAGAACCTCAACCAAGAGCCAAGGGAATTAGAGAAGATTTTTGCCATCTACTTCTCCAATAAAGTAATAATATCTAGAATATACAAAAACTCAAGAAACTCAGCACTAAGAAAACAAATAGCCCAATCAAAAATGGACAAGTGAACTAAATAGACACTTCACAAAAGAAGAAATTTAAATGGCAATAAATGCATGAAAAACTGCTCAACATCCCTAGCAATCAGAGAGATGCAAACCAAAACTACCCTGAGATGTCACCTAACTTCAACTATAAATGTCAATCATTCAAAACACAAACAACAATAAATGTTGGCAATGATGTGAAAAGAGGGAACTCTAATACATTGTTGGTGGGATTGCAAATTAGTGCAAACACTTTGGAAAACAATATGGAGAATTTTCAGAAGAATTGTAATGAATCTATTATATGACCCACTAATACCACGTCTGGGTATCTACCCCAAAGAATGAAAGCTAAACTACCAAACTAACACATACATATCTATGTTCATAGCTGACTAATTCACAATTTTCAAACTATGGAACCAATCAAGATGTCCATCAACAGATGAATGGATTACAGAACTATGAGATATGTACACAATAGAATTTTACTCAGTCATAAAGAAGAACAATATTATGTCTTTTACAGGGAAATGTATAGAACTGGATAACATTATGCTAAGTGAGATTAATCAGTCACAAAAAGTCAGAAATTGGATGTCCCCCCTAATATGTGAAAGATGGGGAGAAAATGGCACATATGAGGAACTCTTCATGAAGAAGGAGAAACTGTAGATGAGCAAATAAGATGACCTAACTGAGGGGATGAGAGGGGAAAGGGGGAAATTTTCTAATGTACATTATATACATTCACAAACATATCAAAGTCAATCACTAAGCCAAAAAGAAGAAGGCGGAAGGGGGACGGAATGAGGAGGGAATTGGGGAAGGGCTAAATGAGTGATGTGTACTTGTATGTCTCTACCATCTTGTACACCATTAAGATGTATGACTACAGTGCACCAATAAAAAAAATTTTAAAAAGGAATACTTTAAATTTCTTACTGATAGGTTACTACAAAGCTATATATATACACCACAGTATAGTAATGGCATTAATATTTAAGGACATAGATCATATGATGCTATATGCATATATATCACTATGAATTTCCCTATTATAGCCAATTATAATATACCAGTAAAATATATTAAAATATTGAAAAATAGAGTAATGAAAGAGAAAGGGGGAAAATCTATACTTATATGGCCATTTGAGTTTCAACAATAGTGACAATACAAACTGATGGATTAAGAAACAGTTTTCAACAACATTGGAAAAACTAAATATCTATAAAAGAATAAATGAATAACTACTTTGGTACATGTATGCACACACATAAGCTTTGGATCACAGATCTAAGCTAAACATCTATACATATAAATTTGTATTTAAAAATGGAAAATACTATCAAGAGTTAGATATTGGCAAAGGTTTTTAAGGAGTATAGATAATATAATAATTTATATATAATTTAAAGCTGCGCTTTCTCTTTATTGAGGTAAAGAATTTATGTGTTTTACCAAATGCCTATGAATTATGAGGACAGCTGTACCCTGCCCCATGGCCTGGTAATTTTCTGCAGGCTGTAAACTGCAAAGATTACAGGGCTTGACTAATTTGCTACAGATTCCATCTTTTAATGACTACTTCCCTTGGTTTCCTGAAATGTAATGCCTTCCAACCCATATTTTTTTTTCTTTTTGGTGTTACTGGGGTTCCTGGAAAACCTTCTACCTTCAGGCTACACTCCCAGACCTATTTTATATTTTCATTTGGAAACAGGGTCTCTTAACTTAAGCCAGTGCAGCTGGCTTAAGAACCTGTGCAATTGAACCTGTGCAATCCTCCTCCTGTCTCCTCCTCCCAAGCGCGGGGATTACAAGTGTGCGCCACCATGCCCGGCCCTACCCATGTTTTCTTATCTTTTATTCTGTTGTTGTTGTTGTTTTCAATAAGAGGTTAAGTTTATTCTGTGTAACTTCTTTTGGGTTAGAATCAGTGCAAAATATCAAAATTAAAGTGTATGAATGGATAGATAAAGGGTTGTAGTGATGTCCCAATTCAAGTATAATGAAATGCTAATTGTAGAATCAGTATAGTGAGTATATAATAGTTTGCTGTAAATATCCCTACAATTTTTGTCTGATTGAAATTTTCCTAAAACAATGAGGGAAAATAAACAATCCTCACTGTAAGATAATATCAATCAGTGTAAAGTACTTGTGATTGAAGTATAGAAGGGCTGAATAAAAATGGAATCTGACAAAATTTTAAAGAAATAACAACTGAAATTCCCCAAATTTGGAAGACTTTGACAAGAAGTTTTGTTTCAAGCTTGGAAAACTCCAAGAAAGACAAACACACATATAGGTACTGGCAGCTAGATACATCATGGCCCAAGTTTTTGGGAATAAAAAGGGGTGATAATGGATATTCTTGTCTTGTTCCAGTTTTTAGGGTGAATTCTTGAAGCTTTTCCCCATTTAGTATGATGTTGGCTAAATCAGCAGCTGAGAAAAATGTGTACCCTGCTGTAGTTGGGTGAAATGTTCTATATGTGTCCAACAGATCCATTTGATTAATGGTGTTCTTTAGTTCTGAGGCATCTTTACTGACCTTTTGTCTAGATTATCTGTCTAATGGTGTGAGAGGGGTGTTGAAGTCTCCCAGTATTATTGTATTGGAATTTATGTGTAGTTTAATGTCACAGAGTGTTTGTTTTATGAAAGTAGCTGCACCTATGTTTGGAGCATAAATGTTGATTATTGTTATTTCCTCTTTTTGGATTTTTCCTTTAACCAGTACAAAATGACTGTCTTTGTCTCTTCTAATTAGCTTGGGCTTGAAGTCTAACTTGTCTGATACCATAGTTGCTACTCCTGCTTTCCTTCGGGTCCCATTGGCATGGATTACCTTGCTCCATCCCTTTACCTTGAGTTTGTTTCTATCTTTACTTGTAAGCTATGTTTCTTGCAAGCAGCAGATAGATGGGTTCTGTTTTTTAATCCATTTTGCCACTTTATGTCTTTTTATTGGGGAATTGAAGCCATTTACATTCTGTGTGATTATTGGGAGATGGTTTTTAATTCCTAAAATGTTAAGATTTTATTTCTGTTTGAAAGACAGTTTGTTCTTTTTTGCTTAGTTGTCTGCTGGATGAAAGTTCTTGTTTCTCTGGTTCTGGCCTGTATTACTTATTTCTTCTTTGTAGTTAATCTCTTTGAGTATTTTCTCTAGCGCTGGTTTTGAAGACATAAATTCCTTCAGCTTCTGATTGTCATGGAAGCTTCTTATTTCCCCATCTAATTTGAAAGATAGTTTTTCTGGGTAGTCAATTTTTGGCTGGAAGTTGTTTTCTTTCAGAGTTTGGAATGTATTACTCCAGGCCTTTATGGTTTTCATGACTTGGTTTGGGAAGTCAGGAGTGATTCTAATTCATTTGCCTCTAAATGTCACTTGGACTTTTATTTTTGTTGCCTTTAAGATTTTCTCTTTGGCTTCTATATTGGTCATTTTGACTATTATGTGGCGTGGGGAATCTTTTCTCAGATCTGGTCTAAAGAGAGTTCTATACGTTCTTGAACCTGTGTATCCACCTCTTGCTCAATGTTTGGAAAATTTTCTGCTATTATTTCTTTGAAGAGATTGTTGATACCTTTGGTTTCACCTTCTTTTCACTCCTCTATGCCGATAATTCTGAGGTTAGCTCTCTTAAGATAGGCCCATATTTCTTCAATGCCCAATTCCTGTTGACGAATTGTTTTTTTTTTTTTTTTCTATGTTATGAACAATGTATTCATTCATGGAGTGCACGTCTTCTTTTAATGAGATTCTATTCTCCATGTGGTCTATTCGATTGTTTATAGTTTGAATTGATGCCTTTACTTCAATGATTGCATCCTTTATTTCTTTCAGACTCTCTCTATATTCTTTTCTAAAATCCTGAATTATTTTCAGAGTTACATTCCTGATTTGATCTTCTGGAAATCTCTGCATTTCTGTGTTATCAGTTTCTGTTATTGTGGAGTTGTGGGAGTACAATGCTCTGTTGTTGTTCCTCTTTCCCATGATTTCAGAAGTTTGTACCTGTTGCTTTTGGTAGATATCTTTCAGCCTCTAGGTGTCAGCTGGTATATTCAAGGGTGAGTTGTGATCAACAGTGAAGGTTGAGTAAGGAGGGAAGAAAGGTAGTAAATAGAAGAATAGGGTGAGGTCAGATAGGGTTGAATAGTATGAGTATATGAGTTTGTTAAAGTAGTATATACTAGAGATTAGAGATAGTACCAATATAGTAGAATTCTAGTAACCAATGTATAGTTTCTGGTATTATGAAACAAATTGGATTCAATACAGGACTAGGGAGAGATAAAAAGAAGAAAGAAGATAGATGAGAGAGAGGGTAGCATATATTTGTACAAGAAAAGAAGATTGGGAGAGAATTTAGTATGAGGGTTAAAAAACAACAAAAACAAATACAGCAAAACAAAAATAATAAAAACAAAACAAAAGACCCACAAACCCCTTCCAAAACTAAAACAAAGTAAAAAAAAATTGGATATATGCTGCTTTCAAACACGACACCAGAGACGATCTTCTTCGGACTCTTTATTATCCCAGGCTCTTACATACTCTTCTTTTCTCCGCTCCCCGCTCCCCGCTTATATATCCCAAGCAGCCAATCAGCCTCAGATCACTCGCTCCATGCAAAATTAGCTCATTTGTTACAAACAGTGGTATGTTGTGTTCCCGTGCGCCCCATGCTCCGGTTACCGGACTTCCTGAAAGTTGTTTACTGCTTAATGGGCCTCACAGAGCTTCCGCTCGGCGCTATTTTTAGGTCTTCGAGCTAGCAGGCAATGGGTGGGGCTCTTCACAGTTCCCCCTTTTTGTTTTTAAGCAGAAGAGGATAGAGGACTCAACCCCTGCTATAGTTTATGCAATTATTTGCCACCACCTTTTTTGCAGGGACGGGCGAGCAATACAGTGGTAACCCGTATGCAGCTGAGCATATCCTCCTTGGGATGCACCCTCCCGGGGTCCCAAGTGCAGTCCTTGCTGACATTCTGCTTTATGATTTTTCCATTGTGGCTAGCCAAACAGTAGGCGATTGTCCTGCTTCAACCGCCATGAAAGCCTGAGCTAGGAGCATCTGATCCTTGGCCCTCTGCAGAAATAAACGTCTCAGGCAACAGAGACATAGAATGCACAGGAAAACAAAACAAAATCCCAATGCTCCCAACCCGGCCCATTCTTTTAGATGGAATGCTGCCTTCTGGATCCGGGACGCCAGCGTTTGGGCCACTTTGGGGTCGATTCGGGTGGTGTTGACCTTGATGATTTCAGCACGTAATTGTTCGGTCGATTCGGGTGGTGTTGACCTTGATGATTTCAGCACGTAATTGTTCGGTGAGTTTATCAAACTCCCAGCTCCAGTTGCCCCATTGTTGCTCACTCCATACTGGTTTTGTCCAGATCAGCATGGTGATCAGGTGTATCCATCCCTGAGGCGCCATCTTGCGATATTATTTGACGAGTCAGTCTCTCTGGGATCCAAATCGGATCGGTTCCGTCCTGTGGGAAAACACAAACAGAGCCTCTGGCCCATGTGAGTACCGGATCAGGTCCCTTCCATTTTCCGGTGAGGACATCTTTCCATTTTACCATATCATGGGGAATACTAGAAGGACAAAAATGGCAATCTGCGGCCGATTTGCCATTAATATCTAAATTTAAAAAATTTAAAGTAAAAAGTGCCAAAGATAATCGCTGCCTTGGTTTCAGATTCTCACCTATTCCCCCTTTTTGTTTTATTAGACATTCTTTTATTGTGCGATGGGCGCGTTCAACAATGCCCTGTCCTTGAGGATTATATGGAAGGCCATGTTTTAATGTTACGCCCATCTGTTTACAGAAAGACTGAAATTTTTGTGAGGTATAAGCCGGACCATTATCAGTTTTTATTTCTTTTGGCACATTCCATGCTGCCCAAGCTTCAAGACAATGAGCGATAACGTCACGAGCTTTTTCCCCTGTGTGAGTAGAAGCATATATAATTCCAGAAACAGTATCAACAGAAACATGTACATACTTAACAGAGCCAAATTCAGGTATATGGGTCACATCCATTTGCCATAAATGTAAGGGGAGCAACCCACGTGGGCAAACACCAACATTAGAAGAGGGGATAAAGGGTGCACAAGTACCACAGGCCTTGATGATGTCACGGGCTTGACAACGAGGAATTTTAAATTTAATCTGTAAAGTTTTAGCATTTACATGAAACTGGCGATGAAAATCTTGTGCCCGTTGAAGTGGGGTGAGAGAGAAAATCATGGGCATCTTCGTAAGCTTATCTACATAATCATTACCTTGGGCAACAGGCCCTGGTAAGCCTGTATGTGCCCTAATATGTTGTACATAAAAGGGATTTTTCCTCATCAAAATTAAATGTTGAATTTTAGATGCCAAGTAGTGGATGGGCGTATGTGTTGATATTTGCCCCGCACATTCAAGGGACTTTATCATCTCTACAGCATAGGAGGAGTCCGATAACAAATTAAAGGAAGAATCATATCTCTCAAACACTTCTAATATAATATTTAGTTCAACTAGCTGAGGTGATATATGCTGATATTGAACAACTATGGGTTTTTGTCCTTCTATCATAAAAGCTCCAAGGCCAGATTTTGATCCATCAGTAAAAATATTGATAGAGAAGGGTATAGGTGTTCTTCTGGTTATGGTTGGAAAGATAATAGGATGTTGAGTTGCAAAATGTAATATAGGATCTTTAGGTAAGTGATTATCTATCTCTCCATTAAACACACATCGTAATATAGCCCAATCATCCAGGGAGGTTTGTAAAATTAATATTTGGTGTTTACTATAGGGAACAATAAGCTTATTAGGGGTTTGGCCAAAATGTTGAATACATTGCTGTATGGCAAGAACAGCAACCTTTGCCACCATAGAGGGATAATACTCAATAACCTTTTGAGGAGATAGTTTAGGATGAATCCATAATAGAGGTCCTTGTTGCCATAAGACCCCAGTGGGTTGGAGCTCAGTAGCCAGTATGCATGCCCAAATAGAATCCCTCGGTGAAATGCGCTTAAGGGAAGCCTTAGTTAAAGCTTGTTCTACCAAACTTAAGGCTTCCCGGGCTTCAGCAGTCAGCATTCTAGGAGAGGTTAAGGAAGAATCTCCTTTGAGGATATCATATAAAGGTTTTAGCATAAAATTTGGGATTCCTAAAGCAGGACGTATCCAATTAATATCTCCTAATAACTTTTGAAAATCATTTAAAGTGTGTAACTGGTCTGTACGAATGGTGACCTTTTGAGGCGTGACAAAATTGGGATAAAGAATATTTCCCAAAAAATGGGTGACGGTGCCCTTTTGAACCTTTTCAGATGCTATAACTAAACCCTTTTCCTCAAGGGCTTTAACAAGCACACAATACGCTTCATCCAGTACCTTTTCATTTTCACAGGCTAATAGGATATCATCCATATAATGGAGACAACGCAATGGAGGGAATTTATCCCTAACAGGTTGTAAGGCAGCATCCACATATAGTTGACAAAGAGTGGGGCTATTCGCCATACCCTGGGGGAGCACTCTCCACTCATATCTCTGGTCAATTTGCTCTTAGTTTAGGGATGGCACAGTAAAAGCAAAACGTGGGGTATCTAGAGGATTTAATGGTATAGAGAAAAAGCAATCTTTTATATCAATCACTATAATTGGCCAGAATTTTGGAATAGTTGAGAGAAGGGGGAGTCCACGTTGGACTGGTCCCATAACTTGCATTTGTTCATTTATGGCTCGGAGATCATGTAATAGTCTCCATTTTTCTGATTTTTTCTTTATTATAAATATAGGGGTATTCCAGGGTGATGTGGATGATTGGATATGTCCTAATTTTAGTTGTTTTTTTACTAACTCTTTTGCTGCTTCCAATTTTTCACGGGGGAGAGGCCACTGGGAAACCCATACTGGGTCCCCCGTCTTCCAAGTGATGGGAATTGCCTCCCCAGTGGCTACTCCACAAAACCCAATCCCTGTTTAGTGTTTTGTCCTTCAGTGGGGACAGGGCTCCTCCGTCCCTGTAGGTTTCGCCCTAATCCAAATGATGGATGAAAACCTTGCTTGTTAAACATATGTAGCGCCTGGGGAGAATATTCATTATGTAATCGGAATCCCATGTCCAGAAGTAGATCTCGACCCCACAAGGAGACCGGAATTTCCAGCATATAGGGTGTAAAGGTCCCAGAATGTTTTTCTTGGTCCTCCCAATGAAGGGGTCTAGCACTAATATCAGGTGTTTTAATGTATCCTAATCCTCTAAGCTGTGTGTCAGCCTTTTTTATGGGCCAGGCGGGGGGCCAATCCTTAGAAGCAATTACACTAGTATCTGCCCCTGTATCAAGCAATCCTAGAATCGGCTTTCCCTCCACTTTCAAAGTAATTAAAGGTCGTTTTCCCATATCAAAGGCGAGAGATATTATATTAGTACCAGAGGACCCAAACCCTTTTTCTCCTCGCTGTTCCTTTTTTGAAGGGAAGAGAGAATGTAGACTAGGTAATAAACAGCTGCGCTATCCGATCACCAGGAGAGATGGCAACAATTCCTCTGGGGGCGGAGACCATAACCTTTATAACGCCCTCATAATCTTGGTCAATAACTCCAGGATGAGTTATTAGGCCTTTCATGGTGGATGATGATCGCCCCAAAACTATGCCCACCGTTTCTGGGGGTAATGGCCCTGACATATCAGTCGACATAATTTGAATTCCCATTCGAGGGGTTAATACCAGCCGGGTGGTGGCACAGAGGTCCAATCCCGCTGAACCGGGAGTGGCTCTCCGGATTCCTTGGGCGGTTGGAGATTGGGCCATTGGGGTGTTTGGTGTGTCTCTATAGCATTGTACATTTGTTGGCCCCCATACTTGTAAGGGCCCTGGGGATGGGGGCCCCGTTTCCCGTTTTTTGACAGCGGGCGACCCTGTCCCGACTGATCATGGGACGGTAGGATATTGCCGTCAATATCCTTAACGGACCGGCACTCTGAGGCGGGATGTCTGCCTTTTCTACATCTCTTACATAGGTCTGGTGGGCTCTTTTGAGAGAGAGAGCCTCGTTTTGGGCAGTCTCTTTTTAAATGCCCTGCCGCCCCACATGAAAAGCAATTTCCTAGTCGGGTGTTGTTATTGCCCTTTTGCCTGCCAGATGCTTGCATGATAGCCGCAGCGAGCCCCGAGTTGGTTAAAGGTCCGCCGAGTTCTCTACATAACTTCATCCATACTTCTAAACCTTTACTTTTATATGGATTTATAGCTTGTTTGCATTCAGTATTACATTGTTCGAAAATAAGCTGTTTAACAAGTGGCATGGCTGCATCGACATCCCCGAATATTCGTCCAGCAGCTTCTACCATCCTAGCCACAAAATCAGAAAAAGGCTCAGTGGGACCTTGAATTATCTTAGTAAGATTGCCTGACACCTCCCCTTTATTAGGCAAACTTTTCCATGCCCTGGTGGCCAAATTGTTTATCTGATCATACACTTGTTGAGGGTAACAGGTCTGGTTGTTAGCAAATTGTCCCTGTCCCAAAAGCATATCCAAATTCCAGGCAGGTTGTCCTGCGGCCTGATTCACCGCTGCTTGCTCTGCTGCGAACTCAATAAGGAAAGCCTTCCAATCTAAATACTGTCCTGGGGTCAAAGCCGCTCGGGCCAAGTTCTGCCAATCTCCAGGGGTCATGGCATACCTGTAAATGCTTTCTAAGGTGGCTACGGTGTATGCAGCATTGGTACCATAAGTCCGCACGGACTCAGCAATATGTTTTACAAGCTTATAATCTAAAGGCTCATGATACCGAGGTCCTCCTCCTTGTGGTTGAAACACGGGGAAAGCCTGTCTGGATAGTAACATTTCCGGCTCACGCCATACCTTTTCATTAAAGGAGCGGCCTCCGCTTTGTCCTGGAGCTGAGGGATTATAGGGCGGAGGAACAGAGCCCTGCGAGGGGCCCGTAGCTAGGGTTAATCTGCTGACTTCCTCCTCTATTGCCGCAAGTTCCTCGTCCGAGTCCCCCTCCCCTTCAGAGCCTAGTTCACTAGCTGGGTGAGAGGAAGTGGACCGTTCCTCTTTTAACAGATCAAGTGCCACTTGTCCCTCTCGCACTAGCGGTTTGTAGTATTTCTGCTCCAAACATGTCCTGACGAGGCGCCACAAAGGATAAGTTCCTCCCGTGACTTGATTGTTTTTCTCTGCCCTTTTAATATCCTTCCCTAACTTATCCCAACTTGCCAGGGTCAAGTTTCCTGATACTGCAAACCAAGGGGCCACCTCATCCACTTGGCTCAAAAAACCCTGAATAGTCTTATCCCTAAGTTTTAACCCCTTTCCGTTTAATAAGGCTTTTAAAGCCTTTTGTATTGGATGAGATGGATTATTTCCCATACCTATTCAGCCTCAGGTCCAGCCTGAGAGTATACTACCCTATAAATCCTCCCCTCAAAGGAGCTCCCCTTCGTCCTCAAACGGAGTTGGGAAAGAACAATCTTATGATCCTCTACTTTGTAGAGCCTCCCTCTTCACAGGAGAACTTACCAGCCGGCTGCCCTGGAAAGTCCAAAGTTCTGACCGTCTCGTTGAGAGAGATTCCCCGTACGGGCCACCACTTGCCGCTTTCAAACACGACACCGGAGACGATCTTCTTCGGACTCTTTATTATCCCAGGCTCTTACATACTCTTCTTTTCTCCGCTCCCCGCTCCCCGCTTATATATCCCAAGCAGCCAATCAGCCTCAGATCACTCGCTCCATGCAAAATTAGCTCATTTGTTACAAACAGTGGTATGTTGTGTTCCCGTGCGCCCCATGCTCCGGTTACCGGACTTCCTGAAAGTTGTTTACTGCTTAATGGGCCTCACAGAGCTTCCGCTCGGCGCTATTTTTAGGTCTTCGAGCTAGCAGGCAATGGGTGGGGCTCTTCACAGATATACACACACAAAAAAAAATAGAGTGAAAAACCCCAAACAGTCCCACCAATGAGTTGATGCAATACTACAAACAAATTTAGCAGTCTCTCTCTATGTAGATACTGATTGCTATGGTGACCTTTCCCTCTGTGAGTATGTTTCTGAGTCTTTTCAGTCTATGCAGATGGACAATATCCATGGGGTTGGAATTAATATTGGGTAAAGGTCACCCTCCACACTTTCCACAGACTTGGAGCCTAGGTCTTTCTCTGCCTCTGTTGTCAGTATATGCCTCTGAAACCAAACTCAATGTAGTAGTATCAGTTCTACACAGCTCGGGCTGGGCTATTCTGACCTCTCCCTATTCTCCACAATTGGAATGTCTGTGGTGTTCCTGGAAATCCTGCTTGTTGGGTTTAGAGTTAAGCATAAGATTCCCCCTACATGTTCCACTGGTCTGAGCCTGAGTCAGTCTGGGCTTCTGATATGATCAACAGCAGATCCCACTCCCACCTTCTCTGAGTTCTTCTCCAATTTACCAGAACTTCACTTATTGTGCTCTGGATCTCTAGGGGTTATGGTTATCTCTGCTGCCACCACTCCTTCCCTGAGTTGTATTGCAAGGTCTCAGACCAAGGGAGTTTGTTGCAGCTGTGCCAGACTCTGAGGTCGCTGGGCTGGAGCTTTCCTTCAGGGAACTGAGATAGGGTGTAGCAATTTCTGACAACCCTATTCCTGCATTGCCTTGAACCACAAGAACTCAGACCCAGAGAATTTATCAAAGCTGGTTGAGTCCCTCAGGATACAATGCTGGGATTTCTCCTGTAGGGGCTGCCATTTCACTTACAATTGCATTGGCACTCCACTGGCAATTTCGCTGGCGCCTTTGTGGGCGTGGTTAACTCACTAGCTTGCTGAAGTCTGCTTCTTTGAGGCAGTCACGGGGGGCGGGGTGACCCCCGCCATGGCAGGCCACTTATTTTTTCTGCTTCTCAGATTATTCTAGTCTTTCATTTTTCTGTCTCTTGTATTTCTAGCTTTTATTTCTCTATTGATAGTAGTTCCTGACTCTGTAGGGTGTTATTTTTGCCACTATGAAGATCAAGTGTTAGCAGTGTTGATAGAAGCTGCTTTACTCAGTCTCCATCTTCCTCTGGATCCTTCCTTGAGTTTCTTGCAAAAAAAAAATGGCTCCTTTTTTTTTCCTTGGGAATGGAATTCAGAGTTATTTTACTTCTGTGCTACACCCCTAGCCTACTTTTGTATTCTTTATTTGAAAAGTGTCTCACTAGTTGGTGAAGGCCTCCGTAAATAGCTGAGAATGGCCACAAACTTGTGATCCTCCTGTCTTAACTTCCTTAATACTAGTGTTACAAGCATACACCACCATGCCCAGCATGCTTTCTTTCCATTTTTAAGAATAACCTGGAAATAAAGAAACAAGGTAAGAAAAAAATTGTATAAAAGTTTAGTGGCACTGGGTATGGTGCCACACACTTGTAATTCTAGCATTTGGGAGGCTGAGACCTGAGGATCTTGGTTTGCGGACAGCCTCAGCTACTTAGTGAGGCCCTCTGCAACTCAGTGCGACCCTGTTTCAAAATAAAGAATAAAAAAATAGGGCAGAGGGTGTAGCTTGGAAGTCGAATGCCCCTGGGTTCCATTCCCAGACCCGAAAAAAAAAAAAAAAAAGTGGCCATATATAGAGTTATACTATTATGAAATGCATGTGTGCAAATTGAGACACGTGAAATGGGAAGAATTAGTGTCTGATATTAGTGGGGGAGTAGTAAAATATTAATTCTAAGTAGACATAATTTGAAGTTGCATTTTGTAACCACTCTAGCACACATTAAAACTGTAATTAAAAAACAATAGCTAAAAAGCCAATGGAGGAAAAAGTAGAACAATAATAATAAACATTTATTTTTCCCCAAAGAGGCAGAAAAGCAACAGCAAGTAATTAAATATAGATAAATAGAAGACATTAACCTAACAGATCTTGATAATGGAATAAATGCCATCACACAGCTAGAGATATCGGCACTAGGTAAAATAATCAACTTGCCTTTTTAGGTTACAAATAATTATGAACAATCAGTGTATCTGGATATCAGTTTGTCTTCTGTGATAGAAAACATCTCATTATTTCAAGTCTTGGCCTAGTGGGATTGGGGGATACACACTTGGACACTTAGATGAGGTGAAACCCTCAGAGAGTTGTAAAATAGTAGACCAAATCAAAGGTTACATAGGCAACATCATCTAGAAAAGTCTCTATTAAATTCATCAATGTCTTCATCATTATAAAGTAGCTCTTTTAAAACAATTACTTGATTTTATTGCAAAGTTAGGAAAACTGTTTCTCTCAGTATAGATTATAAAAAATAACAGATTTCTAAATAACTGCTTATACAATTTGAGAAGTTATGATAAACAAACACTTGACATTTTTCCTCTACAATTTCTAAAAGAGTAAAAAATAAATTACTGAGCTTTTATAGTGGCAAGACATTTTATTTTGCCATTAGAAATCCTATCATCTAAGGATTGCAGTGATGGATATATGAATTACTCTGATTTGATAATTACACAAGATGTACAAGTATCAAAACCATTCATTGTACCTCATAAATCTGTACAATTGTCATATATCAACTAAAAATTAAATTAAGATAAAATAAAAATTAATCTTATGGTTATCATATTATAAATTATTTAAGAATAATACTAAAAATAATCTATCTGTGGTCATACAAATATTTTGTCTTCAATAATTATAGAACGTAATTTCAGTATACACAGAGTGCACAGATGTTCAGCATACAATTTGCATAGTTTTAATAAATATATATATACTTATATAATCATCAATTATAATGTAGGACATTTTTATTACATCAAAAAATTGTCAGCTATCCCTTTACAACTTACCCTTTTCCCTCAAAGACAATAAAAATTCTGGTTTCTCTCATCACAGTTCTATTTTGTCTATTCTTAATTTTTTTAATGTAATTGAATGTATTCTCTTTATAAATTTCATTACTTTTTCATATAATATTTATATGATTTTTTAATGTTACCATGTTCTTCAATACTTTTGCTCCTTTTTATTGCTGAGTAACATTCAAGATTCCACAGTTTTTTTGTCCATTCATTTGTTAATGGATATTTAGTTTTTCTCAGTTTTAGACTCTTGACTAAAGCTTCCATTAACATCTCAGTTGCTGTATTTCTCCCTTATCTTGGTCAAATACATAGGAGTATAATCATGGTTGATAGGTTAAGTGCATATTACTTTGGCTATGTAACTGACAAAATTCCTCTACATTAAGCAATGCCTACTAATAATTAACATTATCAGTCTTCTATCTATATCTATCTATCTATCATCTATCTATCTATCTATCTATCTATCTATCTATCTATCTATCTATCTATCTATCTATCTCTATTGCAGTACTAGGGATGGAACCCAGGGGCATTCAACTTTGAGCTATACCCCCAGGTCTGTTTTTTTATTCTTTATTTTGAAACAGGGTCTCAGTAAGTTGCAAAGGACCTCATTAAATAGCTGAGGCTGGCCAAGAACTGTGATCATCCTCTTTCAGCCTTCTGAATGCTGGTATTACAAGTCTTCAATATTTTGACAGTTCACAATCTTATTTGAACATACTTGAATCATGTTGAGCATATTTTCACCTTTTTTTGGCCATTTCTATGTCATTCTTCATAAATACGCATTCAAATTTTGATCCTTTTTTCATAGGGTTGTTTTTGCTTTAACTGTTGAATTGCAAAGTCTGTATCTTTTAAGAAAACCCTATTTAAGCTTCCTATATTTTTGTGAGTAGGCTGACATTTTATTTCATTTACACAAATATCTGAGAAAGAATTGTATATTTTAAACAGGCAAACGATGCAAATCAAACTACTGTACGAGAAAGAAAACTATCAAGAAACACAACAGAGAGCCAACAAAATGGGAGAAAATTTTTGCCAACTATTCTGCTAATAGAGGACAAATATCTTAGAATATACAGAGAACACAAGAAACTCACTACTAAGAAAACAAATGACCCAATCAAAAAATGGGCAAGTGAACTAAATAGACACATCACAGAAGAAGAAATTCAAAAGGCCAATTAATACATGAAAAAAGTGCTCAAGATCATTAACAATCAGAGAAATGCAAATCAAAACTACCCTGAGATTTCAACTATCTCCAACTAGAATGGCAATCATTCAAAACTCAAACAACAATAAATGCTGTTAAGAATGTGGAGAAGTGGGAACTCTAATATATTGTTGGTGGGATTGCAAATTAGTGCAAACACTTTGAAAAACTGTATGAAGGATCCTCCGAAGAATGGGAAAGAAATTACCATATGATCCAGCAATAGCGCTTCTGGGTATCTACCCAAAACAATGGAAACCAACCTACCAAACTAATGCATGTGTATTTATCTTAATAGCTGCAGAATTCACAGTTGCCATACTATGGAACCAGCCAATATATTGATCAATAGATGAATTTTTTACAAAACGACAGGCTTGACTGGGTTCCGGGCAGGGGTCGCGCACAGGGCACGCCTGCTGGGGCCCAGGTCGCAGGACTCTGGGCCCCGGCAGAACTGCATGTAGCATGCCAGACCCCTGGAGAAACTGGGCCCAGTAAGACGCTGGGTTCTGGGCGGGGGTCACGCGCAGGGCACACCAGCCGGGCCCAGGTCGTGGGACTCTGGGCCCTGGGCCGAACTGCGCTTAACACGCCAGACCCCTGGAGAAACCAGGCTCAGTACCCTTGGTTCCGGGCAGGGGTCGCGCGGAGCACGCCAGCTGGGGCCGGGTCATGGGACCCTGGGCCCCAGGTGGAGTAGTGCGGATCACTCTGGACCCATGGGGAAACGGCCGGGTTACAGTGCTACTGAGTGAGTGCCTGATCCCACTACCTCCTCAAACCACATATACTGTCTTCTTTTATTAAAAAAAAAAAAAAAAGGAACAGAAAAAGCAAAATATGGGAGAGGAGGTAAGAAAGCCGTGGTAGATGCCAGGACACTGGAGATGCAGACAAAACTTATCTAAATGCACTGGAACTTATGGAAAAATTCCCCGTGAAGGAGGACTGCTATTTCTCTATATTGGTAAGAATCACGGACATCACCTGTAAGGAGAGAGTTTAGCGGAGACCAAGGAGAAAGGCGGTGTTGAAAGAGGTCTCCGCGATGGTGGTGGAGACTTGGATTCAGGAGAAGCAGAAACCGGATCCTACCAACCTTATTTTTTTGGAGAAATTACACCAAATGTCGAATGCTACCATCACGCATGCTTAGGAACACTGGACAATATTCAGAGTGGAAAAAGAGCCTGGGAAGGATTTGAAATGGTGGAGGCAGTGGCAATGGCAGGGGCCAGTACTCAGGGGAGGCAGATATCTGATACATTACACCTGGAACCTTTGAAATAATAACCACAGAGACAGTGATCGAAACCTGCTGAGGGGTTAGGCCGGTGCTGGAGCCAGCGAGGCTGGCATCAGAGCCTGCCGTGAGGCAAGGCCGGTACAGGTGTCTCCAAGGCCAGGATAACAGCCTGCCGAAGGGTTAGACCGGTGCTGGGGCCAGCGAGGCCAGCATCAGAGCCTGCCGTGAGGCGAGGCCAGCATCGGAGCCTGCTGTGAGGCATGGCCAGTGCTGGGGCCTCCTAGGCCGGGAGCGGAACCTGCCGAGGGGTTAGGCTGGTGCTGGGGCCAACAAAGCCAGCATTGGAGCCTGCCGTGAGGCTAGGCCGGTGGCCTCCGAGGCCGGGATTGGAATCCTGCCAAGGGGTTAGGCTGGTGCAGGGGCCAATGGCCAGCATCGGAGCCTGCCGTGAGGCAAGGCCACTCCTGCGGCCTCCAAGGCCGGGACCGAAACCAGCTGAGGGGTTTGTCCGGTGTAGGGGCCAGCGAGACCAGAACCGGGGCCTCCCATGAGGCAAGGCCGCTGCTTGAGCCAGAGAGGTCTGGATCAGTCCACTGAGTAGCCAGGCCACTACTGGGGCCTTCAAGAGTGGGATCGGTACTTGCAACGCAGCATGCACAGAGAAATATCGCAGAAAATATAAATCAGATGCTTCTCTTAATCAGCAATAACTAGGAGGAAAGGGGCAACAGGAAGAGGTTGAGCTATAGAAAGGGCCCTATAGTGAAGCAACTAATGTGACCAATCAGAGGGTATATAATAGTGGAGGACGGGGCCTCTTTAAAACGCAGGAGGTACATAAACAAATGTATCAAATTTAATCACCAAAAAAGCATGGGATGGAGGGAAGGGGAGGGAATGGGATGGGGGCTGGAGGAGGGCTAATTGGATGATGTGTGCTTGCATATCCTCTCAAGACTTGTACTCCAATGTGATTGATATATGACTACAATGCACCAATTTAAAAATTTAATTAATTAATTTAAAAAAGAACAGGCTTTGTACACAATGAAATTTTACTCAGCCATAAAGAAAAACAAAATTATATCCTTTGCAGGAAAATGGATGGAACTGGAGAACATTATTCTCAGTGAGATTAGTCAATCACAAAAATAAATAAGATGTTCTTCCTAATATGTAGAAGTTTGGAGGGAAAGAGTCATAGTTGAAACTTGAGACAAAGAAGAAGAAACCATAAATTAGTAAATAGAGGCCTAAATGAGAGTGATGGGAGAGAGGAAGAGGGAAATTCCCTTATATACTTGACGTACATTTATCAACATATCAAAGTCAATCACTAAGCCAAACATGAGAAGGGGAGGGAGGGAATGGGGTAGGAATTGGGGAAAGGCTAAATGAATGATGTGTGCCTTTATGCCTCTACCATCTTGTACTTCATTAAGATGTATGACTACAATATACCAGTAATTTTTTTTAATTTCAATATGTATAATAGAAATAGAGTGGTGCACATTTTCTTATTTTTATATCAGTTTTGGTAAGTTGTGTTATATAAGAAATTTAGTATTTATTAAAATATCAGGTATATTTGAAAAATATGTATTATGATATACTATTGTTCAACATCTGATCTTAATAAAAGCTATTCTGTGTTTTCTTCTTATTTCTTATTTATTTATTTATTTATTTATTTATTTTGAATATGTGAAATTGATTCCAGAGGTGTTTTTATTTTAATACATGGTCTTAGTAAGTTACCTTTTTGAAATGGCCACAAATATGCTATCCTCCTGTTTCAGTTTACCAAATACTGGTATAGGCATGTACCATCCTACCACACTCCACATGTCTTTCTGTGTTTTCTTTTTGATTCATTAATCTACTCAGTGGTTCATTAATTTATTAGTATTTTTAAATGTCACTTTTTAATTTATTTTATTGTTTGTAGAAAGCATATAATTTAAAACATACATAATATATATTATATATTATGTACATTGTATATGTTTCAGATTTAGGATTTTAAACTTTGTTTTTGTTTAATTTATTCATTTTTCTAGTTTTGTAAGAAAAAAGTGAGATGATTTACTTAAATGTTTCTGTTCTAAAATTTAAACTTAATCTATAGAATTCTCTCTTAACACATTATATCTCACCATTTTATACGTGTTTAAATTTTCATTCTATTTATTTGTATTAATACATCTTAATGGAGTAAAAGATAGTAAAGACATACAAGCACACACCACTCATTTATCCATTCTCCAATTCTCTTCCCATTTCCTCCCCATTCCATTCTTCTCATGTCTGGCTTAGTGACTGACTTTAATGTCTGTGAATGTACATCTAGTATAATAGGGAATTTCTCTCTTTACCCCTCCTGTCTCAGTCAGTTAGGGTGGCTTATTTGCTCATCTATGGCTTCTCCTTTATTTAAAATTCCTCAACGAACCTTTTGCTCTTTAACTTCTATATAAGTAGGAAGAGCCGGGGGTGGTGGCACATGCTTGTAATCTCCGCTCTTGGGAGGTGAGATAGGAGGACCTTGCAGGTTCAAAGCCAGCTGTGCTGGCTTAAGAGACCCCGTTTCCAAATTTAAAAATATATAAAATAGGCTGGGGACTGAAGCCCAGAGGTAGAATGGTTTCCAGGAACCCCAGTACCACACACACACACAAAAGTAGGAAAGTAGGAAGAGCATTCTTTTCTTTTTTTTTTTACTTTTTATCACTGACTAATCTCACTTAGTGTAATGTTCTCCAGTTCCATTCATTTCCCTGTAAATGACACAATGTTGTTTTTTTTTATAGCTGAGTAAAATTTTATTGTGTACATATCCCACAGTTTTGTAATCCATTATCTATTGATGGACATCTTGATTGGTTCCATAGTTTGGCAATTATGAATTGTGCAGGTATGAACTTAGATACACATTAATTATTTTGGTAGTTTTTTTCCCATTATTTTGGGTGGATACCCATTATTTTGGGTAGATACCAAAAATAATATCTAGAATATACAGAAAACTCAGTAAACTTACTTCTAAGAAAACTAATAATCCTTTCTTTTGGGTAGATACCCAGAAGTGATATTGCTGGATCATGTGTTAAGTTCATTACCATTCTTCTGAGGATCTCCATACTGTTTTCCAAAGAAGGTACACTGATTAGCAATCCCACCAACAATGTATTAGAATTCCCACTTCTCCACATTCTCAACAGCAATTGTTTTTTGTTTGTGTTTCGAATGATTCCCATTCTTGTTGGAGTTAGGTGAAATCTCCGGGTAGTTTTGATTTGCATCTCATTGTTTGCTAATGATGTTGAACAACTTTTCATTCATTTATTGACCATTTGAATTTCTCCCTTTATTAAGTTTCTATTTAGTTCACTTGCTCAGTTTTTGATTGGGTTATTTGTTTTCTTAATGCTGAGGTTTTTTTTTTTTTGAGTTTCTGTATATTCTGAATATTAGTCCTCTATCAGAGGACTAGGTGGCAAAAATTTTCTCCCATTCTGTTTGCTCTTGGTTGAGGTTCTTGACAGGTGGCTTTGCTGTACAGAAGCTTTTCACTTTAATGCAATCCCAAATATTGATTTGCCTTTTAGTTTCTTTTTCCTTTAGGGCTCAAAGTCTCTGGCCTAATTTCCAAGTCTTTGATCTATCTTGAATTGATTTTTGTGTAGGATGAGAAAGTGGAATTTATTTCCATTTTTCTGTATACAGTTAACCAGTTTTGCCAACACCATTTGCTGAACAGGCTATCTTTTTTCCATTGTATGTTTTTGGACATTTTGTCAAAAATTAATTGGCTGTGTGTGGATTTGTTTCTGAATCTTCTATTCTGATCCACTGGACTGGTCTGTGTATCTGTTGTTGTGCCAGTACCATGCAATTTTTATTACTATAGCTTTGTAGTATAGTTTAAAGTCAGGTATTGTGATTCCTCCTGCATGTTTTTTGTTGTTGAGAACTACTTTTGCTATCCTGTTTTTTTTATTGTTCCAAATGAATTTAAGGACTGATTTTTCTGTCTGTGAGGAATGATTTTGTAATCTAATGGGTATTGCACTGAATCTTTAGATTACTTTTGGAAGTCTGGCCATTTTGATTATATTAATTCTGCCTACCCATGCAAATGGAAGATCTTTCCATCTTCTAAAGTCTTCAATTTCTTTTCTAAATGTTTTATAATTTTCTTTATAGATGTATTTTACCTCATTGGTTAAGTTCATTCCTAACTCATGCATGTATATCTATGTTCATAGCTATACAATTCACCTTTGCCAAACTATGGAACCAGTCAAGATGTCCATCAACAGATAATGGATTACAAAACTATGGGATATGTACACAATGATATTTTACTAAGCCATAAAGAAAAATACAATTATGTCATTTACAGGGAAATGGGTGGAACTGGAAGACATTATGCTAAGTGAGATTAGTCAGTCAAAAAAAAATGGATGTTCTCCCTAATATGCAGAAGTTAGGAAGAAAATGGGTCATCGAAGGAACTGTAGATGAAGAAGAAGATTCTGTAGATTAGCAAATAAGGTGACCTAATTGAGGGGATGGGAGAGGAGAAGAGGGAAATTCTCTAATGCACATGATATACTTTAAGAAACATATCAACATCAATCACTAAGCAAAACAGGAGAAGGAGGGATGGGGAGGGAATGAGGTAAGAACTGGGTAAGGGCTAATTGGGTGATGTGTGCATGTATGTCTCCACTCTCTTGCATCCCATTAAAATGTATAAATACAGTGAACCATAAAATTTTTAAAAAAGAAAACTAATAACCCAATAAAAATAGATAAGCGAACTAAATAGACAACAAAAGAAGAAATTCAAAAAACCAATAAGTATATGAAAAAATTTCCAATATCATTAGCAATAGATGCAAATCAAAACTACCCTGAGATTTCACCTAACTCCAACTAGAATGGCAATCATTCAAAACACAAACATAGACGAATGCTGGTGAGGATGGGGAGAAGTGGGAATTCTAGTACACTGTTGATGGGATTGCAAATTAGTACAACCACTTTGTAAAACATTATGGAGGATCCTCAGAAGAATGAGAACAAACCTACCATATGATCCAGAAATCCACATCTGGTTTTAATTTACTTTGTATTGTGTCCTAATTTCAGTTAGCTGAGGTCATAAAAGATTATTCCATTAGTTCCAATTCTGAGATTTATTTAGATTTCCAGTATGACTTACTACATAGTATATCTTGGAAATCATTTTTATAGTGTGGGTCTATGACAAATCTCTTCTCTGAAATCTCAAGCCAGTAAGATTACAGATTTATTTCTGTCTAGACAATTTGTATATATGCTGGAGACTGAGCTCCAGATAAAAGTCATAGAAACATAAATTGTATCCAGCACATATTGTCTTTTTCAATGTAAAAACTTTCCTGTTTCTACCTACAGAAAGATGTCCTAAAAGTCTAATAATTGACTTCTGTAATTTATCCTGCATCTTTAATTTTTCTCTGTGATATATTTGTCAAAGAGGCATTCTGCCATTACTGACATAGACCCATCATTTGCTCAATTTTTGAATTCTTAGAACATTATATGGTTTCTTTATTATAAATAACCATTAGAAATAAATATATTTTCAAACTAATGAAAAATTAATGAATCATCTATTCTTATGTAAAAGTGCATTTTCAAAGGTATTATTTGAGAAATTAATATAAATCTATATGCTTTGGGCAAAGATTTTCTGGCAATGGCACAAGTGACTTAAAGTAGAACTCCCCAAGCTTTAATGAATACCATTAGAATGCAGACTCCAGCTCAATATTCTAAGGTGGGAACTAAGATTGTACAGTGCTTTGAGATACTTGGGTTACTGTGCAATAAGATACTTGGGTTAGAACTGTAAGTGTAGACTAGTGTTACATGGATTTTAACATTTTGTAGCCAGACTGACATTGAGTTTGGCACCCTTCTCTGTGACTCTAACTGTAAGACTTTGGGTCAATGAATTAACTATAATAGTTATACTCAGTTGTAAAAAAAAAAAAGAGAGAGAGAGAAAAACTATACCAAATTGGTAAGACTATTGCCATAGAGATATTTAGTGTTTGTAAAATACTTGGAGCAAAGGTCAAGGTTAAAACATAATAATAGAAATTGTACATATTTGAAAAGAAAATCTACATATATTTTTCTTGTTGGTGATAAAAATACAAAAATTCTAATAACAGATCAAATTTTCATATTAAAATTCTCATTTTGTATATCTTTCTTAAAATACAATATTCGTCATCAAATTCCTAATTGCTTTTTCTTTTTAGATATTTAGAGGAAAAGAATGAACAGCTGTTGGAATACAACTAGTATGAAAGGGAACAGTTATTCCAGCTAGATTCACTCAATCCTTTAAAAAAATTTGTTAGCAAAGATAAGTCAAAGTAAAACAGTTGTGCAAAATTATTTTGGGGCATGAAATGTTCTTTCACAATTGACATTGTATTAGACAAGAAATGTTAAACATACAAAACATTTTAAAGATAACTAGAATGTTAAATATATTGGATTACAAAAATTACCACTCTTGTTTTGCCAACCAACTTTTGTTTGAAATTTATGCTGTTTATGTATTAATAGTTACATGTTAAATCTGAATGGTAACAATTGTGGAATTGTGATTAAAACTGTTCCCCAGTGCCATTGTTCTATGCTTTTCACTCCCAATTAGAGATACTAAAATTGTATTTGAAAACTTCTTCCTTTTGTCATTTGACCAATATACCTGACAGAATCATGGTAAAAAAAAGTTAGGGCAGGGGAAAATAACTCACCCCATAGAAGATGGGAAGCGAGGCTAGAGGAAGGGGCCAAGAACAAGATACAGTTTCCAAGGGCATAGTCCCAAGGATCTATTCCCTCTAGTTATGTTTCAACTCCTACAGTTTCTGCCATTTTACTAATTTCATCAAATTAGTAATCTGTCATTGGATCAATCTACTGATAAGGTCCCCAAATCCTCATGTTCCCAAAGCCCCATATTTGAACACTGATGCACTGAGAACCAAGCTTACAACACAGTCTTTGGGGGACATTTCAGAATCAAACCACAACAGGAAATAACTGACATTTAATCAGATCTCTAGATGCCTTTGTTTTACTGTAACCTGTAATTGTAAGCTTTACTCAAGAATATTTCATGAGTGAAGGCAGTAGAACATGAACCATGAGTTAGTAGACACTATGCAGTGTCTCCTAGAATCCATTTCTCCTCTTCCTTCCTAAGAATTGTTCCCCCATCAAAGCTGGGAACGGTGATCCAGTAACTGGTACAGATCCTGTCTGGCCTAAGCCAATAAATAGCCAGTATTTACTTTGCTATTGGTATCAATGAAATGCTGATTACTCATGTGCACATGAAGATCATTCTATAGGACATGAGTGACATGAGACTCTAATCATAAGTAATTAATACAAGTCAGTTTGGGCTGTTAGAACAAAATACCAGACTGAGTAACATTAACAACAAACATTTATTTATTTTTTCACAGTTCTTGAGCCTGAGAGATTCAAGATGGAAGTATAGGCATATTCAGTGACTTGTGAGAGCCTCCTTATTTGCATATAGTACTACTGTATTCTAACAGGATGCTAAGAACGGGCTTCCATTGCTTCCTGTTCTCATAAAGGCACTTATTCCACCAGAGGGCTACACTCTCACCAAAGTTTACTACCTCCCAAAGGCCCCAACTCTAAATGCCATCACATTGTGAACCCAGCATATGAATTTGTGTATCATGAGTGTTTGTTGTGTTTACTTTTATTTTACTTTATGTCCTATTCTGTTACTTGTGTCTAAAAGTAGCATGTAAATGTTAAGCTACTTATATATACTGTATCAGAAAAGCCATGCCCTGCACCCAATTGCTAACTACTCTTTAAATACCATTTATACTATGTTATTCAAACATTATTCTCTATCAGATTTGATTATTAAAAACAATTTCCTCAAAGTAACCAAAAGTTCTACAAAATATATTATTGAGATATCTGACCTAATCTTATAGTTAATCTTGTAGGATATTTGATTTCTTAGAGAGATTTTAGAAAAGTTGCTGCAAAATATTTACTAGGAAAAATTCACAATATAAATATAATGTTCTACATTATACAAACTATTTTTATTAGTTGATATATCACAAAGCTTTGAAAGAAAGTGAATGAGTAGAAAGTCCAAAATATTAGAAGTAATTAATCCATTTCATGCTGTAATGGACCAAAATATTTGAGTCAAAAATTTCTCTGCTGGGCATGGTGGCATATACTTGTAGTCCCAATTCTTGCGAGGCTGAGACAGGAGGATCTTGGATTCTCAGACAGCTTCTATTACTTAGTGAGGCCCATTGAAACTTAATGTTATCTTGTTCCAAAATAAAGAATAAAAAAATAGTGCTATGGATATAGCTCAGAGATCGAATGTTGCTGGGTACCATCCCCAGTAGCACAGACACACACAAAAAATTCTCTCCTCTCTTATTGGTATCACAGGGGTGCAATATATTAAAATTTTATACTTTTTTCCTTTCTTCTTTACACTATCTCTTAGAACACTGTATTTATGCTATTGTTTATTCAATACAAATTTACTGAATTTCTTCAATGAGTAAAACACTGCTATTGATTTTTAAATAATTAGCAAAATCATCCACAATTTTCACAATGATAATCTAGAAAAAGGAAGAAATCAATTAAACTATAAAAAATAAAGCTATAATTGGATTAAGTATGGAGAGAGAGATTTATGTTAAGAAGGCATGTTATGTGGAAAAATAGTCTCAATAGATTTACTCCACTAAATGTTCACCTTGGTTCTTATTCATTCAGGCTACTGAACTGTTTAGTCATCACATTGTTTCAATATTTATTTTATATAGTCCAAGTTCTCTATAAAATTCAAGATGACTCTTCACTGCATTTGAGCTCTCATATAAATTTCCTTCTGGGGCCTCAGGCGGCAGTCGCGTGGGGCACGCTGGACCCCTGGAAAAACCCGGGCCCCGGTTGCAAGGCCCTGGGGCCTGGGCGGGGGTCGCATGGGGCACACCAGACCCCCGGAAAAAACCGGGGCCTGGGCTGCAGGACTCTGTGCTCTGGGCAGGGGTCACATGGGGCACGCCGGACCCCCAGAAGAATCGGGGCCCAGGTCGCAGTGCTAAGGAGTGCTGATCCCACAACCTCCTCAAACCACATAATACTGTCTTCTTATTTAAAAAAAAAAAAGAAAAAGAAAAAGAAGATGAAAAAGAAAAAGAAAAATGAAAAGAAAAATATTGGAGAGGGGTCAAAATGGCCACAGTGGATGCCAGGATACTGGAGATGCAGACAAAACTTATTCAACTAAAGTGGAACTTTTGGAAAAATTCCCCGCAAAGGAGGACTGCTTCTTCTCTACATCCTTAAGAATCCTGGACATCACCTGTAAGGAGAGAGTTTAGCGGAAACCTAGGAGGAAGGCGGTGTTGGAAGCGGTAGCCACTACAGTGGTGGACACTTGTATTTGGGAGAGGTAGAAATCTGATCCTACCAACCATCTTCTGGAGAAATTACCCCAAACATCGTTGAATGCTACCGTTGCGCATGCTTAGGAACACTGGACAACATGCAGAGTGAAAAAAGAGCTTGGGAAAGATTTGAAATGGTGGAGACAGTGGCAATGGCAGCAGCCAGTACTCAGGGGAGGCAGAGATCTGATGCATTACACCTGGAACCTTTGAAGTAGTAACCCCAGAGGCAGAATGCTACCATCACTCACCCTCAGGAACGTAGGAAAACCTGCTAGGTGAAGAGGGTGCTCGGATCCAAGCCTGCCGAGGGGTGAAGCTGGTGACAGTGACAGCAAATCCAGGATTGGAGCCTGCTGTGATACAGGGCCAGTGCTGGGGCCTCCGAGGTCAGGATAGGAGCCTACCAAGAGGTTAGGCTGGTGCCAGGGCCAATGAGGCTGGGATTGGAGCCTGACATGAGGCAAAGCTGCTACTGAAGCCTCTGAGGCCAGGATCGGAGCCTGCAAAGGGGTTAGGCTGGTGCTGGGGCCAGTGAGGTCAGGACCGGACTCTGCCATGAGGCAGGGCCAGTGCTGGGTCCTCTGTGGTTGGGATCAGAGCCTGCCAAGGGGTAAGGCCGATGCCAGGGTCAGCGAGGCCAGAATCAGAGCCTGCCATGAGGCAATGCTGCTACTGAGGCCTCCAAGGCCAGGATTGGAGCCTGCCAAGGGGTTAGGTCAGTGCCAGGGCCAGTGAGGCCAGGATCAGAGCCTGCCATGAGGCAAGGCCAGTGCTGGGGCCTCTGAGGCTGGGATCAAAGCCTACTGATGGGTTAAGGTGGTGCTGGGGCCAGTGAGGCCAGAATTGGAGCCTGCCATGAGGCAAAGCCTTGCTGGGGGCTCTGAGGCCTGGATTGGAGCCTGCTGAGAGGTAAGGCCGGTGCTGGGGCCAGCGAGGCTGGGATCAGAGCCTGTCATGAGGCAAGGCTTGTGCTGGGACCTCCGAGGCTGGGATCAGAGCCTGCCAAGGGTTTGGGCCAGTTCCAGGGCCAGTGATGCTGGGATCAGAGCCTGCCATGAGGTAAGGCCGCTACTGAGGCCTCTGAGTCCAGGATCAGAGCCTGCCGAGGGATTAGGTCAGTGCCAGGGCCAGTGAGGCCGGAATCGGAGCCTGCCGTGAGGCAGGGCTGGTGATGGGGCCTCCGAGGCTGGGATCAGAGCCTGCAGAGGGGTTAGGCCAGTGACAGGGTCAGCAAGGCCAGGATAGGAACAAGCCATGAGGCAAGGCCAGTGCTGGGGCCTCTGAGGCCTGGATTGGAGCCCATTGAGGGGTAAGACCAGTGCTGGGGCCAGCAAGGCCGGGATTGAAGCCTGCTATGGGGCAAGGCCAATGCTGGGGCCTCCGAGGCTAGGATAGGAACCTGCCAAGTGGTCAAGCCAGTGCCAGGGTCAGAGAGGCTGGGATTGGAGCCTACCTTGAGGCAAGGTCAGTGCTGGAGCCCCCGAGGCTGGGATCAGAGCCTGCCAGGGAGTTATGTTGGTGCTGGGGCCAGCAGCCAGCATTGGAGCCTGACCTGAGGTAAGGCTGCTATTGAGGCCTCCGAGGCCGAGATTGGATCCTGCCAAGGGGCTAGGCTGGTGCCAGGGCCAACAAGGCCAGCATCGGAGCCTGCCATGAGGCAAGGCCAGCGCTGGGGCCTCCGAGGCCTGGATTGGATTCCGCTGAGGGGTAAGGCCAGTGCCAGGGCCAGCAAGGCTGGGATCGGAGCCTGCCATGAGGCAAAGCCAGTGCTGGGGCCTAAGAGGCCAGGATTGGAGGCCGCCAAGGGGTTAGGCCAGTGTCGGGGCCACTAGCTGGCATTGGAGCCTGCCATTAGGTAAGGCCACTATTGAGGCCTCTGAGGCTGGGATCGAAGCCTGCTGATGGGATAGGCTTGTGCCGGGGCCAGCAAGGCCGGGATTGGAGCCTGCCGTAAGGCAAGGCTGGTTCTTGGCTCTCTGAGGCTAGGATAGTTGCCTGCTGAGGGGTTAGGCTGGTGCCAGCGTCAGCAAGGCTGGGATTGGAGCCTGCCTTGAGGCAAGGCTGGTGCTTGGGCCTCCAAGGCCGGGATTGGAGCCAGGCAAGGGGTTAGGCCGGTGCGGGGGCCACGAGGCCAGAATCGGAACCTCCCATGAGGCAAGGCCAGTGCTGGAGCCAGCGAGGTCGGGATCAGAGTCCTCCAGGTGGTCAGGCCACTACTGGGGCCATAAAGAGTGGGATTGAAACTTGCAATGCAGAATGCACAGAGAAATATCACAAAAATAAAAACCAGATGCTTCCCCTAATTAGCAAAAACTAGGAGGAAAGGGGTAACAGGAGGAGGTTGAGTTTTAGAAAGGGCCCTATAGCAAAGCAATTAAGGGGACCAATTAGAGGGGATGGGATGGGGGAGGATGGAACCTCTTTAAAACTCATGATGTACATAAACAAATGTATCAAAGATAATCACCAATCAAGCATGAGATCCAGGGAGGGAGAGGGAATGGGATGGGGATTGGATGAGCATTAATTGGATGATATGTGCTGGTATATCCTCTCAAGTCTTGTATTCCAATGTGATATATGATTACAATGCACCAACAAAAATATAAAATAAAATAAAATAAAAGTAAATAAATAAATAAATTTCCTTCTATTTATAGACTTTATATGTTTTTACTTGTATTTTGTTTTTTATAAAGACCTCATAATGATTTGATATGGAATGCAATGTTATTCTTTTAAAGTATGAACTTCTGAATCCTTCTTCTGAATTATCAAAGGACAATATTATTGATATTTTTAGTAAAATTGCTTTAAATTCATATGTTAACTCAAAAGAGCTGACATCAACCCTGGATAAGTCTTTCTGTGTAAGATTAAAAAGTCTCTTTGTTTGTTCCTGTCTTCTACCAGTCCCTTATGTGATTATCCACTCATTCAACATGAAAACAACATTTTTGAAGCTGGATGAAGAACCAGCTGACAAGAGAATAGGAGGGAGATTATTAGAAAAGAGAAAGGGGGCCGGGAGGGGGAGGAAAGGGTAATGAAGGATGAATTTGAACACAGTATGCTATCTGCATGTACAAATACACCACAATACTACCCATTATTCTGTGTAATTAAAACACACTAATTTTTGAAAAGAATAAAGGAAATGAAAATGGCTCATGGCATTATTTGAAAAAGAAGTGACTCCTGAAGTAAGTACACAGTCCCATCTGTCACATTATTACTCCACCAACTATCAGTTATGCCACATAGCCACTTACAAGGAAAAACTATAACCGTGAAGCCTATTCATCTAGAAGGAGCAAAACTTCAAAGTCAAAACAAACTACGATAAATCTTGTCTGGAAATCATACCATTCAATATATACCTATTGGATAATCCAGTACAAGCAGAGTTATGCCCATACTTAGGCATAAATTAAAGATAAAATGCCATATCAAAACACATTTGTAAAGGGTAAATCAAATTATTGTAGATTAGTCATGTCTCCCTCATCAAGGTCTTTTCAGATCCTGTAGACTGTTATCAAAAAGCAAAGATGGCAAATTAAGCACTAATGTATACACAGTGGTCAAACGTTTTTAAGTCAAGTGTGGATGCACTTCAAAATGGATGTTTCCAGCTGGGCGAGTTGGCGCATGCTTGTAACCCCAGCATTTGTGAGACTGAGAAAAGAGGATCGCACTTTGTGGACAGCCTCAGCTACTTAGTGATGCCCTTCCCAAGAGTAAAAAATAGGGCTGAGTGTGTTGCTAAGAGGTACAATGCCCCTGGGTTCTGTCCCCAGTACTGGAAGAAAAAAAAGGATGTTTCCAAAAATTTGCCATTTGTTGGTCCCCATAAGATTCTGGATCATGATGTTCGTGAATATTTTAGTGTGTGTTCATTTCATTCACTTAGAACCAAAAGTAAAAGGTAAGGACTATGCAAATGTTAATGGTTCATGCAACTGACCTTTTTTCTGTTTATTCTTTTAATTTGTTGTCCTAAATGTGTATAAATGTTTCTTGGAAGAGTTTTTAAGGATATTCAGGGAGTTGCTGCTTATTTAAACAATTTTAAAGAAGGGCTAACCTTTTACATTTAACATTTGTTCCCTTCATTTGCTTTCTTGCAGTAGTTCATATTTCCTTCTCTCTCTCTCTCTCTCTGGACATAGTATAATGAACATACGCAAGATTATTTAAATGAATGTTTTTAATGAGTTCTTTGAATAGATTCTTTAAAAAGCAAGCATGAAATTGCTTTCTGAGTTGAGATACTTTAAAATATTTTTAGATAATTCAAATATAAAACCTTAAAACTCTAACCATTTCTAAAGGAGCAAGGATTGAAAAGGAAGTTGTTTTTTCTAATGAAATAAGATTTATTCTCACTCATATTGCAGAAGACATTATGAAACCCAGCAGGATTTTTGAATTATGTTAATGGATTATCACATTTCATATTAATAAGTAGCTATTTATCAAATTTAAAAGCTACAGCTCTTATGCACTGCTTTCATGCATGGAAATATGTAATATCTGTGATAAATGAATATTGACTAAATATGAATAAATTTACGTTATGTAGAGAACATTGTTCATATCCCCTAACCCCTGGAGCTCAGGGCATGATTCTCTTTTTACTGTGTTTGTTTCAGAAGTTGTCATATACATTTTTATTCTCCTTAAGGTGTTCAAAAATTTTATTCAGTGATTGTACTCACTCCCTGGATGCGAATATGAAAAACTATGGACTTAGGAGCTCTGGAAACTATTATTCTCCCCTGAAGAATAAGGAGAAATAGACACATGGAGTAAGGTTGCAGAGACATGAAACAGTCACTTAGATGAAACTCTTCCCAAACTCTGCCTCCCCACCCTTCTCTTCGGCTATGTGAATAAGTTAGTTCCTTTTATTAGCTAAGTTCCTTTCAAACTAAGAATATGGAATCCAGGACGATATTAACTCCCTGCAGAGGTATCATTACCCCAACTAAGATTCTGGAACCATTTATCTAATATTTTCAGATAGCTCAGTTCTTTAAAACTGACAGTAAATTAAACTACCTTGTTAGACATTACTAAAAGTTGACTGTTGATCAGTCTTGTAAAAATTATAAATATAAAACTGTGTTTTTCATTTGTTAGTTAAAATATTTCCATGTGCTATTGTAGTAGATTATATACAAAAAGTAGGGAAAATCAAGTTTCTTACCTTTAAAATTTAGCTGCCTGGCATGATTGATATATACTTTTGAAAACAAAGAACATTCACTATCAAGGCCAAGAAACACTGTGCCCAAATGGACAAAATTCCAAATATATCTTTGTAGGTAAAAATATTTTACAATAAATGATCAGAGAGGTTTCTCCCAGTTTTGACGTCCTGTAATTCTCTGGCAACAGAGGGTTAGGGGAACAGAGGGGTTGAGAGATCTGGCAAGTGTTGCTGATCAGGGAGATGGAATCCTCTTGCGCTTTTCAGCTTTTCAAATTAGATTTCTACTTTTCATACTCCACACATCTGTGTGTAGGGTACAGGGGTTCCTGGAAACCGTTCTTCCTCCAGGCTACACTCCCAGACCTATTTTATACTTTTTTTTTTTTTTTTTGGAAACAGGGTCTCTTAAGCCAGCAAGGCTGGCTTCAAACCTGTGCAATCCTTTTGTCTCCACCTCCCAAGTGCGGGGATGACAAGCATATGCCACCATGCCCGGCATACTGCACACTTAAAAAGGATAGTTTCTGAGTGTATTCTCCACAGTGATTTTCACAAAGTACTCTGGTGATATTTAAATACATCTTATGATCAGATATTCTTCAGTAAGTATCCTTTTTATAGATTAAAAGAAACATCAAAATGATGGTAGGGATTTTAGGAATTTGGAATCTGAAAGATTCTGAACTGGGAATGCTTCTTCATATTATATGGGCCCTTTAAAGCATGCCTCTTAGGTAATCTCTTAGCCTCCTTCGAATGTCACTATAGGCAAAGGACTCATTAGCTCCTAGGAATCTCATCCCATTTTCATACAAGTCTGATGGCTATTACCTTCATCTATATGTTCAACCAACATAAACTCCTTGGAATTCTAGAAACTTACCTGACATTATTGTAATTATAGGTAAGTATACTCTTTTGCAGAAATCTGCTATATCCATTCATCAAATTTTCCTTATTTCTGTCATAAATTTTCTTTATTTTCTTAAAATATGCAATTATTTACACAAAAGTTGAGTAGCTTGTGGCCATACAAATATTTCACTAGTGTAGATTTAATGTCTTAAAAATTACCTCTGTCATCTTTAGGATCATATAAGGGAAATTATTTTCCACTTAACATCCCATAGTTATATAGGATATTATTAAAATGGTTAAAATATTATTTTTGTAAATGAAATGTTTCACTGATATCACACTCCTGGTAAGCAAAATATGATTTTTAGAAAATTGAACTCTTTTACATGATTTTATCTGCACATAGACCTCTATCTTTTTTTGTTTCATATGATAAAGGAGACACCTTTACCACTTTCTTCTTTTTTTATCCTTCTTTCTTTGCTCTCCTTTCTTCCTCTCCTCTTCCCTCTCGCCTGTCCCCTCTTTTTTTCATGTCTCCCTCTTTCTTTTCTTTTCTTTTCTTTTCTTTTTTCTTTTCTTTTCTTTTCTTTTTTTGTGTGTAAATGTGTTACCAGGGACTTAACCCAGGGCCATTCTATCTCTGACCTATATAATTCCAACCCTTTTCAAAATTTTTATTTGAAAACAAGATTTCCCACTAGGTTTCTGAGAAACTTATGGTGCTGAGACTGACCCCGTACCTGTGATTCTTTTGTTTCAGCCTCCCAAACACTGGTATTACAAGCATTACCCACCATGTCTGTCTACAACTGTTTTTTCATGCAGTTTTCTGATCATGCAGTACCCAACATTCTAGAGGAACTAGTAAGTGTATCCTTGCAGTATTCTTCCAGAGGAACCTAGATATCTTTAGGCTAACAAATAAACTCAATAACAAAATTGACATGGTTTAGCAGCATATCATTTGTCCTTTATAATCTTATATAAAATATAAAATTGTTATGCCGGGCATGGTGGCACACGCTTGTAATCCCCGTGCTTGGGAGGCAGAGACAGGAGGATCACACAGGTTCGAAGCCAGCTGTGTTGGCTTAAGAGACCGTTTCCAAAAAATAAAAGAAGTATAAAATAGGTCTGGGAGTGTAGCCTGGAGGTAGAAGGGCTTCCAGGAACCCCAGTACCACCAAAAAAAAAAATGAAATCGTTATGAACTAATTTTATAAAATTTGAGAAAATTTATCTTTTTAACCAAGGAGGACTACACACATAAAAAAGCAATTAGTTATTTCTTAATCTAGAGGAATTTGACTTCAGCTCCATGTTTGAAAAAGATGAAAAGTTTTTACATCTTTTGCAAAAAATTGCTATAGGAATTCTAAACACATTTTATTTTATTATATTATTAACTATTCTTAACTAGGGTGATAGATAATTTATTTCTTCCCACTACTCTCAGGATTTTGAAAACTACTAAGGGTAAGACAATGAAAAGCGGTATTTCATAGTGAATATCAAAACAGAAAATAAAAGAATCATATGTAATAATAATATATGGATTAGAAACAATTCTCGAATTTTGAGATGCTTACAAATCACCTAAGAAATGTGTCAAAAGCAAAATCAGATTCATTAGATTTGAGATGGGCCTGAAATCCTAACAGGTATTGTGGATGATGCCACTGATTCAAGTAGAGTTGAGTAGCATATCTATGCCACTCATATTGCAACCTATATATTAATTTTTGTATTACAAATTCTCTGATATCTATAATTTGCCCAAATATCAGAAATATTTTATTCTCTTTCACTATCCACATCTGTCTCTTTTCAGTAGCATAATTAGCTGGACTAAATAAAGACCAATATCTCTTCCAAGGACTGCTGAAATTTAGAAAAGAACTATGAGATGGAGAAAAACTGAGAGAATTAAAATTAGAAAAAGTAGAGTGGAGGAAGGAAAACAGAGAAAGGATGTACATTGGGAAGAGGCCCAAAGGAGCCTCATGACCTCAGTATGTCTAGGAGAATGTTTCCAAGACTCCTGTGGGTACCAAAAATTCATGTTAAAGAAGGATTCAGATTCCTCTTTATTATTGGGCTCAGCCTCCACTGTATTGGAGTTAAGTGTCATCTATCATCTTTGTGTTGTACTACTCAATTGCCTGTGTAGAATCTCTCTCTCTCTCTCTCTCTCTCTCTCTCTCTCTCTCTCTCCCTCCCTCCCTCCAGGCAGAATCTGCCAATGTTCAAGCTGGTGATTGTTCTCATTTACTCGATCATGAGTAGAACTTCCCAGGGGATCTAAGGTAGACATAAAGCATGAAAATAACAAAAGCCAAACCTGCAATTTACAAGCATCACTTGTAATTTGGGTATAACAGAGTATATCCTTAGTGAGTTACTTGGGCCAGATGTAGATCAGAGAGGGAGACTAGGAGAAGGAAGAGGCATGTTTAGTAGAGTGATGATAGCTGCAAAATATCTAGTTTTCAACATTTTTGAAATCTATATGAAGGCTAAACATGTATACAAACACAGCCAAATCAGAGGTGACCAAAAGATTCACATTTCCAGTTGGTTTGTGAAGGTGGTCAGTTAGCAACTAAGGCCAGTATTTCTCAGAGCAACAGATAGAAAGCCACTTGGGAGAGCAAATGGTAAACAGAGGATCAGGACATACTTACTCTCAACGTTTTTATCAATGCACTTTAGTTGATTACTTTTACTTTTTGTTACAAGTCATTTAAGAGACTATAATATCCAAAACAATTTGTATATTCAATGTAATCCCCATCAAAATACTAATGACTTTCATCTTCATTAGAGAAGTAAAAAAAAAAAACACACCTGTAATTCATATGAAACCACAAAAGATCAGGAATTGACAATCCTGAGTAAAAATAACAAAAACAATGTTGGAGAAATCCCAGTGCCTGACTCTAAAGCATACTACAAGCTATGGTCAACAAAACACAACAGTACTAGTATAAAAAACAGTACAGCAGGCAATAGGACAGAATTTTTAAAAATCATGCTTTTTGACAAAAGTACCAAGAACAGACTATATAGAAAATAATACCCTAAATAAATGATGCTGAAAAATTATACATATTCATATGTGTGTATATATGTAAAATATATATTTAAATATATAAAATACATACACATATATAAAATATATATATGAATTCAAATATTTGTAGAATATATATGTGTATGTAGAAGATTAAAACTAAATTCCTTTTCTTCACCATATAAAAATCAACACAAATTCAATTAAGAACTTAAGTGAAAGATTAAAATCTATGGAATTATTACAAGACACAGGGGAAACATTTTAAGATTTCATTGACAACAAATATTTTTTGGTTAGGGCCTCAAAAGCATAGGCAACAAAAGTAAAGAGACAAATGGGATTATATCAAACTAAGAAACTTCTTCACAGCACATGAAAGAATTATGAAGATACAACCTAAAAATGAGAGAGAACCTTTGTAAATTATTTAGCTGACAAGGGATGAATATCCAGAATATGTAAGGAACTCAAGAATAGGGATACCAAAAACAAAACAAAACAACCCCCCAAATAATCCAATTAAAGATCTGAATAGACATTTGTCAAAAGAATACATTCACAAAATATACAAAATTTCTTAATATCAGTCATCACGTCATAAGCAGTAACATGAATAGAGTGGAGGTCTTTATGTAAAGTGGAATAAGCCAGACATACAAATAACACATGTTTTCACATCATTTGTGAAAACTAGGAAACTGATTAGCCTACTCCTCATTGTGAAATAATGGCCACTAGACAGTTGGAAGGGCAGGAAGAAAGGAGAATATAAAGGAGTGCTGTATGGGGACCAAACCACAATTTCTTATTTTCTCTAGCCTAGTAGAATAATTAATAGTTACAATTATCTATGATATATTTTATAAAAAGTAGAGTGTTAGGTGTGCCATACCTGTAATCTTAGTACTTGGGAGGTTGAGAGAAGAGGGTCACAGGTTCAAGTCTAACCTCAGAAATGTCATAGTAAGGCACTGTTTCAAAATTTAAAAAAATGATAAAATTGTCTGGGAATGTAGCTCAGAGGTAGAAATTTCCTGTGTTTAATTGTAATAACACAAAAAATAAATTAAAAATAAAATTAAATAAATTAAATAATTAGAGGGTATGAAATTTCTCAACACATAAAAGTGTTTAACATTTGATGAGACAGAAGTTCTTATTATCTTGATTTATTATATATTATATAAAGTTATCAAATTATCATAGTATATCCCATAAGGATGTACAAATATTATGTCTTTAAAAAGTTATTTAAGGACTTCTAATTATGGTTATAAAACTGAAAATACTTTTAAGATGACAGTATTAATATTGGATATTCATACTAAAATTACAGCACTGACATTTACTTTTTTTTAAATAGAGATAATAATCGCTAGCCTTATGTCAAACCAAATGGCAATGTTTTAGTTTTAACTGATTATATCTTTTTGCATTACTTTAGAAAAAAAATCAATTTGTTTATATATTAAAGAAATGACAAAATGATTGGGTCAATTAAAAATCCAAAAATTAAAAATATTTACCTAAAACAGCTGACACAGTAAAAATTTAACCTTTAATTAATTTTAACCCATATATATTTTTTTTTGTGTGGTACTGGGGGTGGAACCCAGGGGCTTTTCTACCTCCAGGCTATACTTACTACCAGACCTGTTTTATACTTTATCTGGAAACAGGGTCTCACTAAGTTGCTGAGAGCCTCACTAAGTAGCTGAGGCTGGCTTTGAACCTGCATAATCCTCCTGTCTCAGCCTCCCAAGTGCAGGTATTACAAGCGTGTGCCACCATGCCAGGCTAACCCATATGTTTAAAATTAAGATATCTGTAGTGTCAAATTATGTCATCCATTACAATGACTAACCCCCCCCCCCTTATTTACCTCTGTTCTCAAAAGGTCAACCTAACAGCCCCTTTCACTTTCTTTGCTTTCACTTCGGCTGCACCTGCATGTGCTCTCAGGTCAACTCTAGTCAAGTCTCCTGACTCTAAACACTCTTCTACTCCTGCTCCCTGCACCTTAGAACATGCCTTTTCTTCACATGGACAGTAGTAATTGCCTCCCGCAACTGCCTGTTGATTCTGAGTTCTTAAGGTAGCCAGAATCATCCCAAATGTCTCCAGATAAAAAAAAGCCCTCAGGGATTTTTTATTGATTTAAAAATCAAGTATATATCTCACCATTAATTACAAATCTTGCTAAGCTTGCCGTATTCCTTCTTGTTCCTAAAAACTCTTTCCTGCTATGCTTCAGCATGCTGGCACTTTTTCTGTCAGGTCCCTAAATCCATCTTACCTCTGCTCTAGTGTGTTTGCCAAACATCTCTAATTCCTTCACCTGGATTTTTCTTAATGAAAAATCTTCACACAGGTGACTAGCTTATTATTGGGGCATCGATTCAAATATCTCTTCCTTAGACATGCCATGACTGACCATGCCTTGGGAAACATTTTCTACTCCCATAGACCTTTACTCTTCATTAACACCTTTTTTCTTTTGGCATTGGGGATGGA
This sequence comes from Muscardinus avellanarius, assembly GCF_963383645.1. Taxonomy (NCBI): domain Eukaryota; kingdom Metazoa; phylum Chordata; class Mammalia; order Rodentia; family Gliridae; genus Muscardinus; species Muscardinus avellanarius. The sequence goes on from NC_137787.1 coordinate 68,775,345, forward strand.
ACTCAGAGGCATTCTACCTCTGAGATGCACCTAAACCTTTTACTAATTTTTAATTCTGAACAGGGTCTTGCTCAGTTGGTGAGAGTTTAAGTTGCTGAAGATGGCCTTGCAACTGTGATCCTTCTGTCTCATTCTTCTAATTACGGGAATTACAGGCACCAGGTGCTTTGCCCTGATCACTAACTCCCCTTCCTTTTTTTTCCAGTACTGGGGTTGAAACCTAGGGGTATTCTACTTTCAACTATACCCCTAGTCCTATATTTTAAAATTCTTTATTTTGAAACAGGGTCTTACTGAGTTGCAAAGGGCCTCACTATAAGTAGAGGAAGCTGTCTGAGCACTGCGATCCTCCTGTCTCAGCCTCCCAAATGTTGGGATTACAAACGCGTAACCCCCTCCCCATTTTTAAGTCACCTTTGGCAGTACTACTATCCATTCAGAGTTATCTTATTCACTTGCTTATTATATTCTGTATTTTCTGAACATGTATTTCTGAGCGTGATAGACTGGCCATCTCTGCCTCTCCAGCAGCAAAAATAATGGAATAAATGGAAGAAATGTCAAAATGGAGTCTAGGTAATCATATGTGCATTCACTGACAATTTGTAGGCTATACTGATTATAAATTATTCTAAAACTTTTATTGAAGATTTGTTTTTATCTCTGAGCGGTTGGAGTTGTCTTAAGATGCTAAAATGAGAGTACAAGCATGTCTGACCTAGTTGTAACTTATAAAACCTAGAAAGTAATTAATATTACTTACAAAATATTCAAGCAATATTTAATAAAACTTAAGGACATTAAAACCCTGTTGAAAGCCAGACTTGGTAGCATATGTTTGTAATCCTAGTACTTGGGTGGCTGTGACAGGAGGATCTCAGGTTCAAGGACAGTCTCAGCAACTTAGTAAGACACTTAGCAACTTAGCTAGACCTTGTTTCAAAATAAAACATGAAATGGGATGGGGGTGTATCTTGGAGACAGAATATTCCTGAATTCAATTCCCAGTACCAAGACTAACACACACACACACACACACACACACACACACACACACACAGGAAAACAACCTATTAGGGAATCTAGATGTCGCCTTCCTCTAAATTACTGATATTGGATTATTCCTTTGACAAATTAATAAACTTCAAAAAGTATTTTTATTGTATCAGTATTTTAATCTCCCCCCAATATAATTTAGTTGGTTGTTTTTAATTTTTGAGCTTTTGAAACAAGTCTTAAATACATTTTGAACTTATAATCAATTGTTTTAAAAATTTACTGTTGTACATATATAAGGCCTTATTTATGCTCCCCAAATTATATAATATATATATATATAATATAATATATATATATATATATATATATATATATATATATATATTGTGTGTGTGTGTGTGTGTGTGTGTGTGTGTGTGTGTGTGTGTGTAGTATTGGGAATTGAATCCAGGGGCAATCTACCTGTAATCTATACCCCCAGCCTTATTTTTTATTTGGAAACGGGATCTAAGTTGCTGAGAGCCTTGCTAAATTGCTAAGAGTGGCTTTGAACCTGGGATCCTCCTGTCTCAGCCTCCTAAGTTTGGTTAAATTTTTGTGGCTGTCCTTGGAGCTGCAATATTCTGGTCTCAGCTACCCAAGTGCTAGAATTACAGGCAAGTACCACCACACCCAGATCCCCAAATAATTTAAGTTCCATATAACAAATCATACTTATGAGGTAGATTTGACCTCAGCATAACTATGCAGTTCATTGCTATGCTCCCATTCAATGCTGAAGGCCATTCATTATTTCACTTATACAGTTTAAATGGTTCTTCTTATGCAGCTCCTTAGACTTAGGTGGATTTCCCATCCCATTTTTTTCATAATTTACTGATGCATTGCAATTATACATCATAATGAGGTTTCATGTGTTAAAATGTATGCACACAACTCTACATATTTCCCTCTATATTCCAACCCCTTTCTTCCTTCCCTTATGAATCAGTGAGATTGATAAAAATGCATTTATGTATTTCTATAGTATTATTTGAACCATTTTCTTTCCCAGTCCTCCGTCTTCCCTCCCTAAACCTTAACCCATTTCACAATCACATGTTTAGATCATCATTATTCTTACAGGCTCAAGAGCCATCTGTGCAAAATAAAAAGAAAAATACCATTTGAATCTTCTGAAAATACCAGATTAACAAAGACCAATTTAAGCTGCTTAGATGAATTTTGGAAATGTGCATTTTTAGTTTTTAATGTGATATAGAATGGGTCTGTTACTGGGAGCCAAGAATTCTCAACGCAATATTATCTTGCCCAAGATGCTCGTAGAATTTTTATTGAGAAAATGGAGAAAAAAATATTTTCTTCCTTTAAACTCCTCTAACCACTTATTATTTCTTGATTAGTGTCCAGTCATTCAGGTACATAGTACAATCCTTTTACTGTATTAGAGTTTTCTAGATTCCTGAATGTATGTTCGATTCTTCCTAATCTTCCCCACCCAAAAGTATTTTATGAAATTTTTAAATAGATGGTGATATGGCTTTCAATGAATTCCATTAACCAGAGCACATTTACATTTGCTAATGAATCTAAAAAATGTAAAGTTAATGATAAACATTTCTTGTACATTGAATTAAGAGTTCTCTTTCCTGGGAGAAAGGTAGAGAAGATATTTTTGGAGAGAGATAGTTTAAAGACTACCTGGTCTATATGTAAATATATACATATTTTCATGGACACCATGTTTCTTGTTCATCCCTTTACTTCATTTACAGTAAATATCTCATACCTATTCCTGAAAAAACAGAGATAAAGGAAACATTTTTCATCAAGATTATTCCTGTATTTCCTTGTTACATATACCATATATCGTTTCCTTGTTTTCTAAATAGAGTACATAATAAGGAAATAAGTATATTAGCTGTTTGAAAGCTAATTCAACTGTCACATTTAAAGGTATTCTTGATTTTTTTAAAAAGTAACTGATAATACAAACTCAGAGTGTTGAAGAATTTAAAGCAAAGCCATAGCCCTGAAATTCACTGAACATCAATTCTGAAATCTCCAATAAATATTCTGAGGGTTTAATTTGATGATATTCTGATGAATTTAGACGAGACATGCTTAAGCAAATGTTCTCCAGTATAACCCCTTTTTATGCTGGGCAGGTCACTTTCTGTCCAAGGGAAGAAACAAGCTCTAAATCACAATTAATACAGAATGATTTTATCATTATTAATGGCTCTGCTCTCTTCACCCGAAAGCAAGGGTTAACTAAGTTGACTGAAAAAAATTTTTTTTTCCTTAGCTGGAAGTTTTCCAGCAAACCCGTGGTATACTGAAAAGAGCCAGGGGAGGGACTGCGTAGTGGCACTTTACATTAACAGTACTCTTCATATTCATGTTATGCTAATTAAGCGAGTAGTGCAATCTGAAGTGATGATGGTACTTAAACTGAGCTCTCTAATGGCAATAATGTGTCTCAAAGGGCACCAGTTAGTGTCCTGCCAATGCGTCTGGTACGTGCCTGGACAATGTAAAGGTCAGAGGTTCACCATGTGCCAATGAGTGCTTCAAATTTGGAGGCTTGGAATGAACCCTCTTTTCGTCTCTTTAATAAAATACTTATAAAAACTCCTGACTTGACATTCACTATCAAATATTTTTCAAATATAAATTATGTTCTTGTCTACCTCTAATGAGATGACATTGAACCCAACTTCTTGCCTTTTTAACTAGCTTACCAAGGATGTTATGATTCCATACTAAGTTACCCTTTCCAATACAAACTGGGGTTTTTTTTGTTTTTTTTGTTTTGTTTTGTTTTGTTTTGTTTTGTTTTGTTTTGTTTTGTTTTGTTTTGTTTTGTGGTACTGGGAATGGAACCCAGAGCCATTCTACCTTCCAGCTATACCCAGCCCTGTTTTTTTTCCTTTATTTGGAAACAGGGTCTCACTAAGTTGTAGAGGGCCTCACTAAGTAGCTGAGGCTGGCTGTAAACCTTTGCTCCTCCTGTCCCAGCTTTCCAAGTACTTGGATTACAAGAATGTGCCACCACCCTAGCTACAAACTCTTTTAAATTTTGAGATTCTTAAGATATTTGAAGTATACTCCTTATACATGTATCATTTCAAGAGTAGAGTATAGACTGAAAATTAAGGTCTCATTCTTCTTCAGGCCTCCTTGTATTTGTGAAGACATCCAGAAACATCAAGGCTGTAAAACTGAGTCCAATTTGATCTTGGCAGGAGACCCAGGAGCCTTGTATTTGAAACATCCAAATGGCTCTGCCCGCCTTTGGTACTGGGGATTGAACATTGGGGCATGCTACCTCTGAGCTATACCCCAGCCTTATTTTATTGTTTATTTTGAGGCAGGGTCTTCCTAGGTTGTTAAGGGTCTCTCTATGTTTCCAATGCTGGCCTTGAACCTAAGATCCTCCATTTTCAGCTTCCTAAGTGCTAATATTGCAGGAATGTACCACCACACCCAGTTCCCAGGTACTTGTGTACTTTTCATAAGGACAATTATAACTAAATTGACAGTCCTGTGGTCACATGTTTGACCTTATCCTCCATCTCTCACTGTCTCTTTTCCAAACATTTAATTTCATATTCTGTGATTTGTTTTCTTTGCTTCTAAAAAGAATGATATTTTTGTTGGCATTTTTTTCTTCTCACTTTTTTCCCCCTTTTCTTACACTATTCAACTAGCATGTCCTCTCTCCATCCAGTTCTCAAGGTTATGGTTTCCTTAGTTAAAAAGCAATCCCACTTTTAGTTCATTGTGTTTGTGATGAACATTCTAGAGAGAAAAGTGGATTTTATTGTTAATAACATCATCTTTTAAACTGTAAGTCTAGCTACACTGAAGAGTATTCTCAAATTACAGCCCATGCGACACAAAACTGGCAGGGGGAAAATGAAGCACTATTATAATAGTGATTTAAAATTATTCTTAATTTACTCAATTATGCTTTCCTATTTTCCTAACCCTCAGCTACAATTCATCTCCATTTCCTTAAAGTGACTGTGTTTATCAGTTCCACTAGGTCAGCTTTCTGTTTAATAGACCTTGTTGGGAATCACAAAGACAATCACTGGGATTCTATCCTCCCAAATAAAAGATGTTTAACCTCAGAGACTCATTCTTTTCAGTGTAATAATTTTTGGTCAAACTATCAAAAGTACAAGGATATCAAAGTCCAACCCAAAAAAAATGAACAAGAGGGGCATAAACCTTTCTGCACACAAATTTCAGAGTGATCGGAGTGGCCCCAAAGCATACATAATCAACATAAATATAGTTTTAATAACATCTGCCAAAATTTCTCCATAACTTGTCTATATACAGTTTTCTTAGCTTCTTGTTTTCTCACATAGAATAGAGGAAACGTTTAATCACTTTCCCTTTCCTCTGCATTTCTAAAACCAGACACATACTGTAAATACACAGCTTCTGAGAAGCAATTAGAGTTAATGGGATTAAAAATCTAATCACACGGCTGCTCTTGGCTTGTATCTGCGAACTGCATAGTAAAACCTCGCATCCCAAATGCACAAAAATGAGTTATTGCACTTGTCCATAGAAGGTCTCTGTAGCCCTTATTTTATCTGGCTCTTGCCTGGGGCAACTTTTCAGGGTTTTAGCAGAAGAAATGACTCAGATTTATGTCTTACAACAGGGACATTTGCACTTTTTTTTTGCTTTTAAATTGCTTTTGATATATGTTAAAGACGACAGGAAGAGAAGAAACAGGTACAAATGGGACAGAAACACATTAAAAACATGTTCTCTCGAGTCCACAGCAATGACTATCACCACAGAGACTCTTTTAAGAACATTTCTACATTAAGAATCTGGGAGAGACAGAGATGCTGTTGCCAAAGCATTAGAAATCTGGAAGCCAAAGGCAGAGTGAGCTGGGCCAATGTCCTCCTACTCATCTGTGACAAAGAGGAGGCTGCAATAGGAGTCCTCTAGATTCCCTTTCACCACTGAAATTCCATAAGAATATGATGCTGAAAAGAAAGGCTAATAATACATTTATGGTGTCGATTGGTTACACTGTAAGAGACATAGACAAAAGGTAAATATGGAAGAGTACATGGCAGAAAAACAACTCTGTAGAAAGATGGCTTGCTCCTGGTGCTGATTATCCCAATAAAAATACAAAAAATACTGCTAACACTTAGTTTTTCAACTCCCTGGCATTGTTTTAAGCATTTTTATTCAGTGCTAGGATTTGACCCAGGGCTTCACACATGCGAGCCAAGCATTCTGTCACTGAGCTACATCCCTCAGCTCTAAGTCTTTTCAGTGTCTCATTACTTAATTATCACAATCTCATGAGATGGGCACTATTATTAATTTTTTTATTGTTGTTGTTTTACAAAGAAAAAAGCTAAAGATCCAGAGGGGTTGTTTATGATTTACTCAACATCACACACTGAGATGCCATGGTAAAGACTGGAATACTGACAGTTTAGCTCCAGACCTCAGTTGTTAACTAATATTTACACAAGAATGTTTACTCAAAAAATCTCTACTCTCATTCAGTTCCTGTGAGGAGACTCCTTAGATTTTCTTCATAAGCAGTTAAAAATTAACAAAGAAATGAAAACATCTATATCTGTCAACATCTTTGTAAGCATTACCTAAATATCTAACCAAACAACTTGGAGAAAAGTCATTTATTTTTTTACAGTTTTGGGTTCAGTCAATGTGAGGCTGGGAGTTACAGATCTCAGGGCAAGGAAGCAAGAAGTGGAGGGAGAACACATGGGCTGTGCTCCACACATTAAAAGAAAAAAAAAAGCTGAAGCAAGAGAGAGAGAGAGAGAGAGAGAGAGAGAGAGAGAGAGAGAGAGAGAGAGAGAGAGAGAGAGAGAGAGAAGAGGAAGAACCCTTTATGCAATCCCCAAGGCTATACCCCCTAAAGACCCACTTCCAGCCACACTCAACCAGGCTACCAGGTACCACCCAGGCAAGTCCATTACAGTGCATTTATTCGCTTCTGGGATTACAACCCTTGTGACTCAATCACATCAGCTCCCAACACTAATTTATGAGCTCTTCAAGGGGCCATTCTGTATGTAACAATAAAAACAGCCCTCACCTTCTCTCTAAATTAGACCTACCTGTTCTACTTCTGCAATAGAGTCAGGTTAGTGAGTTGGTGCAGAAAGAGATTAAAAATGAGAATGCTGAGAGTGGAATTCCAGCCAAATTTAATGAAGTTCTAAAAAACATGTAGTTGAACAAAGGAATGTTGACAGCACATTTGAGGGACTACAGATATGTAATATATAGATGGAGACACTAAATGAAGACAAGTCCATTGGATAAGGAAGGCAAGTGTTTGTGAAGGATGAGGCTATCCCAGAGGAAGTGATGCCAGCCAATGGCAAAACAAAACCCTGTTTCATATCAGATGAATGTTCACAGATATTTCACAATATTGAGTGCAAATATGAAATCATTAAAGGTGACCCAGACAGATGGAAGAATGAAATTTACCAAAGGTAAGTGATATTACCAAAACATATAAAAATTAGTTTCTATCATAAGTTATATGACTGAAAATGAGGCAAGTACTCTTCAAACTATTATTTATGAGTGTTTAGATATATTTTATGAGTGTTTAGATATATTTGAGGCATATTTTACAAATCATATAATTCAGTCATTTCAAGCATATAATTCAATGATATTTGTCATACTCTGAATTTGCCAAGTGGTACAGTTATCACCATTCACAGTGTTAACAGTTTTCTCACTGCCCCTCCAAAATTTCATCATGCTCATTTTTTATTTATACTTGAAAATTTTTTTCTTTATTGGTGCATTATACTCATACATCTTGATAAAGTACAAGATGGTAGAGGTATACATGCATACATCACTCATTTAGCCCTTCCACAATTCCCACCCCATTCCCTCTCCCCTCTATCATTTTATTATTTGGCTTAGCGATTGACTTTGATATGTTTGTGAATGTATATCATGTACATTAGGGAATTTACCTCTTTCCCTCTCCCATTCCCCTCAGGTAGGTCAACTTATTTACTCATCTATAGTTTCTCCTTCTTCGTCTACTGTTCCTCCTATGCCCCATTTTCTTCCTAGCTTCTGCATATTAGGGAGAGCATCTGATTTCTTATTTTTGTGACTGACAATCTCACTTACCATAATGTTCTCTAATTCCATTCATTTTTCTGAAAATAATGTAATTTTGTTTTTCTTTATGGCTAAAATTCCATTGTCTACATATCTCATAATTTTTAATCCATTCATCTGTTGATAGACATATGGTCTGTTTCCATAGTTTTGCAATCATGAATGGTGTAGTTATGAACATAGATATTCATGCATTAATTTGGTAGTTTGGTTTCTATTCTTTTGGGTAGAAATTCTTCTCAGGATCCTCCATACATTTTTACAAAGTGGTTGCGCTAATTTTCAATCCCACCAATAATGTATTAGAGTTCCCATTTCCCCACATCCTCACTAGCATTTGTGGTTGTTTGTGTTTTGACTGATTGCCATTCTAGTTGTAGTTAGGTGAAATCTCAGGGTAGTTTTGATTTGCATCTCTTTGATTGTTAATTATGGTGAACATCTTTTTATACATTTTTGGCCATTTGAATTTCTTCTTTTGTGAAGTATATATTTAGTTCACCTGCCCATTTTTTTGATTGGGTTATTTGTTTTCCTAGTGCTAAGTTTTTTTGAGTTCTCTGTTATTCTAGATATTAGTTCTCTACTGGAGAAGTAGTTGGCAAAATATTTCTCCCATTTTTTTAGCTCTCTGTTGAGGTTTTTGACAGTTTCCTTTGCTGTACAGACATTCTTCAGTTCAAAGCAATATTATGTATTGAATCTCCTTTTAATTTATTGTGTCTTTGGAGTCTTGTTGAGAAAGTTTTCTTTTTTACCTGTGCCTTTGTGTTGAAGTATTGGACCTATGCTTTCTTCAGAGATCTGCAGGGTCCCATACTACTTATTACCTGAGCACACATACACACAGGTAGCCTAAGGAGTTCAGGTTCTCATTTACATGGCTAGTAGGGTTATACAAAAATACATTAATTTCCTAGTGATGAGCTTAGTCTTCTTTTACAATTAAAAAATAAAATGAGCAGGGTGTGGTAGTGCATCCTTGTAATCCAACTACTTCAAAGTCTGGAGTAGGAGAATCTCATATTTGTGGCCTCAGCAACTTAATGAGACACTGTTTCAAAATAAACAGCAAAGTAGTTCAAAATACAACAGCAGTTGTAGCTCAGAGTTAGGATGCCTTTGGGTTCACTCTCCAGTACCACAAAAAATAACAACAACAACAACAACAACAATAATAATAATAATAATAATAATAAATTATGTTGTGAAATCTATATCTCAGTTTAGAAATATCTTTAGTAAAGCTTTTATACATTTTGGCATACTTAATATCATGTTTTGTCTTTAAAACAATGAAATTTGGATATGAAAGTAAGAAACTGATTGACTTATGATCCCCACGCAAGTATTACAGCAGAGGAAAGCAAACAGAAATACTTTAGAGAAACAATAAGAATTCCACAAGTATGTGCAAATGAGAATGAAGAGATGTGTAGCATAAAGGTGTTTTCATTAGCTGTGCACCAGGGTTAGCTGTCTGCCTACCCTCTCCAACTTTTTTATAACCTAGAGAGACTTAGAGCTGATTGAGCATTCTACTTACTTTCTGAATATAAGGCCAAATTAACTAAAGCTGAAAATGATGGTTTGTATCTATTTTTGCTAATTTATTTGTTCAAATTCAATAATTCATACATATTTACTGTGTCCCTGAAAACATGCTGAGGGTCCCCAGTATAACTATGTCTCGAGGGACCTTGCAGTCTCAAACTAAAGAAAAATTGAACTTTGGAAGCAGTAGAATTTGCCTGGCATCTGCATGTGGCAATATTCTGGGATATCCTGGCTAGCCTCAGAAGTGGTAGTATTTTTGCTTTTTCACATTTTATAGTATTTTGACCTGATTAAAGATTTTAAAATAAGAAACTAAGTCTTTGGAAGAAAAATAATTATTTTAGTATTCATATGGGAATATTAATATTAATCACCAAAGAGAATTGGACTTCATGGTGATAAAAACCTAGTCTCTAGATGTGGAGAGGTGTGAAATTTGTATAATTCTAGGCATGTTTGTCCCTAATTGCAAAATTCTCAGAAGAATGGATTTTTCTCATGTCTCGGCAGAATGTTTCTTAAATCTATTAGCTTATGAATTTAAATACCGTATATGAAGACCTCAGCAGTTCAGATAGTACCTAAATTAAAATGTGTTATATTGTGGATTTTTTCATTTTAAGTTCAGTGAATATTAATAGTGTATGAAAAATTTTGTGTGAAAGTTAAGAGTAAAAGATTAGGGACTGGCAAGAAATGGAGACTTTATAAATGATCTAGACTTTTTGTATAACCATAAATTGCAAACTGTAAATAACCCTTAACTATATTTCTTAAAAAATTAGTCCTTCATAAAAATAAGTTCTACACACTTGATGTAGTAACACTTCAGAAATAAATTATCAGATTCAAACTTAATTTAACTAAAATTAAAAAATTACAAAAATGAAAACCAATAAACCCAATGAATCATAAGAAGTTAAGATTCTCAAATTAGCCCATAAATACTAAAAGTGTTTCAACTGGGGTTCTAGCGAACATAATCACCATTTTTATTTTTATGGAAAACATCATTTCATAAAACTACTTTTTCCTACACAAGTGTCCCTGTTTCATCCAGCTCTACCAACTCAAGTCTGTGTATGCCGAAACAACAACTTTTGGGGTATAATGGGTAATTTTGTATATCTAAAATTTAGAATGGGTAAAAAATTGTGGAAGATGAGAGTAGATGGTAAGTGTGGCTAGATTGTGAAAGGCCTATGTATCATGTCTTAACCTCTGGCCCAATGACTTATAAACTAGTAAGAAATTTTAACCAATCTATGGCTTTTTTAAAACCAAAAAGTGTATTACATTCAGTACCTAATACATGAAGACTGCAACTTCTTTCCACTTTGGAAGGATTCTTCTTCCATGTGCAATAATGTCCTTCCCCAGATTTTTTAATCCACTTTGTTTTCTAAACTAATGGAGGAAAGAGAGAGTTATAATTGTTTTTTATTGATACTACTTGGCAAAATAACTTGAGTGTGTGCGTGTGTGTGTGTGTGTGTATGTGCATGTGTTTGTGTTATTGTCTATTAAATCTATAAGTCTAGGAGCCCAACTGCCAAATAGAAAGGACCTTTGGAAAGTAATATGATCATTTTTAAATAATCAAGGTATATTTATTATGACACTATAAATTACTATAAATTCTAAAGCATTTGGATATTTGTGTTTTAAATTGTTCGTTATAATCAAGACTCACAGTTGTTAGATAGCTTCCATTTCTACTTCTTTGTTTCTGTATTCCTGTTCATTCATATATCCTTTCAGAGTGTTTCGGATGAAAGAAACCAGACGGAATCTAAGCATCATGTTTAGTTTTTTCCTTAGCATCCCTAGTTATACAAGAGTGACATTAAGTACCTCTACTATGCTGTGAATACTCACTCACTTAATGATCAAATAACTTCTTAAGGAGGGAACACTGTACTATCTATACATTTTAATCATCAGTGATATCTCTGTTGTTGACATGGAGTAGGTTGCTTTCAGTATTTCCAACAGGAAGAAACTATTGTATAAATATATCTTATCTATATATGTTGTTTCTTCTTGTTGTAAATACTGAAAGCTGTGTGTGTGTGTGTGTGTGTGTGTGTGTGTGTGTGTGTGCGCGCGAGTTCAGACCTACATCCACAGCCCTTTTTATTTTGAAACAGGGATTCCATAAATTGCTGGAATTGGCCTCGAATATGCTATCCTCCTGTGTCAGTTTCCCAAGTATGGGGATTACAGGTGTGCACCATCACACCCAGCTGGAAAAAGCAATATTAATGCTCAAATAAGTGCCTTACAAAATAATTATGAACTTAATAAAGAAAAAGAATGGAAGAAATAAGCTTTTATTTTAGCACTTGGTGTTAATTTATGAAATTCAATGACAGACAGTAATTTAGAAAAATTGCTTGTGGTGTAAAACATGCTTTTTTCCATCTTCAAATCAGTTGAAAACATATTTTAATACAATTTAGATTTTATTCTACAATAGCTGCCTGTAATTATGCTTTCACTAATTAAGGCTTTTATAGTTTGGGTTTAATTCAGATTTCCAACCTATTTTCCATCTATTTTTTCTATAAGCTGTCAAAAGTAACAACTTTACTTGCATTTTTTCTTGTGTAAAAGTCAGAAGCTACTCCCAAGACCTCACCACAATTTAACACACGAATGGAAAGGCAGATATTATAATGAAAAGCAAATTAGTTTTTGCCTCAGTGACAACAAGTACTTGAGATTCTATGAAGATTTTTCAAATAGCAAAACAACCAGGGAGGGTGCTTCAGGAGCAGCATAAACAAATAATACATGCAGATATCCTAATCAAGAACACTGCCAAATGTTACCTTTTGCATTTGGTTTAATTTCTCATTTAAATTATTCAGTGAGGAGTAATATCTTGGAATTTAAAGAACCACTAGCCATCACCTTTGTAAAATTATTTGTATGTAATTAACTATCATTTGCACTTGATGACATGTTCTTTTCCATATCCAAGCAGGTAATCTTGTATTCAGTTGCTATTCATTAAAATGTAGCATTTTGGAAAATATAAGTATGATGAACAAGTGAAAAAGAGCTTTTTCCGAGACTGAGTCACCTATAGTTTTTAATTCATAGTTTAGATGAACCTAATTTTATAGTTTTAAAGACAATAAAGAAACTATAGAACTACTACTACAAACACTGGGAACGACACAGCTGTATATCAAGGGCAAGAAACATCACACAATGTAGGTGTATTGGTTTTGGAACTAATCTTGTTTAAACTTTGATTGATGGCATGGTCCTAGAAACATGACTATCCTTGTCCATTTATAGTGATATTAACTTAACCACAGTTGCAGATAGATTGGTATGAACACACATATATAAATGTATCCAACTGGAAATGTGGTTCAGAAAACTCAGTGAGATGGCATTGACAGGGAAAAATAACAACAAGCTAAAGAAAGAATATCTAGAAAAAAGTGAAGAACAAAGAATAATCCTTCAGGGTTAAAATTGCTGTAGCCCCACCTTGTGGCTGCAACAGAAAAATTGCTCCCAGGAAAAAAAGGTTAACAAGGGGAGATGAGCAAAGAAGTTTTTCTAGAACCCATATAGTCCATCCTCTGTGTCCACAGCTTCCATATTCAAGGATAAAACTAACCATAGATCAAAAATATTTGAACAACAAATTTTCTGTACTGAACATGTACATATTTCCCCCCTCAGTTTTCTCTAAACAATACAACTTCTTTATATAGCATTTGAATTGCATAAGTATTATTAGGTATATTATTAGGTAGTATAGAGTTGATTTAAACATATAGGGAAGAATGTACATAGGCTGTATGTGGACATTATATTTGTACATAAGGGATTTGGACAACTTCAGGTTTGGTACCCTTGAGAGTCCTGTAACCAATTCTCTACCAGTAGTGAGGGACAACTATACTCTGTAAAATAACAATTTATTAAAAATTAGAAATAAAGCAAAATGGCAATTTTTAAAGTGTTCTTTGAATTAGCTTCCTTGTCTTTCTGTGGGTTTTATTATTAGTCGGATGAATTTTAGACATGGGGTCATTAACTATTTTTGAAATTTTTAATTGCTTTTTATAATTTTTTCTTGTCAGTTAAAATAAGAAAAGCTAGAAAAACATAGGCATGATGATGTAGTAAGAGTATCCAGACACTAGAGTTAGATGGATCTGGGAGCAAATATATGTACAAACAACTGTTTAACCCTAATAGCCTGATTTCATTATTTATAAAGTAAGAATAATTTCTTCTAGCTCATAATAATTGATAAAAGGATTATAAGCAATGAAAGGATATTCTTTTTGAGTGTGTGAGGTATGGAAGAGGACAAGCAAACAAAGTGTATATGTGACTTGTGGCCACAAGAATGCTCTTGTGGCAGATCTGAAGGACAGCAACTCAAGATCAATTCAAATTTCTCAACATTAGTACAGACTACTGATAACATAATCAAGGATGCTTTTCATTTAATTCAAGAACTTTCATTAAAAAAATGTTTCTTGACAACTGAGAAAGACCCTGTTTTTAGATTGTAAAATTAAAAAATGGGGCTGAGATTTTAGCTCAAGTTAGGAAGACCTGGGGTTTAATCCCCAGTACCCCCAATAAATAAATAAATAAATAAATAAATAAATAAATAAAGTGCTAATTGTTCTAGAAACCAAATCATATTAGTACTCTATGGACAAGCACAGTTTGAAATGTTTCTCATTCGTGAGAGCTTTTTCAGAAACTATAAAAAGATAAGCAGATTTATAATGGCTCCATTTATTTTGAGGTACCACATGGGAGCAAATAAAACTCCCTAGGTGCTCAAAACATCCATTCTTTGATTCAGGTGGCCCACTTGTCTGTCATGAGGAACAGTGGCATTTCAAGTCCTTTGTAGGCTCAAGTCTCCCAACATTTGTAGAACTTTATCCTCTTTCTGCCTCACCTATTGAAAGACCTATGTATAAGCTGAGCTGCATTACAATTGTGTTAATAAAAATTCAAAATTGCTTATTTTGAGTTTTTCAGAATTGGAGGGGCAATTTAATTATTCAACTCTCGGAACGTTTTCTTTATGGGCTTTGAAAAGCTCATAGATCCTAAACTCCTTTTCATGATAGTTAATTGTCAAATACCCTACAAAGGATTTTAAAATCCACATAATAAATGTCGTCCTACTCCAATGTTTCTTAGGAATGTTTACACTCACTGAATGAAAACAGAGCAATGCCTCTCTACCGATGATGTAAAGGACTACAGGGAAATGTGGAGCTATTTATTTATTTTTTCCCACAGATTTTTCAATGCTTCTTCCCCCGATAACTTATTTTACTCCAAGACTTAGAAGTGGGAAGATGACTCTGATCTAGACAATATCATATCTCCTGAGGTCAATAACCAGAGCCTGATGGAGGATGGGTTTCTTGACAAAGTGAATGAAAGACAGTCTACTCAGGAGAGCCTGTCGCTATTACACAGAGCAGCAGCAACCAGTATAGTCGGCAGGATGAACCATTAGCTCCTTAGTCAATTCTCTGTTTCAGTTTCCATGGGGCTTCCCAGGAGATCCCTCAGAAACCTATAGCTTTTGAGTCATTTTTTAATGATTTAGTCCATGATCTCTGTAGCCAAGTCCCCTGAAGTCAGATCCAGGCTCTGCCACCTATTATCTATGTGCCCCATTCATTTCCCATAATGCTTTATGGTTTAATTTATAACATAAAAAAATAAATTTTGATGATCAAAGTAATAGCATTTAGGTCATAGAGATTTTGCAAAGATAAATTTATTTAGGATATATAAGTACTTACAAACATACCTAGCAGATATTGAGATATATACATAAATGTTAATATTTTTATTGGTATCAGTTACATGAATATATACTACTGTTTTTCTTAAGTTAGAGTTTTCAGCTCATAAACTGTAATTAATATACTATTGTTATTAAAGGCACTTCTAAGACTTTACTCTTCTGAAATTTAACTCCTGTTATCTTTCCCAAAAGGCATGCTTTTGAGAGAAAGAAGTGACTATTATAGATTTCAGAATGTACATAAGACTTTGAATTCTTAACACTGAACCATAAAGTATTCTGTTTTAGACTGCAAATATTCACCTTGAGTTAACTTCTTTTAGTCAATTTATGTACAGGAAGAATAGTTATTTGTTTTGGAGATCTAAACAAATATATAACAAATGATAATTTTAAGGAAATAAACAAATGACTGATGGACTTTTTTTAAAACAAACTTTCTTTCTTTCTTTCTCTCCTTCTTCTCCCTCTCCCTCTCCCCTTCCCCTTCCCCCTTCCTTCCTTCCTTCATTCCTTTGTTCCTTTGTTCCTTCCTTCATTCCTTCCTTTGTTCCTTCCTTTGAATAAGGGCATTCTACCTCTAAGAGACACTAATGGATCTGTGCATTTTATTTACTTTCATTTATTTATAATTTGAAACAGTGCCTCACTAAGTTGCTGGAGACCTCTCCAAATTGCTAAGGCTGGCTTGGAGCCTGAAACCCTCTTGTTTCAGCCTCTTAAGTAGTGGAATTATAGGCACTCATCACAGCTCCTGGCTTAACAACACATGTTTTAAATTAAATAATCATTAACTATACACATTAATTTGAACCTAAATAGAAAACAAAAAGACATTAAGGCAAATAAAAAGGAACAGTGTAGTAAAAAAATAATAAAAAAGTAATTTAAAAAATCCACCAAATTTTATTTCAATCTTCATTGTACCAATTACTCATTCTTTTGTTAGAAAAAAAGTTTAGAGTCACAGAGAATAGGCTGCCAACATCCATATTTCTTTTCTCATTATTTGTCATTTCACCCAATTACATGCATCAGGATACTTAGTGTGTGAGGATTTCTGCTAAGAAGTATTTCTAAACTAGAAATAATTCAACTGGACATGAAATCAAACATACTGTGGAATATAATTCTGCACTCTAGAGAGAAATGGTCCTGAAGGAAAAGTCCAGGTGAAAGATCACATTAATGACTCAGCTCTTCTGTTGGGTAAGAAATTAAAGAAAAGAAAAGGTGAAAATGGAGACTCTCAAGTGATGTATTTTACAAACTCTTAATTTGGATTGCTTTCTTACAGGATTTAAATCATTCTGAGTGGTCTGGCTTGAGCCAGTCACATGCCCACCATGAGTTGTTCAGTGTGATTTGGGACCAATAGAGAATGGAGCCCCATCTGTGCTCTAGAGTATCATTCCTGCACAGTAGCATGCAGGGAAATGACAGGGCAGTTTTGACCATATGAAGCCAACAGCACATGATCACAGAACCTTGAACTGTTTAGTAAGCAGAATTAGTACTGTGCTTGATCTTATGAAGGCAACAATTTTTTCAAACTAGGTCTTACTGTGGAGATCAAAATAATCCTCTGATCAGATCAATAACAAAGTTAAAAGAGGTAAGAGCTGTTTTATGACAGTCTCCAAAGTGTTTTAGCTCTCTATGCTTTAGCTGTCATTTATATCTTTTTGTAGTGCTTTCTTTTATTCAAAATTAAAAATGAGCCAGGCATGTGCGGTACACACCTGTCATCCCAGAACCTGACAGGCTGAAATAGGATGCTGAGTTTGGCAAGTTTGAGGCCAGCCTCAGCAACTTAGCAGAACTCTGGTTGTAGCTTTGAAGTAAAGTGCCCCTGGATTCAATCCCCAGAGCCAACAAAAAAGAAAGAGGAACATGTATCACTTGAATTTTTTTTTTTTAATTTTTAAAAATAAATCAAGAGAGGAGATTCAAAATGGTGAATGTGGAATGTAGCACATCTCAGTAGCTGAAACAAATAAATTTCAACTACTGAGAAGGCAGCATTTTGACAAACAAAATAAATAAAGCTCCACAAACCAATACAGAAAGAGGAACTGTGGTGGAAGGAATCTAGTACTCTGAACTGCAAGAACCACTGCAAACAGCCTGAGCACAGGACTGATCTGGTGCAGGCACGGCCAGCTGCAGGTGCCATCTTGGGCCGCCACCCAAACAGCTAGTACCAGCCTCAGCCAACATCAGTACTGCAGCCCGTAGAAACCCAGAAAAATAATCCAAGAACATGAAGTGCAGAAAGCAGCCTCAGAGCTCCAACATATTAAGTGACCAGTACCATGATTCAGGGATACAGAAAAAGATCCAAAAGTCCATGTGCTCACCAGAGGCGGAACCAATAGCAGTGCAGGGTGCTCTAAAGAGACCAGGTATCAGGACAGTCAGGTAACTGCTTTCATTACATGGTACTCAGAGCACAACTGCCCAGAGTAGCTGCGGGATCCCAGAAGGCTAAGGCCAAGTGGCTTATCCTGGAGGTAGTCCAGCTAGAACCTCCAGAGACACAGGAAAGATGCTCAAGGCACAGTACTATAGAGGGTAACAGGGGGTTGCTCCAAGACTATACTGGATGCCCTTTGCTGGTGCCACACCCTGACACATAAATACAAAGATGTCAGAGGTGAGAGAAGGGTACAAACACTTATAGAGTGGGTTCAAAAGCTGACAATAGGTTACAGAACAAATAAGAGACATTGGGATATACTCTAGAATCTACCACAATGAACAGACATACAAATATTATACCCAGCACTATATATGTAAATTACTAGGATTGCTGTTTTTTGTGGAAGGATTTTTGTTTGTTTGTTTGTTGTTCTTTGTTTCTCTCTCACATTGTTGCTAGTTCTTTTCTTTTCTTTTCTTTTTGTCCTTTTTTTCTCTTTCTTAATACTTTTTTTCTTTCAGTTGTTTTTGTTGTCTTCAATTTATCAATGTTAGTTTTTGTAAACTGTTCTGTTACTTTATTCATGTTTGTTTGCTCCTTCCCCCATTCCTTTTACAAATGTTCTTACTCTAGCCTATCTACTCTCTTCCCTCAAAACTTTTCTTTTTTCTCTTACCGTATCTGCTTGTTTTATATTCAAGCTAGTTCATACCTCCACACTTAAATACTCTGTTAACTACCTACTATCTAACCTCTCATTTTCAACCAGATACTACCTTATTAAACTCAAATTCTTACTCAATCTATTCATATCCTCTACTTTATCTGACTCCTGTAACCATCATCCCAGCTCCTCCCCCTTTACCCAACCATCACCACTGAAAAGCACACTGCTTACCTGCTGATACCTCTAAATTCCTACTACTAAAAATGAATCAGACATAATACCCACAAAAGATAAGAGACAAAGACATAAAAAAAAAACCACCAAGCCTGACAATCCTGCAAACATGAGACCTGGAACAGTGAAGAACTAAGGGATGTCATGAATACTGACCTACAAGAAATGCAAGATGAAGAATTATAGATCCTGATCTTCAGTATGATAAATACCTCACAGCAAGTGTACAAAAAATAAAACAGGAAATGGAGACACTAAGAAAGAATCAGAAAGAGGTCTGAAATGAAAG
The DNA here is from genome assembly GCF_963383645.1 of Muscardinus avellanarius. Lineage (NCBI taxonomy): Eukaryota > Metazoa > Chordata > Mammalia > Rodentia > Gliridae > Muscardinus > Muscardinus avellanarius. The sequence continues at coordinate 68,794,513 of NC_137787.1, forward strand.
AGTCAATAAATGAAATGAAGACAGCAATAGAAAGAAATTATTAAAAATTAGATGAAATGGAAAATAGAATATCACTCTTAGAAGACAGTTCAATCAAAACCAAAAGCACAATCAAGAGCATATGGAAGTAATTTTAGCAACAAAACCTAAAAATCCAACAATTATGGATAAAAATCCTAACTTATAGATAAAAGGCACTGAAGAAGGAATAGAGGTATAGACCAAGGATATTCATAAACTCTTCAGAGAAATAATTTCAGAGAATTTTCCTAACATGGAAAGAGACTTGAAAATATACTTTCAGAAGACATACAGAGCACTGTTAAGACAAGATCAGAAAAGGACCTCTGCATGCCATGTAATAATCAAAATAATACAGAGGCCAATGAAAAAATCTTAAAAGCAGTGAGAACAAAAGAATGGGTGACATATAGAAGCAAAGGAAAAATATTACCCCACAATTTACAACCCAAGTCATGAATGCCAGGAAAGACTGGTATGATGTAATCTAGACCCTGGAAGAAAACAACTTCCAACAAAAATTGTTATATCCAGTAATGTTATTGTTAAAAATTGATGGAGAAACAAAGGTGTTTCAAGATAAGCAGAATCCAAAAAATCCATACATACAAATTCAACAAAAGAGAAAATACCTAAAGAAATAAACCATAAAGAAGAAAAAAGAAGCAAATTTCAGAAACAGAGATGAATTTTATCAGTGGAGCAACTAAGTAAAGAAGAAATAACATTATACCAAACATAAGATAGAACTCAAAATGGCAGGAAACAAAAATCATATTTCAATAATATCTCTGAATGTCAAAGGATTTAACTCACCAATTAAAAGACATAGACTGGCAATGTGGATTAAAATACATAATCCAAATATATGGTGCTTTCAGAAACTCACCTTTCAACCAAAGATATTCATAGAGTAAAAGTGAAAGGATGGAAAAGATATACTTTTTCATGCTTTCATGCTAATCAAAACCAAAAACAGGCAGATGTAGCAATGCTGATATCCAAGAAAATGGACGTTAAGCTAAACACATCAGAAGAGATAAAGCAGGACACTTCCTTTTATTGAGAGAAACAATCCACCAAGAACATATAATGATTGTAAATGTTTATGCCCAAATGTGGTTGTATCCACCTGTTAAAAAATATATTCAGGACATCAGATTTCAAATAGACCCATATAAAATAATACTGGGAGACTTCAACACACCTCTTATGCCAAGATGAGTAAAGAATATTCAGAATTATAAAAACTATAGACCAAATGAACCTAATAGATATATACAGAATATTTTACCCAGGAACACCAGAATACATATTCTTCACAACAGTCCATGGAACATTCTCCAAAATAGATTATATCCTGAGCCACAAAGCAAGCACCAGCAAATTCAAAAGATAAAATATAATTCACTGCAACTTTTTAGATCACAATGAAATGAAAGTAGAAATCAACAGAAAGACCAAAAGATATATTTAAATACATGGAGATTGAATGATATACTATTAAATGATGAATGGGTATGATCAGAAATAAGAGGAGAAATGAGGAAATTCCTGGAGTTAAATGAAAATAGAGACATGACTTTCCAAAATCAATGGGACTCTATGAAGGTTGTGTTAAGAGGAAGGTTTACAGAGTTGCCAATTAAACAACCTAATGACATTTCTCTAGAACCTAGGAAAACTGCGACAGTCTAATCCCAAAGCCAGCAGAAGGCAGGAAATAATTAAAATCAGATCAGAAATAAATGAAATAGGGAATAAAAAAAAAACATTCAAATAATCAACATAACAAAAAGCTGGTTATTTGAAAAGATCAATAAGATTGACAAACCCCTGGCCAATCTAAGCAAAATAGAGAACCTACTAAAATCATTAAAATCAGAAAAGAAAAAGGAGACATCACCACAGATAGTGGAGAAATTCAAAGGATTATCAGAAACTATTTTGAAAACTTATACTCAAATAGACTGGAAAACATGGAAAAAATTGATAGATATCTAACCACATATACCCTACCTAAATTGAACCAAGAGGACATAGCAAGCATAAACCAACCAAAATCAAGCAAAGAAATAGAAAGAGCAATAAAATTCTGTGATCACAGAAAAGCCCAGACCCTGGTGGGTTACCAGCTGAATCTACAAAACCTTCAGTGAGAAACTAATTCCAATACTTCACATTTGTTCCAGGAAATTGAAAGAGATGGAATTCTCCCAAATTCCTTCTAAAAGGCCAGTATCACATTAATCCTATAACCAAACAAAAATACACCAAGAAAAGAAAATTAGAGACCAATATCTTTGATGAACATAGATGCAAAAATTCTAAACAAAATATTAGCTATACTCATTTAAAACCATATGAAGAGAATTGTACACCACAACCAAGTTGGTTTCATCCCAGAAAAGCAAGGCTGGTTCAACATATGCAAATCAATACATGTTATTCATTACATAAATAGAACTGGGTTCAAAAACCACATGATATCAATAGATGCTGAAAAAGCATTTGACAAAATCCAACACCCATCCATCTTAAAAACCCTGCAGAAATTTGGAATAGATGGAATGTATTTCAACATCATTAGGCAATATACGATAAATCCAAAGCCAACATCATATTGAATGGGGAAAAACTGCAAAAATTTTCTTTAAAATCAGGAACAAGACAAGGATGCCCACTATCACCACTTTTCAATATAGTCCTTGAGACTCTTGCCATGCAGTAAGACAAAAAAAGAAAATCAAAGGAATTCAAATAGAAAGAGATGAATTAAAACTATCCTTGTTTGCAGATGACAAGATTCTTTACCTAGAAGACCCAAAGAACTCAACCAAAAGACTAATGGAGCTGAATAACCAAGTCAGCAACATTGCAAAATACAAAATCAGTCTAAAGAAATCAGTTGCTTTTCTATATGCCAACAACGAATCCACAATGAAAGAAATAACAAAAACAATTCCATTCACTATAACCTCAAAACCAATAAAATACCTATAAATAAACATAACCAAAGATGTAAAAGACCTCTACAATGAAAACTATAAAACATTAAAGAAAGAAATTGAAGAAGAGCTTGGAATATGGAAAGATCTCCCTTGCTCATGGATAGGCAGAATAAATACCATCAAAATGGCCATTCTGCCAAAAGTGATCTAAAGATTCAATGCAATTCCTATCAAAATACCAATGACATTCTTCATAGACCTAGAAAAATAAGTAATAAATTTTATATGGAGAAAGAAAAGACACAGAATAGCCAAACCAATCCTCAGCAATAAGAACCATGCAGGAGGGATTACAATCCCTGACTTCATATTATACTCTAGATCTATAGTAGTAAAAACTGCATGGTATTGGCATAACATCAGGCATACAGACCAATGGAACTAATAGAAGATACATAAACAAACCCACACACTTATACTCAATTGATCTTTGACAAAGGGGCCAAACTCATACTCTGGAGAAAAGACAGCCTTTTGAACAAATGGTGCTAGGAGATCTGGCTATCCATTTGTAGAAAGATGGAACTAAATCCTTACCTCTTACCATGCACAGGAATCAAACTCAAGATGGATCAAAGACTTAAAAATTAGAACTGCGACTGTAGTGTTATTAGAGGAGGGCAATGACTCAAAACTTTAACATATAGGCACAGGGAGTAACTTCTTCAACAAGACCTCCAGAAAATTAAAGGAAGAATTAACAGTGGGATGGCATCAAACTAAAGTTTCACTTCATCAAAGAAAACCATCAAGCAACTACGGAGAAAGCCTACAGAATGGGAGAAGATCTTTACCATCCACCATTCTGATAGAGGGCTCATATCTAGAATATACAAACAGCTCAAAAGACTCTACACTAGCAAAACAAATAACTCAATTAAGAAATGGGCAACTGGACTGAATAGACACCTCACAAAAGAAGAGATACAAATGGCCAATAGATACATGAAAAAATGTTCAACATCATTAGCCATCAGGAAAATGCAAATCAAAACTATGCTGAGATTCCATTTAACCTCAATCAAATTGGCAAGCATAAAGTCAAATAGCAACAAATGCTGGCGAGGTTGTGGGGATAGACAAATTCTTTTACACTGTTGGTGGGAGTGCAGAGTAGTTCAGCCACTCTGGAGTTCGGTATGGAGATTCTTTAGAAAACTGGGAATGGATCTACCATATAATCCAGCTATACCACTCCTGGGTATATTTCCAAATGGGTTGAAATCAGAGAACTACAGTAACATATGCATACCCATGTTCATAGCAGCACAATTCCTAATAGCCAAAATATGAAACCAACCTAGGTCTCTATCAACAGATGAATGGATTGGAAAAATATGGGAAATACAAACAATGGAATTCTACTCAGCTATAAAAAATAAAATTATGTTATTCTCAAGAAGATGGAAAGACCTGTAGAACATTATGTTAAGTGAGATTGGTCAAGCTCAGAAAGAGAAAGGACATATGTTTTCTCTAATATGCCCAAGCTAGGGAGTATTAGGGATTCCAGAGGGACTGCAGATAATGGAGGGGGAAACCTCAGCCAAGCTAGAATAGAAGGGTAGGAGAGGAAGAAGGCTGAGGTTGATTAATGGAGGAACTATATTCAAATATATGTAATAGTATGAATATAGCATGGTCAACCTGGACACTCATTATATGGGGGGAAGGATAAGCTGGGGGGGCAAGAGGGCACCAAGCACTGTCTGAATGTATGCCATTTTCAATATGATTCACATAAAGATAAAAAATTAAAATAAATCAAGGGAAATACAAATCATATCTAAATTCTATTATCATTCCTATGGTCAATATCTGTAACTGGTATATATTAGTTACTTTCTCATGTTAATTCTGAAGAGAACATGTTTTTATTCTGAAAAAGAAAATAAAAAGGTTTTCATAGGAATAGTCTAATGAAAGTATTAATTGTCCTATTTGATAGTTATTGATTTGTTATGTCATGGTATTCAAATCAAACTTAATGGAAATAATGTTCATTTTTATCTTTCCTTAGATGTACTTCTTAATGACACATGTATGTTTTGATATTTTTATTTCTAACAATAAGCGATACAATTTAAATTTCATTGGTAATATTTTGATGCTGTTAATTACTTTTAACACTTATGCCAGCAATGTGGTTGATGCTGTAAAGTTTAAAATGCAACACAGCATCTCCTCGGGGATTTTATTTTGCATTTTAAAAATACCTGACACTGATATTTATTTCCTAATATAAGTATGTGAAAAACAAAACTTTTTTATGAAAAGATCATAGTTTTGAAATAATTATGTTCACACTTTCTGCCTTCTCTTAGGAATTGTTTATTAGCAAAAGTTATGAAATATGCATAATCACAATGGCCTTTTAAATAATAAATAGAAATTGAGGCCTATGGCTAGACTGTCTAATACTTTTACAGGAAGATAATAATGTAGCCTTTGATTTGGTGGTCATTTGAGTCCTAGCTCTGCCACTTCTAAGCATGTGTCCTTGGTCAGATCACAGTCAGAAAAGACCTAGAATTGCTACAATTCCTGAATTAGAACTGAATGGCAAGGCATTTTTGAGCCATTTGAATTTTTTTTTCTGAAAATAAGTAAACATAGACCCATGAAACATGCTGAATATTTTTGAGGGGTATACAAATTGCAGACAATTTTGTTACTGGGTCTTTGCTTAACTCTTCAGGCTCTGTTTATTTGAAGACTCCAAAATGACCACAGGGCCAATTAAAGGCTGACTGGAGGCAGACAGTTTCAGAGGGTTGGTGCAGAGCATCTTCTCCTCTGTGCCTCTGGTGCCCTTGAGGGGTTGCTGGGCACTGGTGCTTGTTCTGGTTTTGTGGTGCATGGGTTACCTCCTGTGCCAATAATGAAGTGCCAAAAGCTGAAGATGTGCTACCTGATAACTATTGGAAAGAAAATATTACTCTGAATAATTTCAGAATGAACTGGAAGAAATGTGAAACGTTAGGACTTTCAGAGATAAGACAGGGAGCCGCCCAGAAGAAATGTTCTATTCCTGTTTCTTTATTATATATTAACAGGCTTGTGCCATATATAATTAAGGATGTCTTCTGTTAAGATTAGGATCAAAGGCAAAAGTATTTGGCAAGATTCTAGCCTCAAAGTAAGACACATATTGTTCTAAAATGACTTAAACTAACATGCTATTTATCAAGCTCTTTTTTTAAAAAAAATATTTTTAAACAAGGTCTCATTAAGTCTACATTACTAAGGCTGGTCTCTAACCTGCAGTCCTCCTGTTTCAGCCTTCCAAGTACTAGAGGCATATGCCATTATACCCAGTGGTCATTTCGCACCAAGCACAGTCTGAATGTATGCTATTTTCTATATGTTCCACATAAAAATATATAAAAATAATTTTCTTTTTTTTGCAGGTCTGGGGGTGGAACCCAGGGACATTCGACCTCCGAGCTACACCTCCTGCCCTATATTTTATTCTTCATTTTGAAACCGGGTCTCATTGAGTTGCAGAGTGCCTCATTAAGTAGCTGAGGCTGTCTGCGAACCGCGATCCTCAGGTCTCAGCCTCCCGAATGCTGGGATTACAAGCATACGCCACCATGCCCGGCTAATAAATAAATTTTTAATAAAAATAAAATAAAATAAAGTATTTGGTGGATAAAAGAGTTGCATGTAAGAAAATTTGGGGAGAAAAAATGCACCCAAGAAGTATAATAAATAAAATCACAAAATGTCAAAAAAACACTTAAACACTGAAACATAAATAGAATTTATATTTTGAAACTATTCTTTTTAGTCCATTTCTTTCTAACTATCTGTACTTTTATCTACTATTTATATCCTGGCCTGATATTCTATTTTATATAATTGAAGATATGTGTTAAATGTGATTTTAGATATTGCCTTTTTTCTTGTAGTATTATGTAATCATTATTTTCCCATATGACAGACTCATTCCCTAAATAGAATAGTGTCTGCTACCATCTGTTTCACAGTAAAGTTCAAACACCTTTATCAGCACAGCCACAGTTTCAGGGCCCTCCACCTGCTCAATTATAATGGAACGCCTCTGAAAGTGTCCTAAAGCAACACTAGGAGGAAATATATTTAAATATACACTCTGACCAAGGAGATGCTTGGGGGTCACTCATATTTGATGAATCCTGTCTGTTGAAGTATCTTATCTACACACAAATGATGTATTTTGGAGAGGAAAGTTGCATAAGGTACGGCAACCGTGACAACAATGGAAGTTTTATAAAGAAACAAATTGCTATTCAAATTTCTGTTTTATTTGTTCTGTTCATCTTATATTGCCAGGTTACAAATTAGTACAAAATTGCCAAATTAAAGCAACCCATATTTATTATTTCACAATTTCTATAGGTTAGAGGTCTTGGATTTTCTATATCTGAATCAACCAGATATGAGGTGTGAGGCAGGACTCTATGCCCAGCAGAGTCTCAACTGGAGAAAAGATTTACTTCCAAGCTCTTTTGTATTGATGACAGACTTTTTTATTTTCAGCTAAAGGAAGGATTGAAGATTTGTCTTGTTTTTATTTGTTTTCTTTTTGCTGTTGTTGTCTGTGTGATACTGAGGATTGAACTCAGGGGCATTCTACCTCTGAGCTACAACCCCAGCCCTATTTTTTTTTTTATTTTAAAACAGGGTCTCACTAAGTTGTGGAGGGCCTTCCTACATTGTGAAGGCTGGTCTTGAACATTCTACTAAGTACTGGGATTATAAGCATCCATAACTGATGGGATGTGTCCATACAGCACCTAAAGAGATGCAGCCTCCCTCGGCCTGAGTGGCCTGCAGCCTAAGGCAAAGCTTTAGGTAAAGTTTAAGAACTTCTGCAGTAAGATGATTCAGCAGAAAAGGGGCTAAGATGTCTCCTGGAGGAAGCTACGAGGGTGTGGTTTCCCCATTCATTATGGGTGGGGAGACTGAGCAGTTTTTCCCTTTTTCCTTTTAAAGGAGCTTCTGCACACATAAATGGCTCATGTACTGTCCTGGGATTGGCTGTGAACTACATGCTAGTGATCTTTATTCCGATAGGCTAGGCTATCTCCCATGGGAATTCCCCTCATGGTTTGGTGCTATATATATGATTGCTTGGAGAAGAATAAACAAGACCTTGCTTGACTTGACTCCTGGTGTGCGCGCGCGAGCACATGTGTGTGTGTGTGTGTGTGTGTGTGTGTGTGTGTGTGTTCGAGCCACCGGCACTCCACCTTCCTGCTCAGCCCCGTGTCACTGACTGGCAGGACCCCGTCACATAACCAGACTGATGGATTAAAGTTTTAATTTACTACTAGAGACCATCCTCAGCTCTTTGAGGTTTCTTGCCACATGAGCATCTTCAATATGGCAACTTAATTCATGGTAAGTTGCCTCTTTAAAGCAAGCAGAAAAATAACCCAGTTTTCTATAATATGGACTTTTATATAAAATAATTATGGGAATAACACCCTTCATTTTTGCCATATTATAATGGTAGAAGCAGGTTTCACACTTACTCACAAACTTGGCTACTAGAAGGTAGAATCACTGGAGGATGCTTTAAGGTTCAACCCTAAACTCCAGTGACTTTCAAATCTTCCACAATTAACATGTATTTTGCTTATGATTTTAAAAAATGATTTTAACAAATGGACTTATATCTTTGAAACAAGACTTTAATACCAAATAATATAGTAAAAATAAAAAAATCTATTCATGAATATGTCTTTTTAAGTCCTAAATGCACAGATATATTATTGTTGAATAATTGAAAGGTTAGAAAATTTAGACATTAGTTCTAAATTGATAATTTTAATTCATCTCAAAAATTCTGAAAGATATATGTGCATACATGTATATGTGCATGTGTGTAGGTTAAATAATTTTACAAACTTAAATAAAACTGTAAAGGGATATGTATATTGAAGATATTCTTGAAAAAAGAAAAATGTTGAGGAAGTCTACCAGATTCTAATATCTATTATGAAGCTACAATAATGAAGATAGCATATGATGTTGGTATGCATATAGGCAAATAGACCAAAGTAATTGGTTGATTGCTTCAGAAATATATATCCACACATAGAGGGAAACTTAAATGACAAATGTGTCATGGAAATCCATCATGAACCAATGAACAGAGCTGTTTTCTCAAGCAATGGTGTGGGGGGCTATCTTGATTACTACCTCACACTATACACAAAAATAATTCAAATTGTACTACGAATCTAAAAGAGAAAAATAATTTACATTCCAGACAAAATTCAAGAAAATATCAACATAGCATTGAAGTAAACAAATATATCCTAAAAATATTAGTATAAAATGTATGAATTGAATTTCATTAAACAAAGCCCTCTGATTAATAAAAAAATAATTAAGAATGCATATTTGCAAATGATAGATGATAATCTGACAACTGGCATTTATTACATATACCATATAAAGCATGTACACCCATATTCACACACACTATTAAGTTAAGAAAACTGCAAAACTTTAAATAATGAGCAAAAGATTCAAACAGCTTATCTATAAAAGTAGATATCTAAATGGGCAATAAATATCGACAAGGAAGCTAATGTCATTATTTAGTGGGAAAATTCAATTAAAAGTAAAATGAGACCTTTCATATCTACGAGGATGGCTAAAATTACAAATAGAAAAGTAAATAACGGGAAGGATATTGAGTAACTAAAACTCTCATCTACTTATGGTGAAGATTTAAAATGAGTTTAATCAGTGTGAAGAACAACTTGGATGAATCCACTAAAGCTAAACCTAATCGAGGCATTGTGCCAGCAATTCCACTCCTATCCAAGAGAAAGAAAATGTACACATCCACCAAAATGCATGCATAAAATTAGTCATAGGGATTTTATTCAAAACTATTCAGTGATGTAGTGAAAAGTATGAATATCTCAAATAACAACAGCAAGAAAATGGATACACATATTATAAAATGCTTATACAACAGCATACACTCAGGATTAAAAACACAAACTCCTGCTATACAAAACAACATGGAAAATACACGATTATGTTGAGAAAAATATTCAGAAATAAAATAATATAAACTCTGTTACTTCATTTATGTGAAGTTTAAGAACACAGAAACCAAATCAGTTGTGAAAGAAGTCAGAGTCCTTGCTACCTCTGGGAAGGTTACGAGTGACTGGAAAAGAACATGAGAGAAGCTCTCTTGAGGCAATGTTTTGTTTTAAGTGGTGCTGAAATGGATGGATGGATGCATAAATATGTAAAACTCCGCACTGCACTTGAAATGTGTATACTTCCCTCTATGTAAACTAAACAGTTCAAAATAGGAATCTGGCCTCTGCAAGTAGTGATGAGATTCTCATCAACCTAGTGAGACCCTGTTATAAAATAAAAATAAAATAGGGCTGGGGATATAACTCAGAGGTAAAATGCCCCTGGGTTAAAAATCCCAGTGTCATACACATTCACACACCACAAAACAAACAAACAAACAAACAAACAAACAAACAAAACAAATAGGAATCTGTCTCCCGGTTTCACTACATTACAATTACAAGTACCTGGGCCTTCAGTCAGTCCTAATATTTGTATTTAATATTTTTAACCTAAACTACTCTCAAATCTCTTTGTTTGTAAATCATCTTTTCCAGGCTCCAGTTAAATTTTGAACTTTATGTTTTGTTCACTGGGTTTATGACGTAATACTATGATTTGCCTTTCCATTCCTAACAAAGAAATGTTGCCTTATAAGAGCCAGGCATGGTGACGCACACTTGTAATCCCAGCATTTCGGAGGCTGAGACAGGAGGATCATGGTTCGCAGACAGCCTCAGCTACTTAGTGAGGCCCTTCACAACTCAGTGAGACCCTGTTTCTAAATAAATAACTAAAAAACAGAGAAATATTGCATTATATTCTTATTCTATATTATTCTAGCTGTGCCTTAATTCCCAACCTATTCTGGCTTTGTGAAGTAGCAATCATTTAGTCTCGTCCCTGTATATACATAAAAACTGAGAAATTTGAGGTTCAAAAGCAAAGGTAGACTGTACAAAATAACACAGCTAACTACCCTCAAACAGTATACTAATACACAAACTCATCCCAACCTATCTCTAGTTTTGTTTTATAATTTATCAGTGTATTATAGTTTTGTATTATAATGCAGCTCATAGAGATAGTGACACACATTGTATACAGATCTTGGTGGGCTTTCCCCTAACTCCCTATCTCTAGTTTTAATATGAATATTCTTAGATAAAACTATTTATTAAATTTAGAGTAGCAGAAGAGCTTTGATCGCATTGTTTGGGTCCTTGTTTGTTTGTTTTGTCTTTTTTTTTTTGGTTTTTTGGTGATACTGAGGGTGGAACCCAGGGGCTTTTCTACCTTTGGGCTATATTTGGAAATAGGGTCTCACTAGGTTGTTGAAAGCCTCACTAAGTAGCTGAGGCTGGCTTTGAACCTGTGTGATCCTCCTGTCTCAGCTTCCCAAGCGCTGGGATTACAAGTGTGGGCCATCAGACCCAGCTTGGGGTCCTTGTTTTAAACATATGGAAACTTTGATTTTTAAGGATTAAGATGAAATTATCAATATCATCAGAAAATTATATCACTCAGGAAGTATATTCAGATATTATTTTTCCATGTTTCTAATTCAAATCTGATCTATCCAAACCACAAGAAAAAACACACAGAATTACCTCCATATAGCCAGTTTTTTAATCTAAAAATCATTTCAATATAAGTATATTTAATAATTTTTGAGACTCTTTTATGTCTTCTGTGAATACATAGAAATATATTATAAATAAAAATTCCAGATGTCAATTTTTTTCTTCCATAGTAGATACAATAGACTATAAGTAACAACAATAAAAAAGTTTCTTTCAGTTTCAACACTGTGTTGGAGAAAAGTCGTTTATTATATCAGGAAGGAGGGGAACCTGAGCCAGCTAATTTTCATATTCCAGACTGGTGGCAAATGGTGTGTTCACTGTCAAAGTCAGATTGCTCTGACTTCGACTTATTTCATGAGAAACCATAGGATACCAATATGCATCAGAATAAAAATAAATTAAGGGGTTGAATGTTTAATATACTCTAGAACTCACTCACATTGTCAGTGTCCCATCTACATCTAGAAAAATTCAATTGTGAATAGATAAGAGAATAGGGCCTGGTACAGAAGCTCTGAAACTACATTTTAAAAACCGTGGTTTTGAAAGACAATCTATGTCAACAATTCTGAATAATAATATGGTCATCATCTGGAAATTGCTAAATTTCAAGAATTGTTTGTCTCCCAACCTTTATTCTAATTTAATTTGGTCTTGGGAAAGAATATATGTATGTATGTATGTATGTGTGTATATATATAGTAATTACTAATGTCATTAATATCATTTACATATACATAAAATAGTCCTATATCAGAACTGGAAATCATTTATCCATGTCAAAAGAATGAATTCAAGTTTAAAAAAAATTAACAAAGGAAGTCATCTTGAGTAAGAAACAGAAAGGCAGAAGAAACAAACAAGCACATGCTCAAATCACTCTTTTTTAAAATTATTAAGAACAATATAGGAAATTAAATACAAGTGATGTGAAAGTGAATTTTAATTTTAAAAGTATCTAAAATAGAATAAACCAATGAAGAGGAATCAATAAACAAAAACACAGTCCCTTCAAGAAATAAGTGGACCAAAATATTCTTTGATAAGTCTTCAATAATACTATAAGCATTATGATCTAATTATATTATACTATAATGAGTCCCGTCAACCTAACATTAGAAGCAAGTAGAGGTTAATTAAGATATTTGACTAGAGGCTTTCAGAGGTTCCTTGAAAGGATCAATCTAAATCCCTGAAATCACCTTCACTTTTAAGGATTATTGCCAGTGTGATCAACATCTAAGATGTAAGGACAACAGCCAAATAGGGAATGATCCCCATGATACTATCTAACTAATGAACATATCACTCACTTATCCAGAAGATATGTTCAAGTGGAAAATACATTTTACCTGATCTAATTATAGAGTATTAAAGATTCTTTCTTCAGTTTTTACATATCAGAATGACCTGGAGGGCTTGTTAAAACACAGATTATTTACCTCACCCCTGAGTTTCTGATTCAGTAGGTCTAAGTGGGATCCCCAAATTAGTATTTCTATCAAAAGTGTACGTGATGCTGGGACTGCTGTTTGGGAATCAATCCTAAGAATAAGTGAATCAGAGTATTTACAAGGATACTATGATCATTTTCAGTGTCTCAGAACTGGAGTAATCTTTTCTATGTCTGTTAAGCCAAATGATGGCACTTTTCAGGAGCTGTAATAACACCTAGGACACCTCCCTCCAGGTATCCTCTCCTTCAGGCCTGTCCAGAATGCACTTGCCCTATGCCCATTACCCAATAATCATCAGGGACAATGAGTTGAATCTGGAGGTAGTATTTTCTCATAGGAATGGGGAGGGTGAGACACATCTCCAAATATTTTCAGTATTAACCTGGGAAATGTACTCATTTGAAAATTGCCAGTTGCAGACAGTGAGTGGAGCTGATTATTCTGCTGGAAGCATCTATTAAATCAAATTGATGAGAAATTAAAGCAATGCTATTTACTAAAAAGCAATATTAATTTGGTGTCTTTTTTTCCTCACAAGTCTCAGAACATACATAGCAATTGAAAAAATAATATCCCTGAATGCATCATCAGTCATTAAGTAAATACAGGGGCTTGAAGAATTTGTGATACAAAAATGTAAAATGCAAAGTTAGAACCAAAATTAAATAGCCCAGTGAAAGAACTCTGTAAAACTTTCATACTAAGTATTAAATGGCTAATTCTGAGGCCTTCCTAGGCTATGTAACTAAAATTCTTGAGCCTCTCAAAACTCAGTAATGGTCTATGGCTGATGATGCTGAATGTTGACTCCTGAAGGACCACTCTGTCACTTCCAAGACAACTTCTCTTCACGTTTCTAAATCCTATATTTTCCTTTCTTCTTTTTATCCTCACCTTGCTCTAGGAAACAACTATCTTTTATTTAATTACCATGATTTTACATACACATATAACAACAACGCTTATGACTTCTGCCATAGACAAGAATAATATCTTCTCAGTAATGTGACAGAAATGCTCGAATTACTTATTTTATACCTAGAGATTGATATTCTGAAGGCAAAACAAGCATATTATGAACTATTTTATCAGTTCTATTTTTGAAGATCGGAAACTGAATTTGTAGCTTTTCTTTTTTTCATGTTGGATTTTGTGCTTTTATTGGTGAATTATAGTCTCACATCATAATGTAGTTCACAGTGATGGTGACACACATGTGCTCATCACTTGGCAAGCTTTCCATCACTCTTTACCCACTCCTTGGTTCTCCATACAGAGTATTGAGATTGGCACTGGTATTCTCACATATGTATATGATGTCAATGGAAGTGATTTATTCATCAATCTTCCCCTTCTCTCCTACCCCTAGGTCACTTCCTAGGTGAAATGGAAGTTTCACCTCTATTATCTGAAGTCCCTCTTGTATCCAATTACTATAAGAAAAAAATGCCTTTTTTTCTTTACCTTTTTGAATGGCTAATCTCGCTTAACATAATGTTCTCCAGGTTCACCCATTTTTCTGAAAATGACATAATTTTGTTCTTCTTTATTGCTGAGTAGAATCCCATTGTGTGGATATTCCAAAATTTTGTAACCTATTTTTCTGCTGATGGATATCTAGGTTGGTTCCATAATTTGGCTATTGATAACTGTACTGCTCTGAGTTCAGTCCTTTTGGAAAGATACCCAGGAGTTTCTAATTTTTAGCTTTTCTTTAACATTAGTTAAAATTTCAAATCTCCTCTCTAGTTAGATGAATTCTAGGAGCTAATTACTAAAATACATGCATATTGGCAAATATAGAATAAAAAGTGCATTTTGAAACATAATTTTTACTATATTTTTGTGGTAGATAGAATGGGCATCCCCCTTCCCTCCACTAAGGATGCCCATGTCCTCTTCCCTGGACCCTATGAATATGTGATCCACATGGCACAGCAAATCAAGGGAATGTATGAATATAGTTTGATAATCAACTGACCCTTAACCAGGAATTTGTCTGGGTCATATAGGTATAATCCAATTATATATAAAAAGTGAAATAGGGAAGCAGAAGTTAGAGTGATGTTATGAAAAAAAAGAACTTACTTTTGTTGGCTTTGGAGATGGAGAAAAGGGGTCAAGGGCCAAAAAGTTCTGGTGACCTCCAGAGGATACAATGAAAGGAGGAGAAAGAGGAGGAGAAAGAGGAGGAGGAGGAAGAGGAGGAAGAGGAGGAGGAGGAAGGGAAGGAGGAGATAAAGCCTTTTTAGAGACTCCAAAATAGAATGTAGACCTGCTAGAACACCTGTATTTTTTTTTTTTAGACTGAATCTTGTTTATTGCTCAACCTTTCCTCAAATCCCTGAGTTCAAGTGATTCTCTGGCCTCAGCCTTAAAAGTAGTTGGTTCTACAGATGTGCACCACCACACCTGAATAACATTTTTGCTTTATTCCAGTGAGAATAATGTAGGATTTGTAATTGTAACTGTACCATAATAAGTTTGCATGGTTTAAACCACTAAATTTGGGATAACTTGTTATTGTAGCAATAGTCAACTAATACTATTGTTTAAGCTGGACATTGGCCTGATAAACCTAAAGTGGTGCTAATCTCATTCTTCAGTTGCCATTCTATTTCCCTGCAGCTTCTAGTTGGCCATTTCCTTAATGGTTAATACTTAGCCTTAGAATTAAAATCTATACCAGTGAATACAAACAAAGACTAAAATCAAGTTTTTCAACTTGAAAATATCCTCAGGAAAAAAATCATTCAAAACTAAAATGGTGATCCTAAGTCTTTAAAATTACATTCCTAATCAATAAGCTATGCTATCTTTGTCTCCCATTACCAAGAGCAACAGAGAGCTGAATATTAAAAACAATGAATGTTCTCAGGGCTTTGAGATATTGCTGACTGTATGGTAACTGGTGTGCAATGTCTGCTGGGTCATGGCAGCTGATGCTTTATTTCTTTGATGTCTCCTCTGCTCTGTATATTGTCCACTGAGTATATTCTTTGACAATGAGATTATATTTCTTTAGTAGAAAGGAAACATTCAAGCTAACATGTCAGGAAAATGTCTGTACAAATGCATGAACAATAAAGTAATGGAAAACAAAAATATGACACCTTCCTGTCAAATATGACATTAGTGTTAATGTGATTTTGGAAGACAAAAAAAAAAAAAAAAAAACCCTGCTACTTAGCAAGTGGATTGTGTTACATAAGGCAAAACAAGTTGGATATTTGTTATAAAAGCAGAGATTCTTATGGATGTCTGCTTGCTTCTTAAATCTCACAATGAAATAAGTAGAAGTTCTCAAAAATTCTTTTTTTCTAATGGCAACAGTGACATTGGGAGGTGGCAGCAAATTGAAATGGTAGCTATTTTAAATCAAGAGAGATATCTTTCTTCATGTTAGGTGGGGATGGGCATCTGGATTATTTTGGGGGCCATATTTCAATAATGATAGATTACTTACAGTTTCAAGAATAATTAAGCAGGGTAAGTAGGAAAGGAAGCTATTCTACAAAGAAATTTGACAAGAGTCAAATTTGAAATGAGCATATATTTTTTTTTCAAAAATAAGTAGGAAAAGAGAAGAATGCTTTTAGAAACCAGATAAACTCAGACAATAGTCCTTCTAATTTTATTTGTGTAACAGTCTCAAAGACTTGATTTATACAAAAAGGCTCAAAGATTGATACAAAATGTATTGATTTATTTGACAAACACTAATTATACACTAACCTGTGTGTCCCCTCATAGGCAGTGGTGATCACAAGATGAATTTGGCATAGCCTTTATCCATGAAAATAATAATGAAAAGCAGATACATCTGATAAATCTCCAAGTGTTATTAGTATAAACATTGGAATATGCACTTACTAGAGGCTAGCCAGTTATAGTGAGTTAATTGAGCTAATTATAATTATTGAAGTATCTATTAAACCATGATAGATAAATAATTAAATTATGCTACACACTAAAAAGTAATATAAATTTGGTGTCCCAGAATATACTTATCAGTTGGAAAAATAATATCCCTGACAATATAGAATCAGTTATTTTTTAAAGAGGCTTAAATAACTTTTGTTCTGAAAAAGTGAAATGCAAACTTAGAAACTAAATTAAATTGCTTAATGAAAATTTTATGAGCTTTTTACAATAAGTATTAAATACCTAGTATTAAGAGTTATTTAAAATGTTTCAGAAAAGATACTGCCTGAAGGCTGACAGCTGTCTAACTGCAGCACTGACAAGACTTTTGATAAATATAGCTGCTACCTATTATAAGTGAAAATATAGCCTGTAATATGTTTAATATAGAGAAAATTACATGTTGGTAGAGATGTCCTTTTAACAGATAATGGGGATGAGGTAAGCCTATATCCTACAAAAGCTATTCTGAATATTAGAAAACAGATTTATTTTTAATTGAAACAAAATAGAAACTTTTCTTTCCTTTGCATTGAGGATAAATAAAGCAGTACTTAAAAGTTAGTTCTATGTAACTCTCAGTGATTTCTGAATTTATGTGTTCCATTTAAGTCTAACAACATTGTCATGTTCCTGTTATTCTTGAAAGTCAAATCATATCAAACTAATATCAAAGAACGCTATGTAGCCCAATGTTTTGTAGAACCAGATTCTAAAAGAAAAAAAATGTGCACACGTAGATTTGGGTGGGCTTAAGATACAGTTATCTTTTATTATTTGGCAACCTTCAATATAGGGTTCTGGAGACTGAAGCACTTAGGAAACTTCTTCCAATTTGACTCTCATCCTTGATCTTGTAATTTCAGAAGAGATGATTATCATGGGGCTGAGAAGCTATATTTAGTGTGATCACTCCCTCTCCAAAAGAGTTAATGTGTATGTGTGTATAACTGTATTTATAGTTGGAGAAAATTTATTTTCCAAAAATTAGCCATATTTTGAAAGAATACCATATGTTTTCTTTCATATAGGGAAGCTACAGGCTGGGCATGGTGGCACACACTTTTAATCCCAGCATTTGGGAGGCTGAGACTGGAGGATTGTGATTTGTGGACAGTCTCAGCTATTTACTGAGGCCCTCTGCAACTTAGTGAGACCTTGTTTCAAAATAAAGAATAAAAAAAAATAGGGCAGGGGTTGTAGCTCAGAGGTCAAATGCCCTTGGGTTCCATCCCCAGGCACGTCCCCCCCCAAATATATATGCTACAAATAAGTTGAGAAACAAAGGGAATTCAGATAAATGAGGAGAGAAATCAGTAGAATAGTTGGAAGGGCTTTTGAGTAGTGAAATGGGGAGGAAGAATGGGAGAATGAAGACATGATAGAAAAAACAGTTTCAACAATCCTATGCGCCTATGTGAAGCTATCAGTACTAATCTCAATATTATGGAAGGAGAGAGGAGGGAGTTAGATGAGATCCAGGTGGAAACACATGGGATGCTATGTGCAGGTATGTTTCCATCAAACTAAACTTCAAGATGAAGTATAATCACAATTTACTGATAAGAGAATATTTTTAAAAATTGCCATGTCATCTAATATGAAACTATTAAAATATACCTTCATGATAAAATAATTAGCAGTATAAAAACAAAAAAGGACACAAATTTCTTATCTTTCTGTAAGTTGCTGCTTTACATTTTTGGTTTGAATCCTTGCTAGAAAAGACAAAGTCTTCTAGGGGACTTATTATTTCAGCACTAGGCCATGCCAGCCAAGCCGCAGAGTATCAACTTTACTTGGAAAGGAAAGTTTTCATGCTTGGTGGAATCTATATATAGTTCACATCCTTTGCCTTACTACCCAAGTGCTCATTGGAAAAAAATCAACAACATACATGTCTGCCATAGTTGTTAAAATTCCCAAGTGAGTCCCCTAATATATTCCTTATCAGTCCACAAATAAAGGAACAAACAAAATTTTTGAACTGTCTTAGAAGAAGATACTGACATATATTGGCTGACCTGTCCAGTGCAGACTCCTAAATTGGTGTCCAAGTTTTGTTGTTCAGGACATATCTATCCTTCTTTAGTCTAAATCTGCTGAGCCATATCATATCCTTGTCATGCACAGGTTTGGCCCTGACTCATCCCAAGTCACTCAGGAGTACTTCAACTTCACCTCCTAATGCTAAACTGTGTCCTGAGCTCTCCAAGGTTAGACACTGCCTATCATTTTCCACAGTGACAAGTGGAGAATATTCTGTTTCTTCAAAGTCCAAAACTTGACTGAAAATGTGAATATTATTAAGAGACACACTCTCTTCAACATGAAGATTAACCCTCTAAGAGAGTTATCTGACAGTTAAAAAAACTTTCATGTTGGCAAATATTTTCTCCCATTCTGTTGGTTCTCTGTTGAGGTTCTTGATAGTTTCCTCTGCTTTAGAGGACTAATATCTAGAATATACAGAGAATTCAAGAAGCTCAGCACTAAAAAAACAAATAACCCCATCGAAAAATGGGCAAATAGACTAAATAGGCACTTTACAAAAGAAGGAATTCAAGTGGCCAATAAATGTATGAAACAATTGTCAACATCATTAACAATCATAGGGATACAAATTACAACTACCCTGAGATTTCACCTAACTCTAACTAGAATGGCAATCATTCAAAACTCAAACAACAACAAATGCTGAGGAGGATGTAGAGAAGTGGTAACTCTAATACATTGTTAGTGGGATTGCAAATTAGTGCAACCACTTTGGAAAACAGTATGGAGAATCCACAAAGCATGGGAATGAACTTGCCATATGGTCCAGTAATACCACTTCTGGGTATCTACCCAAAAGAATGGAAACCAAACTACCAAACTAATGCATGAGTAACTATGTTCATAGCTGCACAATTCACTATAACCAAACTATGGAACCAGCCAATATGTCTGTCATCAGATGAATGGATTACAAAACTATGCAATATGTACACAACAGAATTTTGCTCAGCCATTAAGAAGAACAAATTTATGTCATTTACAAGAAAACGGTTGGAACTAGAGAATATTATGCTAAGTAAGATTAGTCAGTCAAAAATTAAACAATCAGATGCTTTCCCTAATATGTGGAAGCTAGGGAGAAAATTGGGGATAGGTGGAAATCTAGAAGAAAGAGAAACCATAGATGAACAAATTAGGCGACCTAACTGAGGTAGATGGGAAGAGGGAAGAGGGAGATTCCCTAATGTACATGATGTACATTCACAAACATATCAGTCAATCACTAAGCTAAACATGAGGAGGTGGGGGAGGGAATGGAGAAGAAATTAGGGAAGGGCCAAATGACTGATGTGTGCATGTATGCCTCTAACATCTTTACCTCATTAAGATGTATGACTCCAATGAACCAATAACAAATTTAAAGAATCTTTTATGCATATGTGTGAATTCCTTGAAACTGGAAGTATTAAGAGGGATGTCTGTATTAAGAGTATTAAGAGGGATAGTCTGTCTAGGATATAACTAGAAAACCAACCTTAGAAGGAAGTTTGACTCAGTGACGCCTGTGCTTATTTTTTTTTTAAGATTCTTATCATTCTACCTCAGTCACTTGTATTGTGTTTATTTATGAAAACTGGATGTTTTTTGTTTGTAATGATTATATGTTTTGGAAATGAAGTTTCTGGTTGGAAGCATTATCACATGCTGAGAAAGAACTTGTTAGTGATGTTCATATTAAAATTTGAATAATTTCTTCAGGAAAATTTACAGGTTTTTTTTTTTTGGTGGTACTGGGGTTCCAGGAAGCCCTTCTACCTCTAGGCTACACTCCCAAATGCATTTTATATTTTTATTTGGAAACAGGGTCTCTTAAGCCAGCTAGGCTGGGTTCGAACCAGAGTGATCTTCCTGTCTCAGCCTCCCAAACGGGGGGATTACAAGCGTGCACCACCACGCCAGGCGAATTTACAGTTTTTAATTGTTACATTTAGTAAAGCATCCCACAGTAGAGAACAATGAATGGAAAAGATCTCATTGGGTGTATTTGGTTGAGGCTCCATTGCTCCATTGAGCAATATGCCACATAACTCCAGTGAGCACCCTAGGCAAAATAAATTGATATGGAGGTATTTATGGTAAAGTGATTTTAACTTCAAGGTTACTTTTACCTTTCAAACCATAGAAGATATTTAGTATAGAGTTAGTTTTGCCAATTCAGCATCTGTATACTACCTATCACTCTTAATTTATTATTAAGTGGCATAACAAAAACAAGAGTCTCTGCTTCTTTTTTTTTTTTTTTTTTTTGGTGGTACTGGGTATGAAACCCAGGGGACTTCTACCTCCAGGCTACACTCCCAGACCTATTTTATACTTTATTTGGAAACAGGGTCTCTTCTTTCCCCATTTCAATCTTCTCACTTTCTGAAATAAAAATGCCATATATATATATATATATAGTTTTATCAACCAAGAAATAAAGATGCTGAATATCTTGAAGAATCAGTCTTGTTTTTATCTACTTATGAAGAAAGAGAAAGAAAATATGATGATTCAGTTCAACTGTATCTATGGAAGTGTGTACTTTGAATACTAGAATTTATTATACTTGGCTATACATGCTATACATCTAAGGTTACCTTTTCAAACAGATACAACAAGGAAGGAAAGAATGAAGGAGGAAAAAAGGAGAGAAAGAAAAAGGAGGGAGGGATGAATAGAAAGAAAGAGAAAGAACAGTAAAAGAAAAATAACTGGGTTCTAATTGGCTTAATTTTAATGTGATATATATTTATTATTTATTCTGAATCTTGCATGTGGTATGATTACTTTCTTCTATCTCCCATTGGGGATTTGAAAATATTATTCAAGAGAGGGATTTAGATATTAATACTAGATAAAACTTGTTTTTTTATTTTTTTGTGGTACTGGAGATTTAAAACCAGGGGCATCATACTTCTTAGCTACACCCCTAGCCTTTAACATTTTGTTTTGAAACACAGTTTCACTAGGTTTTTGATAGTGTCAAAACATTGCTAAGTCTGGCCTTGAACCCGGGATCCTCCTTTCTCAGCATCCCAAGTACAGGAATTACAGGAATGTGCCACCATGTTTGGCTAAGAGAAAACTTTGCTAAATAAAAAACAAAATCATCTTTATAAGTAGCACATACATAAAGGTCTTTTTTGTGGTACTGGGGGTGGAACCCAGGGGCTTTTCTATCTCTGGGCTATACTCCCAGACCTATTTTATATTTTATTTGGAAACAGGGTCCCACTACATTGCTGAGAGCCTCACTCAGTAGTTGAGGCTGGCTTTGAACCTGTGAGATCCTCCTGTCTCAGCCTCCCAAGTGCTGGGATTACAAGTGTGAGCCATCACACCTGGCTACATAAAGGACTTTAATACCTGAAAAATTTATATGCTTGTCAATTTGCTTCTGAGCAGTGCTGCAAGAAGATGTAGAATATAAAATATGCCATAACTTAAAAAGAGTGAATAATTGATTATTACACAGTGTCTTCTACATTAGAAAAAAATCAAATTATTAAAAATCACAGGGTATTGCAGGAGGACAGTGTAGGAGGAGGTTCCTGGGCTGGCATTGGTCTGCAGGCCCAGTGCAGTTCTGCAGGTCACAAGTCAGACCCTGCCAAGACAGTGTATGCAACACAATGAGGAAGCTGTTTTCAAAGCGATCTGTATATTCAGGCTCCTGTTTAATAACCAACTGGAGAAAGTGGAATAAATGTTCATCAAGAAGGCAGTTTATCCTTTAAGAGGTTGATAGGTAGCTTGATGTCAAAACTAAAAATTGTTAATAAAAGGAGAATTGATTCCTTCATAGCTGTTTCATGTACAATGTCACTTTGTCATCTATCTAAAGCATATAGATTGACAAGACAGGGTCTTTAACCCAGGGAAGCTGGCACATAGCCACAGAAAAGATTACTTAGCCCACACTGACCATAAAAAAGGAACAAATGACATCAGGTTATCATGCACCTGCTATCATATGAGCAGAAGGAATTCAGCTAGAGGCAATGGGGGTAGAAATTGGGTGACACCGAAGCCAGGTGCTAAAGATGTGATTTTAACACACTTGACCTGGAAAGTAGACACAGACACAAGCCAGCTTATTTTAATAAGGTCTTTCCATTTACCTACTCCCAAGGTATTTAAGGAGCACACCCGTCATATTTAATTATCTAATAAAAACCATGGAGGAAAGGAAAAGAAGATCAGATATGCTTTCTGCCTTATAATTCAGATGGATAGTTAAAAAGGATGGTAAAATAGTTTATCACACAAACTGATATACTTTTGAGAGTAGAACTCATTTTATTAATAATTATGCAAGAAAATAAAATGTAAACCAAGACTGTTCCCAGCAAAGTATGTAACATGGTTGCTATATAGATAACATGTATGTAATCCAGGCTTAAGTAGTAATTTTATTTTATTTTATTTTATTTTATTTTATTTATTTTGGTGGTACTGGGGTTCCTGGCTGCCTCCCAAGCCCAGGGATTACAAGCGTGCGCTACCACGCCCGGCCTTAAGTAGTAATTTTAAATTAAATTATATAAATAATATGGAGTAGCTGGGTTTGGTGGTGCATGCTTGTAATCCCAGTACTTGGAAAGCTGAGACAGGAAAATATGGGTTCTGGGAAAGCCTCAGCTACTTAGTGAGGCCTTCAGCAACTTAGTGAGACCCTGTTTCAAAATAAAGAATAAAAATTCAGACTGAGGGTACAGCTCAGAGGTAGAATGCCCCTGAGTTGAATCCCCAGCACCTCGCATAAAAATGGCATAGACTAAAATAACAATATACAATAGGAATAAAAAATGTCATAAACAAAGAAAACCAAGATTATGGCACCAGATTAGAAACACCTTGGAACACTAAAAAAATCAAACAAGTCAATTTAGAACCAACTGGCACAAGCAAAGAAAAGAAAAGAAAAGAACCATCAAACTTACACTTACTATGCACTTACTAAAATGGCTATAATCTAAAATACCGAGAACACCAAATGCTGCCAAGCGTTTAGAGCAAAAGGAGCTCTTGTGCATTGCTGAGGGGAATGTAAGGCATTTGGATATCATCTCAGCTACTTTGAAGGACAGGTTGGCAGTTTCTTACAAAATGAGACATGCTGTTATTGTATAATTCAGCAATTCTACTCCTTAGTATATACCCAAGTGAACTGAAAACTTAATGTCTGCTTAAGTCTTGTACAGACATGTTAATAGTGGATTTTTCCAGAACTGCAAAACACTTGGAAGTAAACGAGAAGTTTCACAGTAGATAAACTTATGTAACCATACAAATAAATATTACCAACTAAACATTAAAAATAGCTACCAAGTAATGAAAAGAAAGACATATTTCTAGGTAAAAAAAGAAAAAACCAACATGATGCGGGGCATGGTGGCGCATGCTTGTAATCCCAGCATTCGGGAGGCTGAGACCTGGAGGATTGTGGTTTGTGGACAGCCTCAGCTACTTAGTGAGGCTCTCTGCAACTCAGTGATACCGGTTTCAAAATAAAAGAATAAAAATTAGGGCAGTGGGTATGGCTTGGAGGTCAAATGCCCCTGGGTTCCATCCCCAGACCCGCAAAAAAAAAAAAAAAAAAAGAAAAAAGCCAACATGAGAAGGCCACATACTATTACTTTATGATTCAAGCTACATAATATTATGGAAAATAAAAAATGATAAAAATAGTAAAATGATTAACAATTAATGGCTTCCAGGGTGCAGAGGAATGAACACATGAAGAGAAAAGGTTTTTATGGCAGTGAAACTCTGTGATACTGTACATTGATTATCTGTCATTATGCATATGTCAAAATCAGTAAAATGTACAATACTGTAATCTTTAGTTAATAATGGTGTATCAATAGCAGCTCATCAATTTAACAGATATGCCACACTAATGTTAGTTATCTGTTAATTGTTAGGTAACAGATAACTAATGTTAGTTATCTGTTAGTTATCCTATTATCTGTTAATAATAGGAGAAACTTGGGGCCTGGAGAGAGAGAGAAGGTATATGAGAACTCTGTACTTTCCACTCAATTTCTCTTTAAACCTAACACCCCTCTGCAATAGAGCATATTAATTACTAAAAAAAAAAAGGGAATATAAGCTCAGGATTATTTTCATGATATGGTAATAGAAAGAAAGCAAAGTCTTGCTTGTCTAAAGAAGACTCCAGGTAGTACCACTGGACAAGTATCTCAGTAGAATGAAAAGCTAGAAGAAGGGAGATGATGTCTTTTGTATGACTGAACAGGAAAATCCAATCAACCACACTTGAAAATCTTCTCTGGGGCTCAATCCAGTCATACATTAGTTCTAAGACCATGCTCAGCATCCGTGACCCTTAAACTACTGTGAGCATCTCCATCTGCCATTGCCTCTTTTACCCTGACCGCTGACAATTAGACAGTTTCAGAGAAGACACTACAAGGCAAAATAAAAAGATACCATTGTCATCCTTGCTCTATCTGAGGCAACAGTATGAAGTAGAAAAGCAGAGGTGTAGACTGGCATAAGCCAATGGCATTCTAGAACATGCAGAGCATTAGAAGGGGTTTAGACAGGGAAGCTGAGATCCCATACATAGCTGATAGAGCACAGTGCCCAAAGGATGTTCTGTGATGATGGAGATGGTTCATACTGCTGCTGTCCAACATGGTAGTTACTAACCACATGTTCTATTGAGAACTTGAAATATGACGAGTGTGGCTAAGAAAATGAATGCTTAGGTAAGTTTATTTAATTAAAATTAAAGTTAAAATTAAAGGAACCACATGTATCTAGTGACCTTATCACTGGTACTGCAGCCCTGTAAATCAGAAGGCAGGCACATGATGTGGGCACCACAGTCTAGAGCTGTGGAGATTAGAGGGGCTAGCTTATGCCAAAAGGTTTGCGCTAGGAGGACCAAGAACCTAGAAGCATTATAACAACTCAGACAGGAGGTGACAGGTCTTGGCAGAATGTGAAGGGGGAAAAGTAAAACTCAGGGTTGTGAAGAAAAGTAAGGATGAACTAAGACACCAAAGAGAGCCTTGGTCATGGCATGCCAAATTAGAAACACCCAAGAATGGGGAAAAATAAATGATTTAGCATCTTGGATGTGTGCTTTGGGAAATAAATTAATTTAGGTAGAAGAAAACGTATTAAGACTTGGGAATTTTGAGGTAGTTGAAGGTATTTGTTGAACATATAAGTGGAAGCTTTCAGAAGAAATTTAAAACTTGGGCAAAATGGCAAGATTTCAGATAAATAAATCAGAGCTATCTATATACATTAAAAAATTGGAATCAGAAAAGGAAAAGAGTGATTCTATGTGACTGTTCACAATAAGAAATTTGGAAGATCATAAAGCAGAATCAGCAACACAGGAAGCAAAGCACATTCTTATTCATTGAATATTTATTTATTTATTTATTTAGTCAGTTAGATAGATAGATACATGGTACTGGGAATTAAACTCAGGGACTATCCGACTTCTGAGTATACTCCTGCCTATTTTTTTTAAAACAGGATCTTGGTAAGTTTTCATATGCTGGCCTTGAACCTGCAATTTTGTCTCAGCAATTTTCCTGTCTCATTTAATGCCAATACCACGTATTGGTATTAAATGCATGCACCACCATGCATAGCAAACTTTAAGATTTTTATTAAGTTGTGACCTACTATTTCTCTCTTCTTTGGCTGTCTTCTGCAGAAACTCTTAAGTTTCAAAAAATTCTTATAGTATTTTCTTTAGATTTGAGTTTTATCAATAAGAAAACCAAACTTGCATTTTGATAAAAATTAAAATAAATTTCAAAGATTTTATGATTTTATAATCTGTCTTTTTCTCTTTTCCACTCAAATATCTCCACATATCTTTCTTTGGGCTCAAGTTGCACTAAAATTATCTATGCCTCAACCTACAATTACCAAAAAAGAAAGAAAGAAGCTAAGTATAATGCTTTTCCTCCCTTCTAAAGCAGCCACTGTTGACTGCTTTCACTTCTTAAACTCACTGTTAGTATGAAAATTATTTTGCATAAAGTTGCCAGTTCATTAGACTAGAAAATTTCAGCTATTCTACACTCTATTAGTAAATTAGGCAAATACAAAACTAACTTCCTCCACATTTAAGAGAAAGGATTCTGGACTCGGATGGCTTTGGTTAGATTTCTTTTCCAAGCTACTCCCTCACAGTGGGGCCTCACCACAAATAAAAAGGCTTCCTACACCTCTATTTGCTGACCCCTATAAGAAAATATTTTTATTCAAAGGGTGGTTATGATAATTTAAAGATAAATTCAATGTTCTTAGTATTTTTCTAGTACACTATAAATGTTCAATAATGTGTCTTATTGTATGTTTTCAGAATATTTATTTTCTTTGTGTCATATATTATCAATTGTAAAATGATACCATTACTTTATATGCTTCTGAGGGGAAAACTCTTGACAAATGATGCTGCTCTGATACACAAAGTTTTAGAGCTGCTCTAATTCCTAAGACTGTCCAGGATCATTCATACGAAAAACACAGCTATAAGAGCCTGAATGTAAAGTGGACAGTAAGAATTCTGAGAGCACCAAGACTAATATTTTAATATAGTGAGTATAAGTATTATAATGGGCGAAATGCTCATGAAGGCTGGAGCACAGTGCCAAGCCAATACTTAGTGCTCAGTGGTTACTACTTGCTAGCCATTAACATCAGCACAGTGCCTCTTCCTCCAGGGTTGATGGGAAGTCCAGTATTGGTATGAGTAAAGGCATCTAGGGAAAACCTCAAAAATATAGAGAAATTTTAAAAAAGGTAGTAGCTATAAACCAAAAGGCAGAAATAAAACATATGTTAGTAGATGCACAATCGC
Organism: Muscardinus avellanarius; assembly: GCF_963383645.1. NCBI lineage: Eukaryota > Metazoa > Chordata > Mammalia > Rodentia > Gliridae > Muscardinus > Muscardinus avellanarius. The sequence continues at coordinate 68,822,510 of NC_137787.1, forward strand.
TGCCACCATAAAAACAAGTATTTTTTAGATATTGGTATATATAACCTGCAATATCTCAATTTTACCATTAAACATGAAATTTCTTAGAATGCCTTTGTGTACGTACATGTGTACACATGTATGCATGTATGTGTGTAAGCACACATGTGTAAGAGAGAGATGAATAAATTTGTAGGAATCTTAGATTTTCTGCAAATAAATTGAACTCATTCCTAGGAGAAATGCAAGCTAGCATATTTCAAGACATGAAGAAGAAAATATTCCTATACTTAAAAAAAAATAAGGGGAAGTCTCACTAATATGTAGAACTTTGGATAGTCTGGTGGAATCTAAAGGAAAACACTCCAAGTCCTTTGTGCCTGTAATGTCTAGATCACTTTGAACCTCACTGTGATTTATAATGAAAATTTGCCAATAAAAATAGTTTTTTAAGTATCATAGTAAAAACACTATCTTAAACCATAAAATCATTATAATCAGAAATAAAAATATTTTATATCATCTTTATAATTAGTAACAAAATATCCTGACATCTAGAAAATATTAAAATCGGAACACTGATTAATTTAAATGTATACTCCTGCCATGTTTTTACAAATGGGGCTGGGGGCGGGGGAGGAACGTTGAGCCCATTCTGATGTGTTCCTGTGCTTTAGAGCAATTTGTCTCATGGCATCCAATAAATGACTTGCACTGACATAAAACAAGCTAGTACACTATTAAGCACCATAAATCATCATATTTGGTAGTTGGTGCAGATGAGAAACACTAATGGAGCTTGAATTTGTTTCAGGTGTTTGGAACTCATTGCATTCACTCACCACTACACATTAAGCATATAAAGAATTATCTTTCCAAGTAGGAAAATATGTTAACCATATGTTTTCCATACACAATATAGTGAGTACTGAACTGATGCTAAAATTAGGGCACTGTTACATTCCTGCAGGATGCTTAACATCTAGGATGCTTATATCTGTTGTTTACAGACATATGGACTTGGAATTGTCAGTGCCTGTGTTGTGCTCCATGTTAAAAATTTGAATTTAAGTCCTGACAAAAGATTATAGACTTATAAGTTCAGATAAAGAACTTAGTTTGGCCGGAAGTGGTGGTGCACGCTTGTAATCCCCACGTTTGGGAGGTTGAGACAGGAGGATCGCGCAGGTTCGAAGCCAGCGGCGCTGGCTTAAGAAACCCTGTTTCCAAATAAAAATATAAAAATAAGTATGGGAGCATAGGAACCCCAGTACCACCAAAAAAAAAAAAACAAAAACTTAGTTTGGAAAATAACAAGAAATTATATTAAATAATATGTTTCTATATCAACCCTGATGCTTATTTGGCAGTGCAGAAAAATGGACAAGAGGAGGGCCTATGGAACTAAAGAAGTTGGCTCTCAAGGATCTTGCTCCAAACAAGAAGAAAGACACTTTCCTTGTCTTAGTATCTTATATACTCACAGTATAATTTTGAAAGCAAAAACTAATTAAACCTCATTCAATTTTCAAAAACATTTCTCTCACTAGTGTCATGTTTTCTGGTCCAAGATTCAGTTGAAGAATCCATATTCCAACTGGCTGTCAGGCCACTTTACTTTCCTTCAACCAATGCAGTTTCTCACTCTGATATTTTAGAAGAGCAAAGTTCACTTATTTTTTGGAATAACCTCTACATGGGTCTCTCTGGGTCAGTTTCTTCATATTTTCTGTAGGGAACACTAAAGAGTGGCTATTTTCACCTCATGATGCATCATGTGCAGATGTATAAGATATTGATACGTCTCATCACTGGTGACATTAGCTTTAATCACTTATTTAAGGAAGTTCTTCTAGGCCTTCCACAGTAAATGGGATTCTGGCTTTTTTGAGGTGACCTCTGGATTGCTAATGGCTTCTCATGACTGGACTTGGTGACTGTCTTTGGAATGCCATGTTCACAGCACTGTGGAGGCAAAGGCCCTACCTGCAGACCACACTCCTCTCTTTTTAATCACTCATCCCTTTCAATATACATTTGTTTCATTTCTTCATTTATTTTATTCAGACAGTGAAAGAATTCTTCAAAAGAACTTAGTAGAGTAGAATTCATATTCAGAAAATAGGAAAGGGGAAAAATAATCGCATATAAGAGCTATTAAATTAATCCAACCAGTGAATAGAAATGTTATATAAACATCTAGGAAAGATAGATGGGTAAAAGAATCAGACTTGAAACAAAGGCAGTAGAGCTGGTATCAATGTATTTATAACATAATGGCAAAATCTCTCACTTGTCTACCAAGTAAATGTCAAAAAACCCAATTCATGAACTGACAGCAAACTTCCCAGGTAAAGGCAAGTCAGTATCACTTAATATTTTTCTGTGGTTATTGGTATTATATTCTTTAGCATATTGTGACTGCATATATCACTGTGACACACCAACAAGATGAGACTGTCAGCTTCCTTTTAAAGTTTAGAGGGCCATGAAAATGCGTTCAATTGGGAATTTGGCAAGCTAGAATGTTTTTTCAACTAAAATATAGCAGTTTCCATAAGTTACTAAAATAAAAAAATATTAATAGGTGAAAAAGAACATTAACTTAAAAAAACTGTAACATGAAGACAATCTTCATAAAATAAAACAAAATATTACAACCCATCCTGGTGATAACCTGGTAATATCCTTAAGGTCTAAATTTATTTTGGGGTGTGTGTGTGTGTGTGTGCACATATGTATGTGTATAAGTACAATAGACATTTCTACATCATGTAAGTCTCACTTTTTTGAATCTGGATTTTTAGTTCCCAATGACAGTGCTATTTATAATTGGAAAGGACAATGGGAGTGGCATACATATATGTCTAGGGTGTTAATATGCTTTCAAAACAATAATTTGACCAACTGTAGCTCTCGTTTTATCATCTCAAAATAGGATTGTATTCTCATGTTGGAAAGTTTCATTAACATTTGCTCCCTCACTGCTCAATGAGAACTCTTCTAAGTGAGGCTTACGTAGGCTGAAGACCTGAAATAAGAGCTTCTTTACTTAAAGCATCTTTCCACTTTGAGAACCCACAGAGTTTAAGCCTGTTTTTTGATAGGTGAGAAAAGAAAAGCCCATTGATATTAATTCTTTGCCCCACAAGCATATAGTGAATTACAGAAGTAACAAGGAAGAGAAAACATAAGAAGAATTCACATGGTGCTACTTTGGAGCTGATTCTTAACTTTTATTAGCTGCTAATACCTCTCCTCCAAGTGTTATATTACTTTGTAAAAATCTTATGCTATATTAATTTCCTCGTTTTATAGATGTGAAAACTAAGGATTAACGAGGCAAAATAACTCACTCAAGTTTATGCAATGAAGAAGTTGCTGAACCAGTTTCCAAATGACCCCTTGACACCAAATACTATGCTCTTATGTGCTATGCAAAAATGAAAATTACCAATCTGTATAATATATTGCGTAACAAAAAATATTGATCCTTCTCACTAAACCATGTGCTTGAGTTCTGTTAAAAAAAGATTTTCCCTATTGTACAAGCAAAGGAAAAATATTTTACTTCTTCAAATATCTAAATTTCTTCCAATGGAAAGAATATTTGTTTTGTTCTTTATTTGAAAATTTTCCTATGTATTAGTATTATTCTTTATTTTTATGTTTTCTAATATTCTGCCAGCTTTGTGAACAAATTTTATAGTGATCATTTTCAAAATTGTAAAAATATTTATCCTGTTAACTGTTTTTAAAAAATACATCATGCTTGATAGAAATTATCTCAGAATTACTGATGAGAAGGGAGGATGGGAAATGGAGGCAGAAGGCTCCATTGTTTTTTTTTTTCCCCATAAAACATATAATATTAGATATTTTAAAACATGGGAATACTGCTTCTTGCTCTGAGAACAAAGAAAAATTATTACCTGAGTCCTTGTTTTACCTAGGTTTATGGAGCACAGATACTAAGTTTAAGTAACTGATAAAGTAACTTTTTCATAGAAGCCAAATTATAAGCATTCACCCATGTTTTATTTATTTTTATTTTTGGTGGTACTGGGGTTCCTGGAAACCCTTCTACTTCTGGGCTACACTTCCAGACCTATTTTTTTATAATTTTTTTTTTTTTTTTTGAAATAGGGTCTCTTAAGCCAGCGCGGCTGGCTTCGAACCTGCGGGATCTTCCTGTCTCCACCTCCCAAAAGCAGGGATTACGAGCGTGCTCCACCACGCCTGGCTTCACCCATGTTTTACCATACCTAATATTATATGTTATATAAAATAAAAAACAGAAGATGACTGATCGTCAGTGAGTGAAAAACCACAAAGTTTTTTTTTTTTCATGTGTGTGTGTGTGTGTGTGTGTGTGTATGTGAGAGTTACTAGGAGGGAATGAAACTCAATCTTTCTAAGATTGAGAAAAAGTTTATTGTAAATTCTTAAAAATTCTTTAAAAATCATGTTCTAAGGTATTTATTTCTGACAATACTCATGTGGAAATATATCTTTGAGTTATAATGTGTTTTATAGACATAAAATTACTGGCTTAAAAGTTCATTTTTACGTTGATTTAACAGGGTGTTTTAGAAATGATAAAAAGTTTGTGTTACCTCTGTGAAAACTGTACAATATCAATAGATAACATTATTTAAAGAATTTTTGAGATTCCACTCCTGAGAAAATGACATTCATAAAATATACAAACAATTACAAATGCTGGTAAAGATCTGAAAAAGAATAGTGTGTGTGTGTGTGTGTGTGTGTGTGTGTGTGTGTGTGTGTGTTTCTGCGGAATGAACATCCAAGCTATATATATCTCAGCCCTCTTTTAATCTTTTTGTTTTGAAAGAGGGTAGAACTAGATTGTTGTGTATTTCACTAAATTGCCTCAAATCTAAGATCCTCTTTCTCAGCCTTCCAAGTTTTGAGATTACAGGTGTGGATCACCATACCTGGCAGAAAAGGAATTCTTATACATTGTTGGTAAGATTGTAAAGTAGTACAACCACTATGGAAATCAGTTTGGAGGTTCATCAAAAATCTTTAAATGGAATTACCATATGACCCAGCTATACCACTCCTCAGTATCTTTCTTAAAGAACTAAAGTGAGAATACTATAATGATACAGTGATAACATGTTTATAGTAACACAATTCACAATAGCTGAATTATGGGACCAACCCAGGTGTCTGTCAACAGATGAATGGTTAAAGAAAATGTGGTCTGTATACACTTGGAATTTTACTAAGCAATAGATAAATAAGTCTGTCATTTGCATAAAAATGAATGGAACTGGAGAATATTATGCTTAGTTGATATTAATCAGCTTTATAAAGTCAGCGATGGTATGTTTTATATTTGGAAGCTAGGGAGAAAATAAGAAACATAAAGGACATGATGCAAAGATAGATGTGCAAAGTAGTTGAAGGGAGTTAAGGGTGGTAAAAGGTGAGAGGAAGTGGAAGAGGAAAGACTGGCAAAGGAAACAGCTCAAATAATACTATGAAAATTGTATAATTGCAATGTACCAATTTAAAATAGAATCTTTCACCGGGCATGGTGGCACAGGCTTGTAATCCCAACATTCGGAACACTGAGACCAAAGGGTCACAGTTCATGGACAGCCTCAGTTACTTAATGAGGCCCTCTGCAACTTAGTGAGACCCTGTTTCAAAATAAAGAATAAAAAATAGAACAGGGGATATAGCTCAGAGCTATAATGCCCCTGGGTTCCATCCCCAAACTCACAAAAAAAAAAAAGAGAGAGAATCTCTCATTGATTTTCTATTATAATAATATTAGGATAAAGTGTTTTAAAAAAAGCTCTGGTATATGGCAAAACTTTAGCAGTTGATATCTTTCTTTAATGAGCTTCCATACTTAAAGAAAATAATATTATGAGCCTCCTTGTTCCTTTTTTTTCTATGAAAAAATAATTATCTGAACTAAATTATCCTTAATTATAAAGTTTCTTTTTTATGTGGTACTGGGGATTGAACCCAGAAGCATTCTTCCTCTGAACTTCATCTCCAGCTTGATTTTTTTTTTTTTTTTTAGTATTTATTTTGAAACCGGGTCTCACGAAGTTGCCAAGAGCCTCACAGGTTGCTAAGGCTTTCCACAAACCTGCTATCCTCCTGTCTCAGCCTCCCAAGCTAGGATTACAGGTGTATGTCACTACACTGAGGCAATTGTAAAGTTTTTGATAAAGATATATTTCTCATGTTTGCTAAAAATTCTTTAGAAAAGTATATTTATATATACATACACTAATATACATATACATATATGCATACACATATAAATACATATATACATACATCTATAAATATATATACATATGTATAATATCCTACACATTGAAAAATTCTACAAACTTTCAATATAACCTCAATAATTTTATATTTTTTATAAGTTCCAATAGTTGGAGTTTGCTTCTATAGCAAGATTCAAATAAATTCATTGTTTTTTTTTTACTGTTGAGGTTACTTGTTAATAGAAAACAAATTATCTTATTTTAAACTATTTTTGTCCTTGCATTAAATGCCATAATATATTGAAAAAAAATCCCACATTGCTAGTATTACAATATCTTGTCTCTATAAATATAAAATGTCAAAGTTATAAAGTAGTTAGAATTTTTGCATGTTTTATGCAAATAAGGCCATCTCATTACTTCATAATAACACTTAATATAAAGTGTTAATATTAGGAAGAAATAATACATTGAAATTAAGTGTGGAGTTGAACATAACTAGAATGTATAAAGTAAATTCAGTATTTCAATTTAGTTGAATTAAAATTGTGCTAATATGCCCAATAACATATCAAAATACTTCCTTAGAGGAAAGCAAGTTAGTACTCCATTGAGTCATCCTATTTTGTTTGCCTTTTCCCTGGGTTCTAAAATTCATATGAATTTATGTAGAAAGAAAATTTTGCTAACATTTTTAACTTTTACTTATGTATCTGATTTTAAAAAGTAGGGGTCTGCTATGAATGAAACATTACTAAAGACACAATCCATGTTTCACACATTTAAGGATACAATACCTTAAAATATTTAAAATCAAATATATAAATATCATATTGACAAGCAAAACAGTGTGTTTCCCTTATCTGATTCTTAATTGTTGTTATGAACACTAGGTGGTAACCACTTTCCTTACTGAATTATTAGTTTCAATCAGAAAATCTTAATGTTTCATTTTCTTACTATTACCTTTAAACAGTTACACCTCCTCCAGAAGAGAACAGGCTATAGTATCATAATTCACATGGGTAGCTTTTCTATACTTGGTCCTATTTTGTAAATATCCAAAAGTGTTACATTAAAGTACATTGAGACTGAGTAGAAATTGTTTTCTCTTGCTTTACTTAATTTATAAAGTTAAAAATTACAGGCTATCATAAATATCTACATTGGATGTCCATCTAATATCAAAAACACTAAAAAGCTACAGACAAAAGGACTACATAGGTGGAGCGAAAAAAATTAAAAGGTGAGGGAGAGGAAAACCTCAAATCAAGGATCATTAAGTAGTTACATTTTTGGGGAAATCATTTATTTTCAACATGACCCCATAACTTCATATCTCTTATAATCTCATTGTCAGTTAGTTACTTGATGTTCAAAAAGGGCAGACTAAATATTACATTGGTCTCAAAAGAAAACTGTGAGCAAATACTAGCAAAGTAATTTATTTATATATTTTTTCCATTTCTATAATATATTCTGTGAAGGCTAATTATTCATTAATGAGGAGAAGGGCAGTGTATCACCATGAAAACCATTGTTAGATAAAAATTAAAACTAAACAAATAAAGCCCACAGAGTTTTCTTCTTGATGAAAAACCCGACATCATTCATGAATTTTTTATGAAATTTAACTATAATCTTTCTTATGTAGGGGCCCTTACAAGATGAGTCTAAGAAATTCAAATATTTTAGTTGAAATAGTAAGTGCTTTCAACTGACAATAGAAACATGTGGTCCTAATTAATAATATTGTGAATCCTATTATTTTCTCCACGTGATTAAAATAGCTCCTTTAGTTAATAGGAATTTCTTTCACATGTGACATTATAGTAGATCACAATTAGCAAGGCAAAATCACCTCCAAAAATCTTTGCAGACTGCTTAGTGGGTTAATTATATTCAATATAATCCCCTAAAATCCCTGTAAAGTAGTATAGTAAGACATTAGTATTTACAAGGTTAAATGCCATTCAGCTGCAGAAATAAATGGCAGGTTTTAGAATTAAAACCTAAGTCATGGGGGTTTCAAAGCCTTCATCTATCCCATTTCACTGAGATTACTGATAAGTCCTGAGTAAGATCATAATATCCCACTCCAAACACATTTCTCTGACAGATTTTGAATTGATTATTCAGAGAAACTACAGCTGTCTGCAGACACAGGAATGATTCTCGTAAGCTGTCCTTCAGTAGAAATAGATTTAAATATATCTGGATTAGTAAATGGAAGATTCAGGCCAGAGTTTTTCTAATAGTTCCCATCTGCGTAGAAAAAAAATCTTTTGACAGGAAGATCAGTGGTCTGACACCTGGCCCAGACAAATGACTACAGCTGGTCTCCTTATAACTGTTACATGAAGACTTCATCTATCCTGATAAGACAATGGCTGTTCACCTGGCATTACTCTCTTCACTCTGCAAGAGCCTGATGATATCCATCTTCTAGCAACCTTATTTCTATAGTCAAATGCTATCTAGGCTTCAACTATCTAGCTCTCCTTTGGGTTTTGTTCTATGAGCGTGTGTGTCTGTGTGTGTCTGTGTGTGTGTGCGCGTGCCAAAATGACTCTAGTCCTTAGTCAAATAAGAAGCTTTTCTGCTTTTTCCTGTTGATTTCATAAAGTAAAATCATTAAAACTTCAGAGGGAAAAGAGAAAATTTGAAACAGTCCTTGCTGAACTCTAGCTAATGCTGCACCATTGTCAAATGTCAGCAGTAGAGTGGTTAGAAATCATCACTGCCTCTACGGAATGCAAGACCTTGTTGTGGAACGGAGGCGCACACATAAGTAAAACATCGACATAAGAGGGTGTATGTGTCAGAACTGTTTCTGTGGGAGTGAAAGGAAGTCAAGTCCTGATCACAACAGACCATAAAGGAAGTCAATACTGGAGGATGCCACTTCTCATTGCATGAAATCATTGCTCCCAGACATTGTCTAGAGTGCAGGCGAAGGGGAATTAAAAAACAAAAAACAACACAAACCAAAAAAAAAAAAAAAAAAAAAACTACATTCTTAAGAATAGATGGCAGGCAGGCAGGCAGCCTAGCTTGCCGTCTGTAAACTCAGACTCTCAACCGATGGCTCCTTACCTTTTGGCTGTATTCAGCTCCACCAGCTGATCTGCTCTCGTACTTAGGAGCTTCAAACACACTCCTCAGCTCGTTGAGGGCAATGGAAAAACGTTCAATCCTGCGCCGACTAGTCAGGGAATCCTCCTTGAGCACTTCAGGCCGGCTGCACTCCCTGGGGAGGTCACACTCCTGCTCAGAAAGCTTGTCTTCAGGCTCAGCAGTAAGCATCTCTTCCCTAGTACTGCAAGGCAGACATAAGGGATCTGGAGGTTCTGGTGCTGAGAGCACCTCTCCTTTGGGCTCCAGCAATTTACTTTCCCGATGCTGGAAGTGCCTGCAGTGGCTGCCCACAGGACACTTGTTTTTTGGGTAGTCACTGGATTCCCATTTCTGCCTCAAGAGGTTGAGTGAGCCCTTCTGAATCGGGAACATGGGTGGCTCCAGGTTATCCTGAAAAGTCAAGAGTCATTCCGTCAAAAATGTGCTCAGATGTCTGAGTCGTTTTCAAAAGGTCCTATTTAGGAGCACCAATCATGTCTTGTTATATAATTTCTGGCTTTTATTTGACCCTGTAGTGCTATGTGAATTAAACTAGACACATTATGGAGAGGATTGGATATAGAAACATGGCTAAATGACCAGAAGCTGAGTGTGATGGAGCACACCTGTTATCCCAGTTCTTGGGAGTCAGAAGTAGAAAGATCGCAGGTTTGCTAGCAGCCCCAGCAACATAGTGAGGCCCTCAGCAACTTAGTGTGAACTTGTTTCAAAAGAAAATATAAGATAGGGCTGAGTTTGCACCTCAGAGGCAGAATATCCTGGGCTTAATCTCAGTATAGAAAGAAAAGAAGGAAGGAAGTAAAAAGTTACTTTTTTCTTCTTCCTACAGTGTGAAATTAGCTTCCCTAATTTACTGTTTAGTATATTCTGAGCAAAGTGCAATTCCTGAAAAAGGCAATGAAATAAACGAGGTCACCTCCTGCCTAGAACAGTTGAAGATTTTCTTTCAAATAATTGGTGTCTGCAAATATCTTACTTCAGAACTAATAGAATAATAGCTTAAAGTTATTAATTTTTGCCTTAATAAGGCAAACACTTAGATAATCACTTTCTATGTATACCTCATTGTATTCCCAACATTATCCACAGGAAAGTTAGCTGTCACTATTATTAATATTCTACAGGTAGAAGAATGATTTGCTCAGAGTTCTCCATGACAAAGCCTGGATTTCAAATACTGTAACTCCAGAATCTTTCCTATTAACCCACTAAAGTTTAAGGTCTCTTTTCAAGCATCCAGTGCTCATGTGCACATTTCATTGTGACACCGGAATCTTACCCCATTTTAGAACATAGATTCCCAAAGCCTGTGATACTGCCCTCCTGGGGGGGGGGGGGCTAGAAAAAAATATAGATACTGGAAAATTCCAAAATGTTGTTCTTTTTATTTGCTTAAGGAAAGTAGATTTCTGGGATAAGGGAGAGGGCTGATTTTTTTTTTTTTTTCTGAAGGTGTGGTGTTAAGCCAAAAATCTTGGGATTCTATGTTCCAAGGTTTTGTGGCAAAATGTGCTCTTATCAGAAACACACAAAGACACATACATATTATTATTATTATTTATAGTCACTCAGAGATAGAATTGTTCTATCTCTGAGCTTCACTCCAAGCTCTTTTCTAATTTTTATTTAGAAACAGGGATTCACTAAGTTACTGGAATGCCTTGCCACGTTGTTGAGGCTATTCTCAAACCTACAATCCTCCTGTCTTAGCTTCCCAAGTATGTGCCACCATGCACAAAAATGTACTGTAATTAAAAAAACAAAAACAGAAGAATGGGTTTTGAGTGTTTTCACCATAAATAAATGATAAATTCTTTAGGAGATAGGTATGCTCATCCTACTTTGAATACAACACATTGTATATATTTCTCAAAACACAACATGGTATGCCATATATAAAATTTTTATATATCAGTTAAAAAGTGTCAAAAACCTTCCAGTATGTTTTATACCCCTTGATGACTAAGATTCCCAGCTCTATCTCTGGCCAAATCAAAATAATTTTAATTACTGAAAAATTGCTGAAATATTTATACCACTCATGAGTCTTTTAGATCAGAGAGAAGAAATGGGGTGTATCAAGGCACAAATTCATAGACTAAACAGTCTGGAAAACTTGGATTTAATAGCATTGCTAATTAATAAGTTTGGATTAGTCACTTATTAAGGAAAGTCTCCATTAAACAGTAGCAATCAAATAAGACCCAAATATCTGTTTGAAAACCTGATCAGCATATGCTGAGGATTTAGTCAACATATGCTATTAATATGTGCATCACGTGGAAGTAAATGGACCACAGAAAAGATCTTGTTAGCAAGGGAATGTTGGAGATACTTTCACAGCTGTTAGTAGTGACCCTGTGAGGTTATTTAATGAAAAAGTTATTTCTGAACCAACCTTGCACAGTAGGAAGAGAAAGCTGAAAAAAAGTCTGGCCAGGGAAGAAAGCTACATTCTTCTATAGAAAATGAGATCCTTATAATGTAAACCAATTTGGACCATCTGGTTCTGGATCAAGATGAGACAGACATATACTCCTCGATTTCTGCCACTGAATATAAGCCAGGGAACTTTAATAAAGATATAGGAAGCCATTGAAATCAGAGAAAAGTCAAATTGCCAAGGGACCTGAAATCTGAAGAACATGGTTGTGAATTCCCTGAATTTTCTCTTTGCTTTGTATTTCCAGCACTTGGTGGTTTGAAGAACTAGTAACCCATAAACCCCAAAGGGAGAAGTTAGGTAACCTTTGCCAGGAAAGTTTTTCTTTCTACAGCCAAAGAAGCAAGGAAAGGGCAAGCTAGAAAGATGAAAACTTTCAGCTGTAACTGCCAGACTCAGGGCCAACACCATGCAAAAACTGCAACAAAAACTTAGTGGGGAGCAGGAGCAGGATTTCTATTCCTACTTGAAGGTAACAAAGCCATTCTCAAAGGTGTCAATAGAGGCCATCCTCTGACTCTGGTTAACCTAATGGTAATAAGACATTTCTCCACTTCCCTTTTTGTGTCAAAAGACATTTGAAGATCATTCAGTGGGAATGAGGTTTCTCTGCTGGAGAAAGCCACAAGGATATCTATACAGATGAGCCTCTCCTTATCCCAGCAGCTAGGATGATCTTAATGGATAAACAGTAGGGAGCCTGAAATCCCATCTCCACCTAGCAGCAAAGAAGCACCCCACTCCAGGGAGTCGAAGGAGGTCAGTTATGGAAACTGGACTTCCACAGCCATTTGGCAATAATAGGGCAACTGCCCTTCTCATTTTCAGAAAAAGACTTAAGAAAGACCCAGAGCCTCAGAATATCCAGGATACAACTGAAAGCCACTCCAGTCAGGAAAATCTAAACTTGAACGACAAAACAATCAATTGACAACTTTGAGATGACAAAGTTATTAAAATCAGCTGGCAAGAGGTCTGTTTGTTTGTTTGTTTGTTTTGGTAAGACATTGAACCCACGGGCATTCTACCTCTGAGCTACAACCTCAGACCTTTTTATTTATTTTATTTCAAAACAGAGTTTCACTAAGTTAGCCTCGAACCTGTGATGCTCCTGGCGTTACAGGAAGATTTCATGTACTAGGATTACTGGTGTTTATCGCAGACAAAAGTTTTAAAGTAGCCAAAATAAAGTCGCTGTAATAAGAAACGATTAGCATGCTTGAAAGAAAAAAAATTAAATGGAAAGACAGGTAAAAGGGAAGATAGGAAATATAAATGGGCATTTTAGAATACAGATAGAAATTACTATAATTTTATTTTTATACTCTTATTGGTGTATAGTAAGTATATAATATAGTAAAACTCAAAGTGATATGTTCATACATACACATATTTTTTGCTGAATTTCCCTTTGCATCCTCACTGAATGGTATCATTGGGATGAAAAGAACCAAAAGAATCAGTGAACTTAAAAATAAAAATTAAAATTACCCAATCTAGCCGGGTGTGGTGGTGCACAATTGTAATCCCCGTGCTTGGGAGGCGGAGACAGAGGATCGCGCAGGTTCAGAGTCAGCCACGCTGGCTTAGGAGACCCTGTTTCCAAATAAAAATATAAAAATAGGTCTGGGAGTGTAGACCGGAGGTAGAAGGGTTTCCAGGAACCCCAGTACCACCAAAAAATAAAAAATAAAATAAAATTACCCAATCTCAATGACACAGGGATAAATAGAACCTTATAGACTAGTAGGACTATAAAAATATCTAACATAGTCACTGAAGATATAGAAAAATAAGAGAAAGAAGATGTTCTTGGCAAATCATTCAAAGAAATAATGACTAAAATTTTCCTGAATTTGTTAAAAGTTGTAAAGCAATAGATTCAAAGAGCTGAACTAACTTCCATGACACATCATATCAAATTTTAGGAAAACACTATTTAAATTCTTAAAGCAATGAGAAAACACCTTACTTATAGAGGAAAAAAATGTCAAGTGACAGCAGATTTCTCATCAGGACCCATGTAGGTTAGAAAGAAGTGACACAGTATTTTTCAAGTGCTAAAAGAAAATGATTTCCAGCCCCAAATTTTAGGTCTAGAAAAATTGTCTTGTAGGAATGAAAAGAAAATAGACATTTTCAGCCCAAGAAAATATGAGAGAATTTGAGGGGAGTTTTCAAAGAACAAAGGAAATAAAAAAGTATGGAATATTAAGAAGGAGGATAAAATAGAAATAATAAAATTATGAATAAATATACTATTCTTTATTTTTCTTGCTGAATTTTCCAAATTATGGTTGAGAGAGAAGCAGAATGTATGTTGTCTCATGCAGTTTTCAATATATTAAAGGAATAACTTAATACAGTTACATTATAACTAGAGAGGTGAAAGGAATAAAGGAGGTAAAGTTTCTATACTTAAGCCAGTAAAATGTTAATTCTTGCCAGGTGTGGTGGCACACACTTGTAATCCCAGCATTCGGGAAGCAGAGACAGCATTCGGGAAGCAGAAACTGGGGGATCTTGGTTTGCGGACAGACTCAGCTACTTAGTGAGGCACTTTGCAATGCAGTGAGATCCTGTTTCAGAAATAAAAAGGACTAAAAATAGAGCTGGAGGTATAGCTTAGAGGTACAATGTACCTGGGTTTCATCCCCAGGACCACACACACACACACACAAAAAGCTTAATCTTATTTGTGATAAGTTACATATACAGAATATAAAATTTAGAGAATCTATCTAAAAACCCATCACATAGGATATATGTTAAAATGACTATAGATAAATCATATATTTTAAGAAACAAGTTACTTATAGAATAACAATAAAGAAAAAAGGAACACAGAGAAAACTGACAAAAATAGCAGACTTTTCCTATTATGTCAATTGTTACATGAAATATAAATGGTCTAAATAAACAAATTTAAAGGTAGTGATTTTAGTGTAGATAAAAATATTACCCAATTCTACACATAAAGATATTAGACTGAGTGAACATAGCCAAGTTCAAAAGGTGGAAAACTATATAGTTCTATGTGTATAACATTATTATGATGGTGGAATTATAAATATGAAGAACAGCTCAGTGGTTGCTAAGGATTATGAATTGGGGGGTAATTACAAATGGATAGCATAATGGAGATCTATGTGGTAGTAGAAAAGTTCTGCATTTTGACTGCTGTACTGATTATAAATGGTATGACAGTCTCTATACATACATATTGTACCAGTATCAAAGTCCTGGTCTTTATAATGTGCTATAGTTATATAAAGTATAATTAATAGAGAAAATTAAATAGTACATAAGATCTAATGTCTTTGCAACTTCTTGCAAATTTATGATTTAAAAAAATTTGTATTGGTGCATTATAGGCATACATCTTAAGAGAGTACAAAATGGTAAAGGCACACATGCACACATCACTCATCTGGCCCTTACCCAGTTGAATTTGTAATTATTTAAAATTTATTCAAGGTAGAATGTTAGAGACAAAACAGATGAGTAATTTGATGGTCTTTTCTCCAAGTTTTATTCTACTTGTAGAAAAAGCTGGGAAACATAGGCAGTTGTGCCAGCGTCCAGATTGCACAGGGCACAAGTGGCAAGGCAGGGTGCCATAGAGGCCAGTATCAGGAGTGAGAAGCTGCATGCCTGTGTCAGTTATCAGTGTTCTTCAGAAAATAACACAGAAGTACATGGACAAATAAGTTTAAGAAACCTGATATATACCTCATCTGTGAGAATTACAAGGTATTTTCATGTTAATTACTATGAAAAGCCCTTCAGAAAATTAATTTAAGATTGTTTTAAATGCATTTGACTACAGAATATTTTATCATAAATTGCCCATAATATCATCAGGTGTTGTATTTCATTCAATCCATTTTTATAATATTGACATGAGGGCAAAAATAACTAATTATAAAAGGCAAGCCTCAGTTCTCTTAGTATGTGTGTATGTACACTATATATATATATATATATATATATATATATATATATATATAATGTTAATATAATGTGCAATAGATATATTTATATATTTATTATTCATTATTTGTATTCATGACTTTGTCAAGTTCTTAAAATGTATTTATGTTAATCATTATTATATTTAACAAACTACTTTTTTGGTATTTTAATTCAATTAGAAGCTAACTAGCATCTGTCAAAGACTACCTGATAAGCTGCAAGTTACATATAAAATTGGAAGACTTTCCCAACCTTCAGAGAAATGCCTGGTAATTCAGGTTGGTGGTATGTATGAACAGATGAAAATATATGGGCATTTTAAAATGATGTTCTTAAAAGCATATAATTTTTTGTAAAAAAGATGAGTTGAAATGAGCGAAGGGCCACCTGGGTTCTATCTTGTGACCATTATTCAAAAGTTGCCCATTGTTTATAGTATCTCCTTCTTCCACAGGCACTGAAGCAAATGCTGACTTTCATAAGATTTCCTTCTGAGGCCTGTCGCTGGGTACAAGGGGGCCTGTTTGTCACCTCATCTAGCCACTTGGGTGCACGGTATTTAAGAAAAGCTTGAGTTCAGGACCCATGGACTTCGATCTTCTCCATCAGGTGGTCAACCTCACTGAGTTAAACTTCAACATGTTGAGTCATTGAGACCGAGGATGAATGATGTAAACTGCGGCAGGATGAGATTAAAAAATGTAAATGGAAGTTACAATATTAAGACCTAGAGAAAAGCACTGGAGTGTAACACAGCCAACACTGGCCTCCCAATACAAGTATTGCTATTTTGGACTGCCATATATATCAGTGCATAAAATGTCTTGGTTTTAAGTAAATAAACTCTACATTTCATTTCTTTAACAGGAGAATTACAAACAAAAATTATAACATGTCTAAGGTATAAAAGTATTTGACTCCTAATTTATTTGGTAGGGGATGAGTTGTATAATTTCAAGGATTACCAGCTCTGATTCTCCCCCTTCATCCTCTCTCATCTTTTATCTCCATTTCTTTCAGTTTGTTGAATTTCTTCTACTTTTTCTTCCTACCATAGATCCTTTGAAATGATGTTCCCTCTGCTGGAGTGCTCCTCCTCCTCCAGGTCACCTGGTCATCTGTTCCTCATGCTTGTGTTTGCAGTGTAGGCATAACTGCCTCAAAGAAGTACTTCTTACTTACCAAGAAATTATAACTCAATTATTTACTTTATAACTATATGATCTTCATTGTGTAGATTATTAAGTGCAGTTTCTTTTTTTGAAACAAGGTCTCACTAAGTTTCTGAGCAATTTCCAACTTTTTTTGTGACTATTTTTTTATATCTGTTTTCTAACTTGAAAATTCCATAAGGGCAAGGTTTATGTCTGTTTTGTTAGAAGCTTATCCTTATCCTCTAACACAGGGCCTGGTATAAAGTTAGATCTCAATTAGTACTTAGTAAATAGAATTAATGATCCCATGCCATAAAGTTAGATTTTTACTATAAATTACCAGTGACATATAAACAAATGAATTTTTCTAGATTCAGTGTGTAGAGCAATACTTCTCCTGGAATTAGATTCAGATTTTCAGGGAGACCCAATTAAATACTTTTTAATAAGCACCCAAGGTAATTTTAAAGAAGGTATGAAATCTATACTTCGAGAGGCATTATAAGTAGAATAATGGCTTACAAAGATTTACAGAGACCAAATCTGCCAAGATTTAGGAAATACATGTAAGCTGACATTCTTCTTGTTAGAATTCCAAGACTCTTTCATGCTGCTGCCTGAAGATCTGTTATCTTGTGTGAAAGAGTATCAGGTCTGCAGAGGGGTAATTTTTAAGTAATATAGGACAGCCTTTGCCTAAACTAAAATCTCAGTGTATTAAAAGACTGGATTGTTATAAAGCGTTCTTATATCTTGTCATTTCTGTGATTTTAAGAATGATTGCTTGCCTCTCTTATTGTAACATTGAACTCAATTCTAATAATAATGATAATATTGTGTTTATGATCCATTACAGGAAACAAAAAAAAACAAAAAATGATTTTTGCCTGTGAAGGCAAAAAAATTCCTTCCCGCGCCCCCTGCAAAAAAGTCTTTGAGTAATTCTTGGAGAGAAAAAAATTACCAAATGCTTTCCCACTCCACTGCAATTCCCCAATGTCCAATTGCAGACTAGCTTTGTAAATAGTCTCAAGCGGATGATTTATTAATATCTCTCATAAGTCATCACTCTCCTTTCTTTTGTGTTTGAAGACATGCTTCAGTACACTTTTCTACAAAGAGTGTTTCAAGTTGAAAGCACAGTTATTTATCAACTTGAAACATATTTTCATATCTGAGAAATATATGATTATTACAGAATGATAGCAAGTGAAATGTTTAAACAGCCTGAGAGAGTCGATGAATGACAAAATCCCCGACACCTCTGATCTATCTTTCTAAAAAGGAAAATTTATCTTGAAGTA
Source organism: Muscardinus avellanarius (assembly GCF_963383645.1). NCBI lineage: Eukaryota > Metazoa > Chordata > Mammalia > Rodentia > Gliridae > Muscardinus > Muscardinus avellanarius. The sequence goes on from NC_137787.1 coordinate 68,840,766, forward strand.
ATAGTTTAATAGGATAGCGTTCTTTATAAGCAAATAGGCCTTGCAGTCCTTTCATAGTTACTAAATATAAAATTTAAAAATTGAAAAGTTCCAAGTGAGGGGAATATTTTAATGAATTATAATGTAGCTATACAATGAGATTTTGTTGACTTTTGAATGGTAAATAGAAAGACAACACAAAATTATTGAAATAAATTTATAGTATAACATTAGGCAAAAAAGTACACAGAAGGGACTATATTTTATGATTTCAAAATATATCCATATGTTTAAGAACTGAAAGAATTTTAGAACTGGAAAATAATTGTACTTCTGTATTGGGATTTGAGACAGTTGGTTTTTTTATAAGTCAGGCGTGGTTGTGCACACATGTAATTCCAGCATTCGGAGGCGGAGACCTCGGATCACAGTTCAGGGACAGCCTCAGCTACTTTGCAAGGCCCTTCCCAACTCGAGACCCTGTTTCAAGAAATATAAAGACTGAAAAATAGGACCGGGGGTGTAGCTCAAAATTAGAATGCCCCAGTACCCCCCCCCAAAAAAAATCTTTACCAGCATTGATTTAAACTGTTTATTTTTTCCATAGGGCCAAAAGATTTTCAAAACAAATATAGATATATGGATATGTTTTTAGCCTTCCTACAATCACTCTAATATTTATAGCATCAAATTCCAATATTCTCACTTTTCACTAAGCAGAGAATGATCACTGAAGGTAATTTAAACCCAAGAGTCAGTTTACTCTGGTCATCTTTGTTTTAAATTACAGCACTATCAAACCCCTCCAAAATCAGCTGCATACACCCTTTTTCCCTTTGGTAGTAATAAGAATATTTGTTTAGATTACTTCTATAAAGTGATATCTGAGCTTGACTAGAAGTAGTGGCATTTTCATTCCTTGAAAGTGTGGCACTCTCCTTCCATGTAACCAGGCAAAGGTTATATTGTGAAAGAAAACAGAAAAAATTCAACTTCAGGGACTTGAGACACCTCCTTGATCTATTTGTTGTGGGGACGCTGATGGGCAGTCTTTTGCTGAAAATTGCAGGAATCCTCCCTCAGATGCAGGATGCAGGCAGATAGAGTCCTTTGGGAAGCTATTTAACAGGGTTTTTTTTTTTTTTTTTCATCTTCTGCAATTCTTCCAAGTTAACTTTGAGGCTCTGAAAACATAGCACACTGCAGGGTCTGGCTTGCATGCTAGATCTATTTTGTAAAACAGTTTCAGTCATAAATCAATTTCCTTCTTTTTTCATGAAAGAACAACAAATGCTTTTTCTTGTTACTGTTCTTTCTACTGGTTTATATCTACTCTTTTTCCAAAATTCACAGTCCTTCTACTGATCATATTTCAGGAATCAGAGCATCTTACCAAAGTTTCTTTAAACATGACTATAATTATTTTTCAGATATAGAATTTATCAATTTTCATTTAAACTAAAATCAGGAAAGTTTTTTTTTATCAAAATGATAAATCTCCCAATTTGAATGTAAAAAACATCAGAGAGAAATAAAATTTATAGTTAGATAAAATCATTTCTAGTGAGTTTCTCAGCTTTGGTAAATACAGCTATGTACCTGTAAAGGCAAAATATTTAACAATACACTTCTAACCTCCTTTAAAACAGTAGCCAATGAATCCAACAAGAGGAGAGAACAGAAGAAGATTGTAAGACATATCAGACTCAGCAAGTTATAGTTTCAAACTACAGAACAAAAGGTTTCCAAGAACCTGCCAAATGTCACTAAGACTAAGAACCTGTCACTATGCCAAACTTTCTGCAAAGCAGATCCTCAGTTGTGCAACTGTAGAAAGCAAGTTAGGGTTAGGGAAATGTGTCAAATTAGCACCACCCAACAAGTCTAAAAATTTCAAGCATTAAATATATACTATTAATATTAGTATAATTTAGTTTTCTATTTTGTTTGCATTTTCTATTACCAAACATGTTGTATTTTTGTTGTGAGAAATACTTAGACAATATTATTTTAAAAAATCGAATTCAACAATGTGTTTGTTTTTTTTTTAAAAAAGGCTGATTTTAGGAGGGAGGGGAGAAATATTTGAATTACATTTGGCAGATAGTAGTTGCTGAATTTGAATTACTTTTTGGCAGATAGTTGTTCAGTAGTTGCTGAACATCTATCTAATAAGAATGTCAAAGAAATTAGTTAAGTTTCAAAGACATAAAATTTTCAATATTAAAAATATATCTAAAAATTGAATATTAAGTGTTGCCAGTGCCATGAATTTTCCTGTCTGTTTTCTGTTCATCTAAATTGTTTTCAATTAGTTTTCCTGCTGAATATGTACTTAACAGTACACTACTTAATTTGTCACTAATAAGATATATGCATAATTCATATACAAGAAGCAAATGGAATAATGCATTTGTTTATTTTATTTTCTTTTATCTCCTCATTCACATTTGTTAAGCGAACACGCTAAGGCACCTTGCTAAGACAAGTTATTAAAAATAATTTATGAAGTTGCATATTTGCAATAAGCTTATCTTACCGCCATGTCCTTTTCTGTCAAGTTTCAGTCCTGTGACTCAGCTACCACAGTCAGGGATCCATGAAAGGAAAACACAAATTTAACAGTTCTTTAACTCAGTGATCTCATCTAACTAATGAATATCAAGCATGATGGACAGACGTCTCTGGATAGCAGTTACAAGACACCAAATCTCTCATAGCTACCTCTGGGAGCTACATTATTTAGTAAGTCATTGGAGAGAGAAGTACACCTTCCATCATAACCCCTGCCCGTGCTGGCTGCTCAGCTTACAAGTTTACCAGTTGAAGGCTGATTGAAGCAGCCTTTGTTTCCAAATTCTATAGAACAAAAACTAATCCTCAGTAAAAGGGAAGGACCAACTTACAGCATCCCAGGAAACAGTCTGCAGGATGTGGATAAATAGTATTGAACAAAAGAAGACATTTGATAAATATTTCATAGATTCCCCCAAGCAGGCTGGGTACCAGGAAGTGCCTATTATTTGTAGCAAGGCTGATATGTTGATCCATGCCAAGCCTTTGCCACACTCAAATACAGAATACAGCCGAAGAAAAACAACTATTCAGAACTTATTCTCATGAGGTTCCAAATATAAATTTTAGTGTTAGTGATACAAAGAATTAACAGGCTTTAGAATTTTTATGAAAAGCTACCAAAGGGTTAGAAAAGTCCCAATTTATGTGTTTGCAGTCTGGTCATATGCATTAGTTCTCACTCTTGCAGTGTACTGAAATTACCTGAGATGTTAACAATGCAAATCTCTAAGGTTCCACGTGGGGAGTTTTGATCACATGGGTTTGGAATGGGCCCTGGGATTCTGCATTCTTACAAATCTCGATAGATGATGCTGATGCCTAAAGCCTATGGATCCCAGAATATAAAAGAAATGCTTTGCTACATTAACCGAAGTATCAATGAACTACAGAAGAAATGACAGCATTTAATAATTCAAGAAATGCTTGTTGATTGCTTTTCATAGGAAAGGTACTTACTAAGAACTTACAAAGCAACATATAAGACAACATATAAAACAGAAAATAGAGGGAGAGGGGAGAGAGTCAGGGGAAAGCTGACCAAGTATCATATGCTTATCTGTCCCTATCATTCTGAACTATATTATGATGTGAGACCAATGAAAAATTTTCATAGCTTTGATAGCATTTCCAAATTAATGTTAAAATTAATATGTCTTAAGTTTATGAAAGTTCTACCATAGTAAAACAACCCAAAAGTATATCACTGGAAATTATGCAAATAATGATAAAAAGTATAGAAAGTACTTTGTTAAATGACTTATTGTGATACAGATAAAATAGTCTCAGTGGGGAGAATTATTCTAAGTAGGGTTGAAAACAAAGGAATCCACTTCCTGATGCCTCTGCCCTTCCTAACCCAAACAAAGGAACAAGGGAATGTTGAAACTTGATAATTAATTATATAATACAAATGCAGCTTGTGAAAAACATGACAAACAGTAACAAAATCAGAGCCAGGCATGGTGACACTCACTTGTAATCCCAGCATTTGCTAGGCTGAGACAGGAGGATCATGGTTTGCAGCCAGCCTCCGCTACTTAGTGAGGTCCCTTTGCAACTCAGTGAAACCCTGTTTTAAAAGAAAGAATAGAAAATAGGGCTGGGGATGTTGCTTGGAGGTAGAATGCTCCTGGGTTCCAATCCCAGTACTGCAAAAAACAAAAAACAAAAATCAGAATAGTATAAAGTTCTGTAAGTGAAGAGAGAGATGTACATTCACCCCCCACCCTTGCATTCTTACAAAAACAGTAATGACAAATAAAATAAAAATCAGCTGGGTGTGTTGGAACACCCCTGAAATCTCAGTACATGGGAGGCTGAGATAGGAAGATTGGCGGTTAGAGGCCACTTTGAGCAATTTAGTGGCCCTCCATAACTTAGCAAAACCCTGTTTCAAGATCAAAAGTAAAAGACAGAGCTGGAAACATAGCTCAAAGGCCGAATTCACCTGGGTTCAATTCCCAGTTACACACACACACACACACACACACACACACACAAATTAAAATAGTCCATTTATTCCATAAATATATGAGATTAAGACTAAAGGGATATGGTTAGAATGATGTGATAAAAAGGGGCATGCTCCTTGTTATATAGCAGCAAAGGATACAGAACTGGGGCTTATCACACCAAGATCATTGCCAAAGATTCTCTACCTCACCACCATGTGGCTTTGAGCATTAGCTTTTTGAGAATAATATGAAGTCATAATGCTTCTCTCCACTGAAATAGTTGCATAGAACCCTTCCTAGGAAAGGGACTATGTGAACTTTAAAGGTGATTCACAATGGCTGAATAATCTCTTCATGAAATACTAGAGATGGTATTCAATAAGAGACTTTTTCTTTACAGAAATATGCTAATTAAGAACTACACTAATAGAAATCAAAATATATTTTAAAATTTCTTCAAAGGTTATAAATTAATTTTTAATTTACAAAATTAAATATTTTTTAGATAAAGTGATGATAAATGTTTGAGTTGATAAATATGCTAATTATTCTGTTTCAATCATTGTGCACTGTATATGTGTATTGAAATAGCACACTCTACCATATAAATAGAAACAATTATATGTAATTAAACACATTTTTAATAAAATTTATTTAGAATTCTGTGGAGACAAATTATTTGTTAAGGGTGGATTTGGTGATTAGACCATCAAATTCAAGGGATAAAAAATGAAATAGAATGTTCATTATGCTAATGAAACTCACAGAAATGTGGCGATGAGGCCTACTGTTCAGTGTGATGAAGGTATGCTTGAAGGTACTAAGGTAAGTAACTTCTCTCAGGGCTTGTGTTTTTTATACTTAAATAAATCAGTTGTTCTTTTACAGCTTGGGGAGCGGGACAGTTCATCGAATATATCCCAGTGACTTTTTTTTTAGTCCAGTGGTGACAGCAGGAAATGTGAAACAGTTTGTCCTTCCAAAATTCCAAATCCTTTATCTTTAATTGTTTGGGATCTACTGCCTAACGGGTAACTCTAAACACATGATTTCCCACAGGGAGCATTAATTCAGCTGATGAGGACTGAAAATCAAATACTCCTGAAGGCAGTCATAAAGTGCTCTAGTTGAGCCTGCAGTGAATCTCTGGGGGAAAGATAGTGAGAGAGGAAGGCACATCTCCCCTGTCTCCTGGGCAAAGCTACTTACAATAGCTTGTTCTGGAGTCTAATAGCAGGTACAGGAAAGAACCCTCTGCTCAGGTCTCAAATAAGGTCCAGGCTTGGGTCTATTTTCAGCATTGCTTTGGGGAAATGACTTCTAAGAATTGCTCTGTATGAAACAGGGTCCTAGAACAACATTTTTTTTCCCACACCAATCCACTTCCCAAGGCAAAACTTAGCTCATGGGGGCATGGTTTCTGGATTGTTTCTTACAGAATTGTCACAGGCATTGTGTAATCATTGGTATCCTTTCTCTCTGAGGCTCCCTTTATCTAGAGGCATATGAGTTTTTCTTCTTAAGAAAAAAATCTTTAAAACAAAAATAGGGTTGGCGGCTCCCCTGGCATCCCAGCTTCCCCTGGCCTGGTGCTTAGTCCCAAGGTTTTGACTTTCTGAATGAGGTTATGCTGAACAAGCATCTCATTTACACTGTGATGAATCTTGCAACTTCTCCAACTCATAAGAAAAAGAGTCTTAACCTATCACAGGACATCTCTCTAGTAAAGCTGGCTGAAATTTACTCAGTAAGAGAAGAGACAATATTAATAATCTATAAATTATTTCTGTAGGGATTCAGTGTCTTGCAGAGGCTCTTGTAAAATATTATATATATATAAATATTATATATATATTAAAATATAAATAAATATTATATTGTAAAATATTATATATATGTGTGTGTGTATGTATATATATAATTTTCTCTAAATTCAGGAGTGTATGTATATATATTATATATATATATATATATATATATATATATATATGTGTGTGTGTGTGTGTGTGTGAGTTTATGTATATATATAATTTTCTCTAAATTCAGGAGTGTATATATATATATATATATATATATATATATAATTTTCTCTAAATTCAGGAACAAGACAAAGATGCCCACTATTACTACTGCTTTTCAATACAGTCCTTGAGACTCTTGCCATGGCAATAAGACAAGAAAAGGAAATCAAAGAAATTCAAATTAGAAGAGAGGAATTAAAGCTATCTTTGTTTGCAGATGATATGATCCTTTATGGAGAAGACCCAAAGAACTCAACCAAAAGACTACTGGAGTCAATTAACCAATTGAGCAATGATGCAGGTTACAAAATCGATCTAAAGAAATCAGTTGCTTTTCTATATGCCAACAATGAATCCACAATGAAAGAAATAAAGAAAACAATCCCATTCACTATAACCTCAAAACCAATTTAAAAAATGCTAGGAATAAACCTAAACAAAAATGTAAAAGACCACTACAATAAAAACTATAAAACATTAAAAAAAGAAATTGAAGAAGACCTCGGAGGATGGAAAGATCTGCCTTGCTCATGAATAGGCAGAATAAATATCATCAAAATGGCCATTCTGCCAAAAGTGATCTACATATTCAATGCAATTCCTATCAAAATACCAAGGATATTCTTCATAGACCTAGAAAAATAAGTAATGAATTTTATATGGAGAAAGAAAAGACACAGAATAGCCAAAGCAATCCTCACAATAAGAACCATGCAGGAGGCATCACAATCCCTGATTTTAATTTATACTACAGAGCAATGGTGGTAAAAACAGCATGGTATTGGCACAACAACAGACATACAGACCAATGGAACAGAATAGAAGATACAAAAACAAACTCACACACCTATAGTCAATTGATCTTTGACAAAGGGGCCAAACTCATATGCTGGAGAAAAGATAGTCTTTTCAATAAATGGTGCTGGGAAAACTGGCTATCTATTTGTAGAAAGATGAATATAAATCTTTACCTCTCACCATGCATAGGAATCAACTTGAGATGGATCAAAGACTTAGATTAGACCAGAGACTGTGAAGTTATTAGAGGAGGGCATAGGCTCAACACTCTTAACATATAGGCACAAGCAGTAACTTTCTCAACAAAACCTCCAAAGCACAGGAAATTAAAGCAAGAATTAACAAGTTGGTTGGCATCAAACTAAAAAGTTCCTTCTCATCAATGAAAACCATCAAGAACCTAAAGAGGAAACCTACAGAATGGGAGATTTTTACCAGCCACCACTCTGATAGAGGGCTAATATCCGGAAAATACAAAGAGCTCAAAAGAATCTACACTAGCAAAACAACCCATCAAGAAATGGGGCAGCTGAATTGAATAGACACTTCACAAAAGAGATACAGACGGCCAAAATATACTTGAAAAAACTTTCAACATCATCAGCCATCAGGGAGATGCAAATCAAAACTACGCTGAGATTCCATCTAACCCAAATCAGAGTGGCAAGCATAAAAATGTTAAATAACAACAAATCCTGGTGAGGTGGGAAAAGAGGAACTATTTTTCACTGTTGATGGGGAGTGCAAACTAGTTCAGCCACTATGGAGATCAGTGTGGAGATTCAAAATAAACTTGGAATGAATCCAGCATATAATCTAGCTATACCACTCCTGGGTATCTTTCCAAAGGTGTTGAAATCAGAGAACTAGTTACAGATGCATACCCATGTTCATAGCAGCACAATTCATAATAGCCAAAATATAGAACTAACCTAGGTCTCCATCAACAGATAAATGGATTGTAAATTTATGGAAAATACAATGGAATTATACTTAGCAATAAAGAAGAAAAAAAATCATGTCATTCACAAGAAGATGGAAAGACCAAGAGAACATTATGTTAAGTGAGATCAGCCAAGCACTGACAGAGAAGGGACACATGTTTTCTCTAATATGCCCAAACCAGGAACACCTTAGCAAAGCTAGAATGGAAGTGTTGGAGAGGAAGACGGCTGAGGTTGATTAATGGAGGAGTTACATTAGAATATGTGTAAAAGTATTAATGTAGCATGGTCAACCCGGACACTCATTGTTCGGAGGGAGGAAAGGGGAAGCCAGGGGAAGAGGGCATCAAGTACTCTCTGAATGTATGCCATTTTCAATATGATCCATATAAAAATAAAAAAAAAGAAAAAAGAAAACAAATAAAGCTTTTTTAAAATTAAAAAAATTAACAACAACAAAGTAAACTGGGAACTGAGTATTCTCAGAATAGTGGCCTACATTCAGCATTGTCCCCTTCAACTGAGAAACCATGTTTTTAATGACTTTATATCCAAAGTGTTTATAAGTGATATTATTTGAAGAGTTTCTATTGAGACTATAATAATAATTGGGTATCTATCTATCTATCTATATTTGTGTGTGTCGATGTGTTGGTGTGTGTGTGTCTGTTTGTGACAGAAGATTGAACCAGGGACATTTTATTTAAGAACTACAGTCCTCCTAGCCATTTATATTTTTAATTTGAAACAAAGTCTCGCTAAATTACCATGCATGCTGTCTAAAACCTGTGATCCTCTGTCTCAGTCTCTGAAATACTGGGATTACAGGCATATGCCACTATGCCCAGATTGTAGTTTACAACACTGAAGAACCTGATAATGTTTCATGTGACCATCCCATCAATTACCATTCTCCTGTGACAATGACTTAAATAGATAACTCTATTGTAGTGGGTTCATATTGAAATGAAATGAGAGCACAGTCTCTTCACATTTGTAGCTTTCTTTTTGGATTTAAGATAGAAAAAGACATGTCTATAAAAACTGGATCCATGGTCCAAAGAGGAAGAAAGTAGAAGGATTAGATACTTTCTCTTAATGACACTATTTTTGTTAGGTTTTGGTTTCAAAATCGCCTTTCAGTGGCCATAGGGTGCCACATAGCTAACCTTTTACATAAGAGTCCAGGAAACCAAGTACTTTTCCCTGGGCATATAGCCACACAAAATAAAATAATTTCTCTCACAAAAAGTGGTAAATAAGTGGATTAGAAGCAGTGTCTGTCACTAAATTCTAGCCCTATTATGTTTGTAATTCTATGATTCTATGCTAATTTTTATATATGCTACTGAATGTAAATAGAAAGAAAGAAAAAATATTGTCCTGCCAGAAACTAAGGAGAAGCACATATCTATAGGAAAACTGTGAAAAAGACATTATTTTTCTTAGAAGGCTTTTACTTTTCCTGCATATTCTAATCCCTTTGGAATATTCTAAAGATATCTAATCTATATAAGGATAGCCAACACAGAATATAAAGTTACTCTAAATAACCCTAATTTCCTAACTATATACATATGGAGACAGATAGAATCCTGAAGAAAAAACAATTTCAGCGAGGCATGGTGGCAAAAATTTATAATCCCAGTACTTGTGAGACTGAAGCAGGAGGATCTCAGGTTTTAGTCCAACCTCAGCAATTCATTGAGGCTCTCAGATACTTAGTGAGACCTTGTTTTAAAATAAAATAGGGCGTGGGTATAGCTCAAAGGTAGAATACTCCTGGACTCCATCTTTAGCAACACACTTGCACACATACACACACACATTTGTCAGCTTGGTGTTCTTCAGAATCATATTCTATTCTTTATTATGAAAATAATTTGTAAACTTGCTACAGTCTTATTTTTAAGAAACATTGGTAGTTCCTAAGTAGAAGTGTGTGTGTGTGTGTGTGTGTGTGTGTGTGTGTGTTATAAACACACACACACACACAGAAATAATTTTTTATTTCAAGGTGAACTTTGGTAAATATTAAGTTTTTGGTTCAACTGTAAATGGAACCCAGGGGTACTCTACTCCTGAGCTATAGTCTCAGCTTTATTTTATTTTAAAACAGTGTCTCATTAAGTTACTGTGGGTGGGCCTTGGAAAAGATTAATTTTAAAGTGAATTTTGAGGGATCCTATTAATAAGTATTGACAGTTTTTGCAAATATTGATAAAAGACCTGAATGCAGTACAATAATATTATCCCAGGCTAGATAGTTTATGTTCATAAGAATAGAAGACAGAGGAGAGGGGCTCATGATGTGGGTAGGATGAACATAAAGCCTGGGACTCTGAAAGAAAAACATTAGTACAGATTTTTCTGACCTAAAGAACACAATAAACCAATTGCATATAACTGACATTTTCATAATATTCCATCCAACAACAGCTAAATACACATTCTTCTAAGCTGCCCATGGAAACTTCTCCAGAATAGACCATATTTTAGGCCACAGTACAAGCACCAGCAAGTTAAAAAAAATCAACATAATTCTTTGCATTCTCTTAAATTCTAATGAAATAAAGGTAGAGATAAACAACAAAAAGACCCAGAAAAACAACAGAAATATATGAAGATTGAATGCTGCATTACTAAATGAAAACTGTATCAAAATAAATAGGATAAATTAAAAAAAATTAGACTCAAATGAAAATAGAGATACAACATGAAAAATTCTATGGGATACCTTGAAGTAGTAAAGTGAAGAAATTTATAATATTAAGAGCCCACACAAAAATATAGAAAGATTCAAAATAAATAAACTAATGATTCATGTCATACTGATATATATATCTTCCATATTTAAAGCCAACATCTTTATGAGTTGTGAAAAAACTTCAGATCAGAAACAAGACAAGGATGCCCACTGTCACCACTCCTATTCAAAACTCTAGCCTTAGCAATAAGGCAGGAGAAAGGAAAAAACTGAAAAGAAAAAACTGAAATTATCTTTGTTTGCTAATGGCATGGTCCTTTACAGAGAAGATTCAATAAACTCATCCAGAAGACTTCATAAATTGATAAGTAGCTTCATAAAACTAACAAGACAGAAAATTAACTGATGAAATTTATTAGCATTTCTTTACTTCAATCATGAATCCACTGAAAAAGAAATACAGAAAACAATTCTATTCACAATAGCCTCAAAATATTAAAATATTTAGGAATAAATTTAACCAAAATGGGGAAAGACCTATAAAATGAAAATTATAAATCTCTAAAAAGTTAAATCAAAGAAGATTTTAGAAAATGGAATGATCTTCCATGCTCTTGGATAGGCAGAATAATTATAATCAAAATTGCCATTCCACCAAAAGTAATCTATGCATTCAATGCAATCCCTATGAAAATACTATCATCATTTTTCACAGACACAGAAAAATCAGTTATAGGATACATATGACAATATAAAACACTCAGATTTACCACGGCAATTGTCAGCAATAAGAACCATGCCAGAAGCATCACAGTATCTGACTTCATATTGTACTACATGGTAATCGTAAAAAAAATCAGCATGGTATTGGCACAAAAACAGACACATAGACCAATGATAGAGAAAAGAAGACACAGAAATAAAGCCCAATGTTTATAACCAGTTGATCTTTGATAAAGGTGCCAAAGACTTAACCTGGAGAAAAGTTGAAAAGGACAGCCTTTTCAACAAATGCTGTTGAGAAAACTGGCTATCCATATAGAAAAATAAAATTAAATCCTAACTTCTTACCTTGCACAGAAGTCAACTCAAGATGATTCAAAGACCTAGAAATTGGACCAGAAACTTTAAAACTACTAGAAGAAGGTATAGGACCAACACTCCAACATACATATTTCTACATAAGTAGAAATTTCAATAAGACCATAAAAACTCAGAAAATTAAAACGAGAACTAATGAATGGTACCATTAAATTAAGAAGCTTTTGTGCAGCAAAAGAGATCATAAGTATTCTACAAAGAGAACCTACAAAATGGAAGAAGATCTTCAGCATCTACCTCTGGCACAGGTCCAATATCTAGAATATATAAAGAGCTTTAAAATCTTACCATTAAAAATAAATAACCCAATTTTTTTAAAAAATAGGCAACTGAACTAAATAGATACTTTTTCAAAAGAAAAAATACAAATGGCCAATAAATATATAAAAAATTTCTTTATCATTAGCAATCAGGAAAATGCAAGCCAAAAACTACAATGAGATTACATCTCATTCCAGTTATTATACCAATCATCAGGAGAACAAATAATAATAAATGCTGGTGAGAATGTGGGAAAATTGGAACCTTATTATACTGTTGGTGGAGGTGAAAATTACTATGGTTGTTTTAGAAATCACTGTAAAGTTTTCTCAGGAGATTGGAAAAAGGAACTACCATATGACCCAGCCATAGTGCTCTTGGACATCTTCCCAAAGGAAATGAAATGAGAGTATTATAATTATATTGGCATATTCATGTTTAAAGTAGCATAATTGGCAATAGCCATATTATAAAGCCAGCCTGTATGTCTGTCAACAGGTAAATGGATCATAAAACCTTGGTATATGTACACAATGGAATTTTACTGAGCCATAAAGAACACAATTATACCATTTGCAGAAAATGGATGGAATTTGAGAAGATTGTTTTGAGTATAGCCAGTTCCAAATAACAAGTAGAAATGTATGTTCTTTCTTTTATGTGCAAGCTGGAGAGATATTTGGAAACAAGGGCACCATCAGATAGATAAGCAGAGACTCCAGGAGAGTGTCTGAGGGGTTTAGAAAAGGAGGTGGGAAAAGGCATATAGAATGCAATAGTAGTTATAATGTTATAAATATATACAGAATTCCCAATTCCAATTTCAAAGACTTGTATGGTGGTGAGCTGGAGCGTGTTAGAGAAAGCATCAAGTCTTGTGTGCACATAATTTTCTGACACTCTCTACCACAATATGATGTAAAATTATAATGAAACCAATAAAACAGAATATAAAGAGGAAATTTTGAAAGGTACCATACTCTTGAACAAAAAATATTGTATTTCTTTACACAGGGGCTTAGAAATAATTCTCATCCTTTATACAAACTGTGACTAATTTGGCATTTGTCATAGTTTCTTTTCTTTTCTTTTTTTTCATTTGAGTTACTGTAGATGGAATCTAGGAGAATTCTACCTCCTAGATATAGCCCCAGCCCTATTTTTTATTCTTTATTTTGAAACAGGGTCTCAATGAGTAGCTGAAGCTGACCACAAACTTCAATCTGCCTGTTTCAGCCTCCCAAATGCTAGGATTACAAGCCTGTGCCACCACACCTGGCTCTTGGTCATAGTTTCTGAATATACTTGAAGAATTGCACTAGGATCACCCTAAAGAACAATATGCCTGAAGGTCCTAGGAAATGAAATCGACCAAATTATATAATGCACATGTAAAAATACATTACAGGTATTATACCTACTAGGTATAATAGTAATGTGTCAAAAAAGATTAATTAAAAAGCAGACGAGCCAGAAGTGCACTGACAATTTATTTTTATGGAGGTGGAAATATTTCCCTCCACTGAAAAGCTTCTAATTTTTTAATATTGATTTTGTATCTAGACACTTGGCTAAATTTGTTGATCAGTTCTATAAGCCTTTTGGTTGAGTTTGTTGGGTCTTCTAAGTATAGTATGTCATCTGCAAATAGTGATTGATTTTGTCTAGATACAAAATCAATCTTAAAAAATTAGAAGCTTTTCTGTACAGCAACCATAAATCCACTGAAAAAGAAATACAGTAAACACTTCCAATCAGGATTTCTTCCCCAAAACTAAACTACTTAGGAATAAACTTAACCATGGAGGTAAAAGATGCTACAAAAATTATTATTTGTTTTCTTAATGGTGAGTTTCTTGAGTTCTATGTATATTCTAAATATTAGTCCTCTATTGGAGAAATAGTTGACAAAAATGTTCTTCCATTCTGTTGGCTCTCAATTGAGGTTCTTAATACTTTCTTTTGCTGTACAGGAACTCTTCAGTTTCATGCAATTCCATGTATTGATCCAGCTTTTAGTTTCTTGTGCCTTTGGAGTCTTGTTGAAAAAATTTTGCCTGTGACTATGTATTGAAAGGTTGGGTCTATGCCCTTTTCAAGGAGCTGCAAGGTCTCTGGTCTGATTTCCAAGCCTTTGACCTATGTTGAATTGATTCTTGTGCAGTGTGAGAGAATATGTTTTATCTCCTTTTTCTGCTTAACCAGTTTTTTAAATTATAATTAATTGTTGAAAGTACTCTAGCAGAAGTACTACAGAAATATAAAGCAGATATTTTGAATTAGCTTTGATTTTAAAAATATTTTTTAGATTGATACCCGAATAGCTCTGTAACTTTTCTCTATGAGTCTAATCTAAGTGTTAGGGCCATACAGAATAATTCTAATACTTCCACAAGAAAATCCTTATGATAGTTGAGAAACATTCTAGTGGATCCACTATTTTATCTTCTATGCATCTTCCTACAATTTAATTCTCCCATTCATCATAGTTCTAACTGTCCATCACATATAATCTGAATTAAACATACATTTTCTTAGCTCATTAGATAATTCACGTATTTCTTCCTTTGATAGACTGAGAAATCTTAAAAGACAGTTTATATTTCATTTTTTAAATTTTGGGAAGGTATACTGGTAATTGAGTTTAGGGGCCTTCTTCCTCTGAGCAATGGTTGTGAGAGCTGGGATTGTTCTGTCTCAACCTCTTCCAAGTACCTTGATTACACGTGTGTGCCACCACATTGGGCTAACAGTTTATGTTTTGCTTCACTTGCAGCCTTTTACAGATTTTGCAGGAGGTCATACTCACTCGATACATTAAACTGAACATAAAAGAAGACCTACTTTAACATTTAAAAACAAATATAGAAAATCAGAGATTTTTTTTTTTCCTACACAGCAATTACTGTGGTTAGTTTAGATTCTTAGGTAAACAAGTCATTGAAATCTTAGGAATTCCTAAGATTTTTTTCTAATGTACATGCATTTACTAAAGGCTTATTTTTTAAACTGTAAAACATAGACTGCATAAAAAAGGAATGATCTGTAAAATATTAACAACTAATATCAGTTGGACATGACTCATATTGCATGAATTTTTTTTTCTATTTACTTGTTCAACACATTTTTTTCTTTGTCAGAAACCTTTTCAAAATTTTAATGTTTTAATGACACTATATTCATTCTAGTTGCTAATTGGAGTTCCCACATTAAAAAAAAAAAAGACAGAGAAAGACAGCTACAACTTTCTTCATTCAATATAATACAAATCATGCTCTATGAAAATTCCTTTGTGTATTATAGAGCATTAACCTCAAATTTTAATATGACTAAAAATTTCCCAGGATTCCACATTAGTAAATATGTAGATGAACCAAGTTCCATTATCGGAGACTGTGGCTTAGCAATTGCTATATATTGAGGAAAAATAAATTTCAATTACTTAATTTACCTAGTCTGTGATATTTTGTCATAGTAGCCTGAGCTGACTGAGGCAATTTACACAACAATTTTTCAAGGAAAATTAGTATTTCTCCAATTTGTAAATAAGGCATTCGTTCTCAGAGAGAATTAGTGATTTCCAATCATAATGCAAATACTGTAGTACTGTACAACACATAGAACAGAACATACTTCTTTCAGCTCTGAGCATAGGTCTGTGGAAACAGTTTGATAAATAATTCAAATTATATGTTTACATATGTATGTATCTATCTGATATTCATTGCTAGATTATACTTCAGTTAAAAGGTTCATAAGGAAAACAGTTTAAATTCTCATGAGGCCAGATACATATTAATGTCTAGGAGTTTGGCAGAATCAACATTTTTGAGGAGGATGAATAACGGAACAATAACTTTGGAGACAAGAATTGTCATTTTAACAATGTCCACAATTACCACTTTGTTGCATTATCTTAATTTATGGTACTGAGATCAAGAGATGGAATACCCCCAAAGGGGAGTTTATGTTTTAATAATTTTCTTTCATTGCCATGTAATATTTTGCCATTTTAACTTACAATTATTGTACAGTTTGTGAATATTTGGGTTGTTTTCAGTTTTGTATATTATTAAGAGTACAATAATGAACATTCTAGCACACACACACAAAAACTCAAATTATGTTCTGTATTTTCTTTAAAGAGATCTATGACAGTTTGAAAGTCAAAAACATATTTTTGGTGAGTTCTTATGACTTATTTTTGGTGATACTGTCGATTGAATCCATAGCCTTATACATGCTAGGTAAGTGATTTACTACTGAGCTACATCCCCATCTATTTTTATTTTGAGAAAAGTTTTTGTTCAGGTTAATTTCGAACTTTCAATCTTCCTGCTTTATCATCCCAAGTGACTGGGACTACAGGTGTGTACCACCATTTCTGGCTCGGATCTGGTTATTTAAATGAATGCAGTAAATAAATAGCCTTTTAAGGGGAAACTTTGAGAAAAATTAATCTATGCTATGCATTTTCCCAGTTTTCAACAATTTAGAGTTTTAAGTAACTCTTATTTTCTTCAACTTTTACTTTATTGGTATCTCCTATTATCTTTTTTTTCTTCTTCTTTTTTGTGGGTTTGAGGATGGAACCCAGGGGCATTTGACCCTCTGAGCTACACCTTCTGCCCTATTTTTTACTCTTTATTTTGAAACAGGGTCTCACTAAGTTGCAGAACCCTCACTAAGTAGCTGAGGCTGTCTTCGAACCACCATCCCCTTGTCTCAGCCTCCTGGATGCTTATAAGTGTGTCCCACTACGCCCAGCTTCCTATTATATTTTGGTGTGGGTGTGTGTGTGTGTGTGTTACTGAGACTGAATCTAGGGGCTTTCTACCTCTGAGCTACACTCCTAAGCCCTATTTTATTCTTTTTTTGAAATAAGGTCTCAGTCAGTTGCAGGAAACCTTACTAAGTTGCTGAGGTTACCTGTGAACCTGCAGTATGTCTGCCCCAGCCTCTCATTACTGGGATTACAAGTGTGTGCCATCATGCCTGGATTCCTAAATCAGAGATTAAGAAAATGTTCCCACAACATCCTCTTTATGTCTCTAGATTTACATATAAAATCCTTAATTACTCTAAGATAGGGAGAAAACTTCAGTAGGAATTTCTATGATTCTAATGTATGTTCTGGGGAACATATTTTCTGCCTAAAAGGCACTCCTTTTTAATAATAAGTTTACTATAAAATTTTGATCTTTCCAGGATGTCTGGCTCCAAAGCACACAGTGTTGTCCCTCTTCAAACAGTAGAACTGAAGGGTTATCTGCAGTTTAGATATCATTGAACACAAATAGTTTTGGCCAAAAGAATCACATTTAAAATTTTTAAAAGACGTTATGCTTATCCAAAACTGTTTTCTTAAATTATCATACCATGGAAATAAAGATTTAAAAAATAAAGATTTTAAATAAATCATAACATGTTCTATTTCCCAAGGCAATATTTTTTAAGATTTCTCCTTCTTTGTTAATAGACATTTAAACTACTCCCTTCAAACTTACTTTATGTCATAACTTGCCAACTCATTAAGCTCCGCTGAATTTATGCCCATCTGTTGTTCTATTTTTGTTCTAGCAGAAGAATGCAAAAACGCATTAAATAAACTACATCGTGATTTATTTTTCACCTTACTCAAGACTGGCAGTTTCACAATTAAAAACAAAACTGTTATTTTTATAGATGAAATGATGGTCAATGGAGCATCATTCCATCCTGAGCTAAAGGCAGAAGATCTGAAATCAACCTCATTAAAACTGCCTGACTTATCCAGCCACGGAGCGCTGCTTGAGGAGTCTAGGCAGGGCAATGTTTTTCTTCCATTAGTGGGAGAGGGGAAAAAACAACAAGAAAAAAAAAAATAAGAAGGGGAGGGGGCAATAGAAAGAAGGAGAAATAAAAGAAACTGAAAATTTCCTGGTGTTCTGCCTGAATTTCCAAATCAAGTTCAAAAGATGCCTTGTTCCAAACAAACTACAAATATACTGGGAGATGCTACACAATAATCTCTGCTTGAAAATTTCCATATAAGGAACTAGGCAAAAATGCATGGATTCTCTAGGTTTCTAAAACATACATAATAAAGTGAGGATCAGTAAGAACAACATTCATTGTATTGTATATATTTGCTTATTTGGTATGGGGAAATGTACTTAGAGACATTCTACCTCCAAACTGTAGCCCAAATATTTTTTTTTTAATTGAGTCTTGCTAAACTGCTGAAACCGGTCTTGAAACTGTGATTCCCCTATTTCAGCCTCCCGATTATTAGGATTACAGAAATGTACCACCCCACTTAGCTTTAGGTTTAAATATCAGTTGGTTAAAATTCCATTGTCAACAAAGTAAAGACTACTTTCTCAGAGACTCTGCCTGAAGAAAGAAATACTTAAGATCACCAGGGGTGGGGTTCTTAAAATTAAGAAGAATGAAAGATTTTGTGACCTAAATAGGAAGAATCTTAAAAAAGGAACATGTACACGTTTATCATTTTTTTCTGCCTATTCCTCACTCTAAGAAATCCTATGTACATTTACATTATCAGACTGAAGTAGAAATTATAAATTCAGTAACCTTTCCAATATATGTGACATTCTCCAATCTGTTCTTTTTAATTTTTCCTCTCATCTTTTACATCAGCTTTTTAACCGGTTTGTCTCTGTTCTCTCTTTTTAAAACTGTTTATCTGTTGTCTGGACTTTAGCCATACAGACAGATTTATCTGTGCCTTTATTTATTAATCAAAAAAAAAACTTACAAATTTTTAAATTTCTGTAGGATCTCTCTATGTGGAACACCAAAATAAAATTATAATTTATTTGGTTTTATCTATCATAGTAGTTATTTTTTTCTTCTGGTAATTATCACTAGCACTATTCTAGTGTCCATTTTCAATATTGTTGAGTTATTTAAAACTTTTTATGCCTACTTAGTTAACCTAAAAGTGGGAATTGTCATCATGATAATTCCTACATAGGAAAATTCCATTTAACAGTTACATCTTTCCCTCATGTTTTCTCTATTATCCAAATCCTTATCATGTCACATGTAAATTCATCCAGCTACCTATAACACTTCCACGTTCATTTTCTTTTCTTTCTGTTATCAGTAAAAGTATGTCCCAGAACACTCGTTAGCCAGTTAATTGTACATGTAAAAACAATTAGTTCTCCCTATGAATGCTTGTATAAAAATCCCAGATTCTTTTTTTTTTTTTTTTTTTTTTGAGGGTCTGGGGATGGAATCCAGGTGCATTCAATCTCCGAGCTATACCCCGTGCCCTATTTTTTTTTTTCTTTATTTTGAAACAGGGTCTAACTTAGTAGCAGAGGGCCTCACTAAGTAGCTGAGGCTGTCCTCGAACAGCGAACCTAAGGTCTCAGCCTCAGAATGCTGGGATTACAAGTGGGTGCCACCATGCCCAGCTCCCAGATTCTTTAGTCTATAAAAGATCTATATGGGCCGGGCGTGGTGGCGCACGCTTGTAATCCCTGCGCTTGGGAGGCAGAGACAGGAGGATCACGCAGGTTCGAAGCCAGCCGTGTGCGCTGGCTTAGGAGACCCTGTTTGCAAATAAAAATGTAAAAATAGGTCTGGGAGTGTAGCCCGGAGGTAGAAGGGCTTCCAGGAACCCCAGTACCACCAAAAAAAAAAAAAAAAAAAAAGATCTATATGATTGCTACTCAAATAATACCTGATGACTCAACATAGCCAACTAAATACTGTACTGAATCTTTCAGAGTATGAAAACTCTCCATCAGGAATATGAGTGTATTGGTATTGCCTCAGAAACAAGAAACCAGTAATTGTTCCACAACTATCGGAACAAACAGTGTTTTGACTGAAACACTTTATCCGGGCTTAAAAAGAAGTAGAATTAATCCACACATGATGATACATGCCTGTAATCCAGTTTTGGGGAGGCTGAGACAGGAGAAATGTAGGTTTCAAGTCAGCCTCAGGAATGTAGTGAGGCCCTCAACAGGTTAGTGAGATTCTGCTTCAAAGTAAAAAAATAAAATAGGTCTGGGGATGTAGCTAAGAAGTAAAATGGCCCTGGGTTCCATCCCCAATATGAATATATATATGTATATGTATATGTATATGTATATGTATATATATGTGTGTGTATTTGTGTATCTATCTATCTATCTATCTATCTATCTATCATCTCCAGTCAAGAGTCTAGAAATACAAAATGAATCTTAAGGCATAAAAGCAAATTGTGAAGCTGGGCGTGGTGGCGCACGCATGTAATCCCCGCGCTTGGGAGGTGGAGACAGAAGGATCACTCAGGTTCAAAGCCAGCCTTGCTGGCGTAAGAGACCTTATTTCCAAATAAAAATATAGAAAATAGGTGTCTGGGAGTATAGCCCAGAGGTAGAAGGGTTTCCAGGAATCCCAGTACCACCAAAAAAAAAAAAAAAAAAAGCAAATTGTGAGCAGGGCTGCTCCTCTCTGGGAGCTCTTAGAGAAAGGCTATTTCTTTATCTCTCTTGGCTGCTAGAGCTGCATTCACCTTGCATCCTTGGCCTTGTGGCACCCTCCTCTGTATTGAATGCTAGAGATATAACATTTTCTCTTTTGTGCCATTTACTTTTTGCCCTATTCACTCTGGTAAAGTTCCCTTGCCCTTTATAGAACGTTTGATTGTGCTTAGAGCACACACCCAGATAACCCAGGAAAATCTAACTATCTCAAGATTTCATCTCTATTTCAAATGAAACTGTGTCACTCATGTTAAAGAACCAGGTAGATCACAAGTATACCTCTTTTGTTGTGAAAACAAGAGATTTCTGTCCACTAGAGTTAGCATAATAAGGAAGTTTCCCCTGAGTTAATGCTTACTAAGGAAAAAGTAACCTAGAGTACCTAATACTAACCAATTAACCACTAGAAATTGTTCCGTTTCTTGGCCTCCACTTTCTAACACCTATTTCTCCTCCAGTGTTCTGTGGGAGCTTTCTGATTTGTACAATGAGTAGGGCTGCAACTCATAAAGTATAAACAAATACCAATTAGATCTTTAACAAAGTTTATTATAATTTTGTCTTTTGACAAGTCTTATCCAAAGCTTGGAATGCTTTTCCCTGTATAGTTGATGATAGGATTCATTTTTTGGGGGGCAAAAATAATATAATATTACCAATACTTTTAAACCCAATGCATTAGGTACTAGGTAAGATACAAAAATGTGGTGTACTTTCCCCAAACAAAACAAGAGGAACTCTAGATGAAGAAGGAGATCCTATGAAGGAGCAAATAAGGTGACCTAACTGAGGGGACGGGAGGGGGAAGAGGGAAACTCTCTAAAGCACATGATGTACTTAACCAAACATATCAAAGTCAATCACTAAGCCAAGCATGGGAAGGAGGGAGGGGGAGGGAATGGGGTTGGGATCTGGTGAAGGGCTAAATTGGTGATGTGTGCATGTATGTCTGCACAAGTGTTTTATCCCATTAAGGTGTATGACTACAATGTACCAATAAAAATATTTTTTAAAATTTCCTGAAAAAAATTAGCATGTAATAAATACAAAAAAGGGAAGAACTTATTTATTTATGCATTTGTTTTGTGGTGCTGGGGATTAAGCCCAGGGGCATTCTACCTTCAAGCTACACCCATAGCCCAGTTTTTTATTTTTTGTTTTGTAACAGGGTCTCCTTAAGTTGCAGACGTCTTCACTAAGTAGCTGAGGTTGTCTTTGAACACAAATCCTCCTGTCTCAACGTCCCAAGAACTGGTATAACAATTGAATGTCACCATGCCCTGCGGGAAGAGCTTATTCACAGTGCTCTTCTGCACTCAATTTCTTGTTCTGCAACCCTTTCTAGTCAGTCTTTGTTCCCAACACTGCATAAATGGCTACTCTTGTCAGGGATCCCAATGATGTTTATGCTTTTATTTTACTTGACTTTTATTAATAGAATTTAAAATGTTCTATCTCTATTTGAACTGTCTGGAAGGAGTTTATATTAGTGAGAGTCCTCTGAGCGTCACAACAAATAGAAGGTATAAACATACACACACACACACATTAGATGCACATGTACACACAGTATATATTTATATTTATATATCCTATATATGATATATATGTATACATATACATATATGTATTACTGCTAGGAAGACAATTATATATTAAACACAGAATTTTATTTTAAATCTCGAGTCTGTCTTCCTTGTAATAAAATAGACATTGATATTAAAAATAATATACTGAAATAAGTTCTACTTTTCCTACAAAGGTCTTTCTGCTTCTCATGTGCATTCTAATAGGCATACATACACAGTGTAGCTCAGTTTAGAATAATTTATAACTCATCCTATATGTCTAGAGAACAGTTTATTTGATGTATGATTTGTTGCAGGGTGCTTTAAATTTAGGGATTACATTCCAACAGATGAAAATACTATATTTTATAAGTGTTACTTTAATAAACACATTTTCTTTTAAATTCTTTTTGTATATTTTTGTGGTGCTGGATATTAAACCTAGGGGCATTCTACCTCATAGCTACAACTCCAGCCATTGTAAATTTTTTGTTTTGAAAGAGGATCTTACTAGGTTGCTGAGAGTCTTACTAAGTTGCTAAAGTTGGTCTTGAAACTTCAATCCTCCTGTCACAGGCAATCAAGTACTGGGATTATAGGCATGCATCAACATGTTCAACTTTATATCTTCTTTAACTTTATAAAAGTTTATCTATTAATTTTAGTGCACAAAGAAAATCAATTTGAGTAAAAGTATACTATAACATCAATGTAGTAACTGCCTTTTTAATGTAGTAACTGCCTTTATCAATAATGTACAAAATACGGATTTTCTTTTTTTTTTCAGTACTGGAAATTGAATCCAGGGGCATTCTACTTGAGATATACACCAAGCTCCATTTTTTTATTTCTTATTCTGAAACAAGGTCTCACTAAGTAGATGAAGCTGGCTGTGAACCTCTGATCCTTCTGTCTCAGCCTCCCAAGTACTGGGATATAAGGATGTTCACCATGCCTGGCTTAAATATATTTTTTAATTAAAATTATACATTGTATTTATTTATTTCATTAGATAATACTTTACTTATTTTGAAAATTATGCAAATTTTTGTCTTGAAATATTTGGTTACATTGCTATATCTTTAAGAATATAAAAATATTAAATTACTAATTTTTTTTTTTGGTGTTACTGACAATGGAACCCTTCTACTTCGGGGCTACACTCCCAGACCTATTTTATATTTTATTTTGAAACAGGGTCTCTTAAGCCAGCAAGGCTGGCTTTGAACTTGCTCGATCCTCCTCTCTCAGCCTCCTAAGTGTGGGGATTACAAGCGTGCACCACCATGCCCGGGCTAAATCACTAATTTTAACATATAGACTTAGGTAATTGTTTTCTGCCTTATGTTTCATCATGAGTAAAATAGTTGAATTTCTTTGACTTGATACTATTCAAGAAGATAATAACAATCACTGGTTTTCATGGGGGCTTATTTTAGTTACTTATAAATATATTGCCAGAGTCATTCTATCTTTGTAGTAGAAATGTTCACTCCAAAAAATTTATTCACATATAAGCTTTATATATTTTTATAATAAAATCTTTGCATTCACAATCAAGTATTGTATGTTTATTTTTGTTGTTCCTATTCCAAGTAAGCATTTATGAGAGACCCTGACATCCAAACACATCTCAAGACTGAATATATTTGTGTAATGTGTTTTTTATGAATCATAAGGGCACCTGAAGCTTCTTTTGAAAAAAAGCAGGTCGTCTCCAAGAGAAAGCAGGTATCACATGTAGAAACACATACATATATTGAAATCTCAGTATCTAATTTCTTGCTAGACGAGGATTTCTAATTTAAAGTATGTGTCCTCCATCTTCTTGTCTTTTGCACTGTGAGTTTACTCTAAGTAGCAAATTAATCCATGTGATGAGTTTCCAGCTACTCCTTTAACAGTTAAGTGCCCTTCGAGGTATTCTGAGACCTTCATCTGTAGAGTCAGTCTCTCCCAGAAATCAGGCTCCCTGGTGATAATGCCTGAAAGCTTCAGCCTTATTTTAAGACAGTCTTTTGGGATTCAAGTCATGCCCCATAACAACAATTTTAGAAGCAAGTGAAGACTTGATCTATATGTGGATTTAGGTTACTTTAGGCACAGAGGAAGAGATAGAACTTGGCCATCCGAAAGATTACTGACTCCTGATAAAGAGGAGAGCCCAAATGATATTTTCAGAAGCCTGTACTCAGATATGGCAGTGAAGAATCAATAATCAAGAGTCAAGAGGACTTTAAAGATTGGGGTAGAGTGGTATTTCTCCAGGATTTTTTTGTATATTTTATGGGTTATTATAGCTTTTTGAGGGATTTCAGTGGTCAACTTCATTTTCCCACACATACATCATTACTACATCTGATTAAAGTGTGCTCATTCCAATTCTTAGTATGTTTTATATGTGTCAGTATATCATAGTTCCTGGATCCATCAAGAGGAAACTATAATTTTTGAAACATCACTATTATATAAACACAAAACTTTATACATTTGGAACCAAAATGCTCCACTATTTTATGAATAGGAGTAGGTGTATAACATTCCCTCTATTCCTTGGACAGGGAATCACCCACAGTAGACTGATCTTGACCGGAGACAAAAGCAGGGTACATGATACTTTCATTGTATCTTATGGGAAAGCATAACAGGTATAGAATTGTGACCTAGAGTTCAACAGAGATTCATTTATACTTTACAATTTAAACAAAGTTAATATATCTCCTCTCCTTGGTTCAGGAAGAAGAAAGCCATTCACCATTGTGGAATGACACCCTGGCTTTATGCTCCACATCATGCTACTTTTGAGAATATATTTGATAGTGATAATTACAAAAAGCAATTAGTTATTTCAGTTTGCAGATAGATTTAGCACAGTACTCATCACTTTGGTTAGATAGGGGATGTTCTATCACAACTGATGAATGGTCTGGAACATTTTAAGATACTAATCTTTGCAACTATTTAATCAATTTTATTTTTGTACAGTATTAGTGACCTAAGTTATTTTGCTGTCTTGTTTTTGTAAATCAAATGAAATTATAAAACAGGTTTCTGATAATAGGTATTTGTACATATGTATATACATTGTCCAAATAAAAGTAATAAATGATTTAAAGAAACAGTAAACTTAAGCTGGGCATGGTAGTGTATGCTTGTCATTCTAGTACTTGTGAGCCTGAGATAGAAGGATCTAGGTTCGTGGCCAGCCTCAGCTACTAAGTGAGGCCCTCCACAACCTAGTGAGACCCTGTTTCAAAACAAATAATACAAAATTGGACTGGGTTGTAGCTTGGAGGTAGAATGCTGCTGGTTTCAATCCCCAGTACTACAAAACAACAACAACAACAACAACAACAACAACAACAACAAAAACTGGTATATATTTTTCCATCCAATCACCTTTAGCATATGGATATCTTTGGCTATAAGGTGAGTTTCTTGAAAGCAGCATATGGTTGAATTTCGTTTTTTAATCCACATTGCCAGTCTATGCCTTTTAATTGGGGTGTTAAGATGTTTGACATTCAGTGTTATTGTGTGATTTTTGTTTCCTGTCATTTTGAGTTCTATTTTCTGTTTGATGTATTATTATTATTTTTTCTTAGTTGCCCACCTGGTGGAATTTGCCTCTTCTTTGGTTTTGGAATTTGTTTATTTATTTTTTCTTATTTGTGTTTTATTTATTTAAGTATTTTCTCTACTGCTGACTTGGTAGTCATGAATTCTTTAAGTTTATGTTTACTTGGAAGGTCTTTATTTCTCTATAATTTTTGAATGTTATTTTTGCTGGATATAGCAGTCTTGGTTGGAAGTTGTTTTCTTTGAAGGTCTAGAGTATTTTTTTATGGTACCGGTGGTGGAACCTCGAGGCTTTCTACCTCCAGGCTATACTCCCAGACCTATTTTGTATTTTTTTATTTGTATTTTTTATTTGGAAACAAGGTCTCATTATGTTGCTGAGAGCCTCACTAAGTAGCTGAGGCTGGCTTTGAACCTGTGCGATCCTCCTGTCTCAGCTTCCAAATCACTGGGATTACAAGCTTGTGCCACCATGCCTGGCTCTAGAATACTTTATACTAGTCCTTCCTGGCATTCACAACTTGGGTTGCGAAGTTTGGAGTGATTTTTGTTGTTTTTCCCTTGAATAGCACTCATTTTTTCTCTCTTGCTTTTAAGATTATTTCTTTGCCTCTTTGTTAATCATTTTTATTATTATGTGGCTTGGAGAGGTCCTTTTTTTTATCTTGTCTTAACAGCGATCTGAATATCTCCTCTATATGGTTTTCAAGTCTTTTTCTATGTTTGAAAAATTCTCAGAAATGATTTATCTGAAGAGGTTTCTGATACCTTTGGATTGAGCTTCTAGACCTTCAATGTTTTTTTTTTTTTTTTTTGTGGTACTGGGGTTCCTGGAAGCCCTTCTACTGCCGGGCTACACTCCCAGACCTATTTTATATTTTTAAATTTGGAAACAGAGTCTCTTAAGCCAGTGAGGCTGGCTGCGAACCAGCATGATCCTCCTGTCTCCGCCTCCCAGGCACGGGGTTTATGAGCTTGCGCCACCACGCCCAGCTAACCTTCAATGTTTTTTAACTATAAGTTAGAACTTTTCTTATGTCCTATGTTTTTCAATGTTTACTTTTTTTTCTCGTAAATCTTCTGCATATTGGTGACCATATTTTCAGTTTTGAATGAACTGCCATCCAAGAGTGATACCCTGTTTTCAATGTGATCTAGCCTGCCAGAATTGGTTTCTGCTGAGATCTTTAATTCATTTATTTTCACCGTTATTTCACTCAGTGTCCTTTTGGTTTGTAGAGCCTCAATCTCTTCCTTCATTTCTTGTACACTTTATTTGAGGTCTCTCATTATATTGAAGATTAAAATTCAGAATTATCCTTCTTGAATTTCCTGCAGATCAATATTGATGTTCTTTCTCATTTTGAGTTGTGGTAGTTTACTGTTTTCTCACTGTACCTCATTCTTCTTTTTTCAGAATTTACAGATTTATATTTCTATTGTCTTGGCATTTTTCTCTTTGTATTTGTCTTGTTTATTTGTTATCCCCTTATAATAATATCTATGCTGAGATTATATATTTGCCTCTACTAGTCTGATTCATATAATCAAACTTTTGAGTTTGTCACCCAGAATCTCTTTAGTTATAATTCTTAGGGTAGGCAAACAGGAGTCTTTGATTGGCTGCAAGCCACTGTGCCTTACAACTCCAAACTCCTCCACACACCTTTGATGTTCTTTTCAGAGGCTGAAGCCTGCTGGTTGTAATTTAGTGTCCAACAGATACCACTGTTTGTGGTCTGCTGATTTTGAGCCCATGATACTGCAGATCTATGTTCTCTGGCCTCTTTGGCCAGTGTGCTGAGGCTCTTCAAAGCTGGCAATTGCTAAGTTCTGAGTGTGTGGCCCAGCTGGCTGAGTTTGATGGCCCCTGGAATTCCAGACCCTTGATCTGCTGGTTATGATTACATGAAATACTGTCAGTCACTAGCACGCATGGCCAAACTTTGCTTGTGGAGAGAGTGTTGAGTTCCCATCCTATTGCTGAGATCAAGTGAAACCCCTCTGGGTCTCTGGCTTCCAAACATGGCCTGGAAAAGGTGCCACCATACTGCCACTGCTCTCTGCCCAAAGACCAAGCTCTGGTAGGGAGAGATTGTATAGTTCTAAGACTGGGGCTTGACTTGCTCCATTTTTAGCTTCAGGGACACCCCTGCTGCTCTGGGTAGCTACAATCATGTCAGCCCTTGTTGGGCCCTGGCATTGGTGCTTGTATTATCCTAATATGACCAGGAACAAGTTTATGGTTCCCAAAGCCTGCAATTCAGTTGACTCAATGTTTTTTCACCCCTAGGCCTCACAGCTGGGTGTCCTATAGTGAACCCTAGAGATTCTACAAGGGCTTAACAAACTGCAGAATATTTGTCCCTCCTGCTGGAAAGTCTCTAGCTGCTCTCTGCTAATTCATATTTCTACTGTGTCCGAAAGTCGCCCCCACCCTCACCTCCACAGTGGTGATTTGCAACATCTTAAACCCCATGAGTCTTGCCACATAAGTTGCTATGGTCATGCAGGGTGGTCTCCCACTGGAACCACTTTATAACTCACAGTCTTCAGTGCACTGCTCCAGATCCTTGAGGGAAGAGATGGGTTTAGCTACATACAGCCACTGGATCGGGCTGAGTCTTTTGGGTAGCTGGGTCTTTGTTCAATGTGAAGCAAAATGCCAACTGATTTTGATGATAGTCTATAGTTGCTGGTTTCACAAAGATCTACTGTTTCTTTGCTAGCTCTGGGAGCCATGGTGCCAGCAGCATCTGCCAGACCCAGAGAGTCCTGAACAAGATGGCCCTGTCATTGCTATCTTCATTAACCAGGTGAGACACATGGAGCTCTTAACCATACTCTGCTGTCTCTCTTTTGGCTTTGATTCCTTCGCATTTCAACTTTACTTGATGTGTTGAGTTTTTTGATGCTTTTCTTCCCTAGGCAAGATGCAGTCTTCCCAGTGGTTGAGTTCTAAGTCTCAGAGCTATTGAAGCATGCCATCTCTCTTTGTCACAATCTTCAGAATCCCATTATATTATTATTTTTAAAATTATGGTGAAAGAACAAAAATTGTCTACATTAACTACCTTGGTGTGAAATAACAAGATTTTTTGAGCTTTGGATTTTAAAATAGTATGCATTTTTTATTATCTTATATTTTATGTGGTCTTTTTCACCTAAGTCCTCTAGAGTTTCACAATCTGCAATCGATGGATTAGCTAGGGCCAATGGTGCCAAACATTATGATAAAGAATAAGAAACAGCCAAACACACTCTATTTATCCATGGATTTAATACATTATGGAAAAATTTCATTAGTGGATGGGTGATGTCAGTACAATATACAATTTAGGCTGTAGAAGGGTTAAGATTCAGTGACTGATTGGATGTGTGGGATAAGTTAAAGTACATCAGGAAAGACATCTTGAGGAAAGTTTTGATTCGATGGTTTTGTGGTTTGTGTGTCATTCATTGCATAAAATAACAATGTTCCCTTAAATGTGGCTTGTGTGCCATTCAGGCATAAAATAACAATTTTCCCTTAAATGTACTTTCCCAAAATAGTATAATAAGATTTTGTTAACACCCATATTATCTATTGTCTTCTATTATGCATATACATATAAATAAATATGTACCAGTAAATAAACATTTCTAATAAAGAGAAATATCTTGCTTCTTCTTGCTTATCTTTAATTATACATTTTCATTCCCCTGACATGGCTGAGAGAGTCAAGAACATCTATCTAACCCTGGAGGAACCAATCCATAATCTAATCTGAATTAATGGGATTCCCTTTTGAGACTTTTAACTAAGATACAAAGAGATCTAATAAATAGCTAGCTAAAGTAATAGTAAATCATTAGAGTAAAGGTCCATGAACTCCTACAGCTAAGCTCATTAGAACTTTCTTCTTTTCCAAGCTTAGTAAAAGTCAGATATACTATTTTTATTTAAATTTTAAAAAGAACAAATCCCATCATTTGGGCTAAGTATAGTAGGGTTTTATTGCCTGCAACCCATTTCCCTATATAAATTATATTGTAGACTGATATCTACTAAAAAGTCAAGGAACAAATCTTATATTTGATCCTACTATTAGTTGCCCCTACATTAATTTAAAAACAAAGATCCTATTGGGATTAAATAAAAATATTTAGCGTATATGCTTTATATTTTATAGGTGTTTTGTTTATTGCATCATGTGCATCTTACTATTCAATAACAGAAATATATCTATCTTGCTTTTCCTACCAACTTCAAAATCCTAAAGGAAGAGACTTAAGTATCTTTTGTAGCCCCAGAACAATGAGAGTAGGAGTTTAATTAATACTTTCTGGCATTTTGAAGATATTTTTGGTATTAAATTCATAAAGAAAAATGTGGGTTATTGAATAGGGAAGAAACCAAATCTCTCAGGACATAAAGCAAGCACCATTATTATGATCAGATATCACTCATAAAGACATGTGATTGAATTATGAAAGTGATATTCCAGATTACTATGGGAGGCATTGAGTAATCCATATATAATCATCTTTCTCCCATCCTTTACTCAAGGGTTATACAAAAATCAAGGCAATTTTTCTACACCAAATATGTTTCTATCACTTAAACTATATGGAAACTTTAGAGATTTCTTTAAAAATCCAATTAAGAGCTATGTATAACATGCCTTTTATCTTAGTATCTAATTAAAATAATAGAACTTGGAAGTAGATAATTTAGAAAAGCAGTCATGTATTAATCAAGAAATTATTTTTTATAAAATGCATTTATTACTTGATAAAGTAAATATAGATGGATATACCCATGCTATTATGTACTGTAAATATAACTCTACTTTGGGAAATAAGAAGTGAAATCTGGTTTCAAAGAGTTTATAATGCACTATAAATTTATAATAAATTTAAAATAATACCAAGTATTTGAAAGCCTGAGACAGAGAAATTACAGTTTGAGGCCAGCCTTAGCAACTTAACAAGATCCTTATCAATTAAGCAAGGCAATCTTTCTACATTTAAAAAATTTAAATAAAAGGCTGCAGGTAGAATGACTTTAGGTGCAATCTCCAGTGCCCAAATAAATTAATAAATATATAAAATAACAAACTTAGAGGAATAGTGTTTAGAAATATTCTAAATAGCTTGTTCCAAGTAACTGACCCCATTTCTTCTGGCTTTGTTATAATAGAGAATGGGATTCCAGAACAAAGGAATCTCCTCCTTTCTTTTAATAATCCATGAATAAGCCGGGCGTGGTGGCGCACGCTTGTAATCCCCGCGCTTGGGAGGCGGAGACAGGAGGATCGCGCAGGTTCAAAGCCAGCCGCGCTGGCGTAAGAGACCCTGTTTCAAAAATATAAAAAATAGGTCTGGGAGTGTAGCCCGGAGGAAGAAGGGCTTCCAGGAACCCCAGTAACAACACACACAAAAAAAAATCCATGAATAATTTTGTAATTTAGCACTAAATTAATTTCTATACTTCGACCAAGGTAAATGTATGTAGAAGTGGATATGTGGGAGATTTGAAAGTATGCAAGATGGGTTAAAACAGTTTACAGTTGCTATTTCATTAGTTAATTTAGGCAATTTAAGAGCAAGAAAGAGACTCTGGATTCATGGATTAAATCGTCTACCAGATTAATAGAAAATAATTGCCCTAGAAAATCTTCTTTGGCATGGAAATATTTTTGGGGGGTACTGGGGGAGAACTCAGGGACATTCTACTTCCAAGCTACACCCCCAGCACCATTTTCTATTCTTTATTTTGAAACAGGGTCTCACTGAAATGCAAAGGGCCTCACTAAGTAGCTGAAGCTGATGGCTGTGATCCTCCTTTCTCAGCCTCTCAAATGCTGGGATTACAAGCAAGGGCCACCACATCTGGCAGGCACGCAAACATTAACAAAGTCCAAAACCGCCCATCATTTTGTCTAGATTCAAATGAAGCATCTGATACTCAAATTCTTCTCAACACCATAGATTTCTCTTATTTGTGCATTACATAAGGTCACACTCATCATTTTGGTTTGCAATCGATTGGTATATATTAAAATGTTAAAGTGTAGATACTAAATACCTTGAAAGTACTTTCGTCCTCATTATTAACAGTATCAAGTTCCTGGAGAAGTTCTTAAAGTCTCTGAATTTTAGGTCAGTTCCCTGGCAGTCTACTTCTGGAACAAATCAATTTATATGCCCCTTTTCTCTTTCTGAGCTGCCTTTAAAAATGAGAAGGAAATACTGACATTATGTCTTATGATTGAAACTCCCCTAATTCCTTCAGCCTTAACTATTTCTTGAATGTGTGACATGTTCCCTTCAAGTGAAACATTTCTTCTTCAGTGAAGTAAGCCATCTAAAGTGAGGTAGCCATCTATGTCTATTATCTGTAGGCTTACCTCACCACTAATAGTAGTAAGGTCGACATCTACACCATGTACACCTACTATCTGTCTCCCTTCACCCTGATAGATAAAGAGCCAGAACATCATTTGTTTTCTTTAATTTTACACTAGGACATAAAAACTACCTAATCCAATTAATACAAAATAAATATATAAGTAAGTCCTAGAAAGATGCATTTGACAATGTCAGATCTAAGAGTTTTTCTTGCCTATGTTTTCTTCCAATAAAATGTTTTATAGGACAGCTATAAAGTCATTGTTCAGAGTATCTTAGAGTTTTAATGACAAATGTGAAGTCTCTAGCCAACTGTCATACTTTCAAAATATTTTAAGAATTTTTAGTCATTGAAAAACTACAGTGGTCGAAAGGGAGCAGCATTCTTATTTTTTTTTTTAAGCAAAAAGAATCATGGATCTGTGGTTAACATAACAATTTCCCAAGTGGTTTCTTACCTAATGCTAAAATCCAGAACTTGAAAGATTGTAAAATAACATTTAGCTGGGCATGTCAGTGGATGCTTGTAATCCCAGCATTCAGGAGGCAGAGACCAGAAGA
The DNA here is from genome assembly GCF_963383645.1 of Muscardinus avellanarius. Taxonomy (NCBI): domain Eukaryota; kingdom Metazoa; phylum Chordata; class Mammalia; order Rodentia; family Gliridae; genus Muscardinus; species Muscardinus avellanarius. The sequence continues at coordinate 68,873,702 of NC_137787.1, forward strand.
TCCTGGTTCAAGGACAGCCTCTGCTACTTATTCAGGCCCTTCGCAACTCAGTGAGACCCTGTTTTAAAATAAAGAATAAAACTTAGGGCTGACGGTGTAGATCAGAGATACAATGCCCCTGGTTTCCATTCCCGATACCACAATAAAATAAAATAAAAAATAAAAATAATTAAAAGACTGAAAAACAGGACTGGGGGTGTAGCTCAGAAGCAGAATGCCCCTAGATTCCATCCCCAGCACCGCAAATAAAATGAAATAAAAAAATTTATTATCGCTGGGTGTGGTGGCACATGCTTATAATCCCCGCGCTTGGGAGGCAGAGACGGGAGGATCTCAGAGGTTCGAAGCCAGCTGTGCTGGCTTAGGAGACTCTGTTTCCAAATAAAAAAATATAAAAATAGGTCTGGGAGTGTAGCCCGGAGAATGGTTTCCAGGAACCCCAGTACTACCAAAAAAAAAAAAAATTATTATCACTGTTTTCTTTTTCTAAATAGTAGAAAATGGTATAAATTCATACCAGAAGAGAGTTGACATTCATAAAATCATCCTCATCCTATAAGCATAAAAATATTGAATTCTTAGGATACATATACATACATATTATGCATATATCCTTATATATACATAATATATATTTTATATAATATTTTATATAAATTTATATATATTTTATATATAATAAATATATATTTTTTTAAATCTTTCTGGTGGTACTGGGGATGGAACCTGGGGGCTTTCTACCTCCGGGCTACACTCCCAGACCTATTTTATATTTTATTTGGAAACAGGGTCTCTTAAGCTGGATGAGACTGGCTTCGAACCTGCACGATCCTCCTGTCTCAGCCTCCCAAGCGCGGGGATTACAAGTGTGTGCCACCATGCCTGGCTATATATAATATCCTTGCATCCAAGAGCTAGCATGCCTGGATTTACTACCTCTCCTTTTTGTCATTTTTTTAAATTGGTGTATTGTATTCATACACATTAATGGGATACAAGTTGGTGGAGAAATACATGCATACATCCCCTCATTATCCCTTACCCAATTCCCGCCCCATTCCCTCCCTTTCCCTCCTTCTCCTGCTTGGCTTAGTGATAGAGTTTGATATGTTTGTTAAAGTACATCATACATGCAATAGAGAATTTCTCTCTTCTGCCTCCCATTCCCTCAATTAGGTCACCTTATTTGCACATCTATAGAATCTCCTTCTTCACCTAGAGTTCCTCCTATGACCCAATTTCTCCCTATCTTTTGCATATTAGAGAGAGCATTTGATTCTCTCTTTTTTTAAGATATTGAAAATTGATAAAAAATGGTGTTTTACCCGTGTCACTAAATAATTTTCACTGATTTTTAATAACTTATACAAGAAATATGATTTTCAAATTTGAAACTCATACAAAATATCAAACTCCAGTAATGCCCAAAGCCACATGTAATATATAAATATACTCTATCTGCCAGTTTATTTCATAGTTTTGTTGCTTAGAAATGACTGCTGATAGCTCTTATACAGAAAACCAAGATTTAGAGAAACAAAGACAAATTATTCACTTTTTCATATGATCCTCCTGGCTTTTGTGTTCTATCTTTATTGTTGACATTCTTTTTAATTAGCTGAATCATGTAATTGTACCTGCTATCCCAACTGTACTTATGATTAGCTTTAGATTAAGTACTTATTTTTGCTTATTTAATAGATAAAATGCACTCTGATTTCTGTTGTTTGCTTAATCTAATGCATTTTTCTTCTTCTAATGTACATGTTCCATTCCCCTGCAAGTGACAATGAGGTCTTGCATTTCATTCCAAGATCATATTGGTTTTGTTTTTTAGGTACTATTTTAAAAGCCACAAGTTAACTTGGAAAATTCCTTTGTTACTTGGTTATTTTCTAATATATAACATGGAAGAGGTGGTTAAGATCAGGTTCAAAAATTGTTGAAGCCTTAGGAAAAATCCTACTCTTACAATTGTTTGGATAGGTTATATATTTTTATGCATGCTGATAATCATTCCCCGAAATAAAGAAATTTTGTTTTCAGGTCATCATAGGACCCACTTTAATCTCTCATATCAAGTTTAGTTCAAATATTTATAGTCTTCCTGGCCCTTGAAGGCATCTGAGTCTGCACTTTTCTAAACAAAAGAAATCTAGTTTCCATAAAACTATAGAAATATAACAAACTAAAGATTTTTATAGTATATTCAACTCCATCACTGATTTGTTTTTAAACACTAGACTATGAAACCAAGATTTTAGAACATTAAATGTGGACAAAGAATCTAAGTCCCATTAGCCTACGGGGAAGCAATAAATGATCTCATTTAATTTGTGGAGAGCTGGATAGCAGAAATTTCATTTCTGCAAATGAAATTAAGTGCCATGCCTCATTGAATGAGCTCAGAGCTCTCTAAGGGAAGATTTGAGTTTCAGTATACCGCAAAAAAGGCAGTACCTTTAATTGAGCTCTAATTTTGAAATGGTTAGTTGGCAAAAGATATTGAGAAGTATTCAGATGATTTAACCCTGCAAGAAGCTAAAAAAATATTCATGTCAATGAAGCTCTCAAGGATTCAGTGAAATAAAAATATTAGATTTTAATTTTTATTTTCTATCAACAAAGTAATTTCAAGTTTGTCTTCTCACATCTCTCCCCTCAAAAAGTAGATTTATATTTTGTAGATTTTTAATCAGATCTTTCTTCTCAACAGTTTAGAGGATCAATTTCTATAATTACTTTAATCATCATTTTACATTTTCTGCTCTATCATCAGTTTGGCACATTTGCCAATTTCTGTGATTCAGAAATTTAGGAACATACTAATATATCTGTCATTTTTACTCAGCTTATTCTGAAATCTTTCAAAAGTTGTTGAGATGTAGAGATCACTGGAACAGAGTAAAGGAACCTATTTTTCTCAGTGCGTGAAAACTATGGTAAATGTCAAATATTCTTCAGCATAAACGCTTTGCGCCAAAGGCAATTACAAAGTGTGCATTTAAACAATTTTATTTCTATAACATTATCTAAAAGTTTTCTCAAAATTTTTTACCTAACTTAACCTTTTATTGACTATCTTGATTTTTAAAAATTGTGTTATTTTTTCTTTACTTGGTGCAATATAGTCCTATAATCTCCCATCACCAATGTGTTTTAGTCTAATAAATTAAGGTATGACAACTATTTAAACACTAAGCAAAAACTTGATCTTCTCTTCCCTCTGGCTTTTATGAATTTGACAAAAAATGATTAAATGATCTTGGTTTAATCACTTGTCCTATTTGGTGAGTTGGATGGACAAGTGGAACAAAACCAACTCCGAATTTGAGTTCTGGCTCTACTGATAGTTGAATGTCCATTGAGAAAAGTCTCTTCACCTCTGTGACTTCCCATTTCTCATGAGTCCAATGCAAAGGCCTGGCGAGACACAGAATGAAGTAGCAGGTGGAGCAGAGCATTGTAAATGTCACATCACTTTGTGAGGTGTTGGTATGAGTAATTTCTCCGAGGAATTAAGTCGAAATTTAGGAATGGAGTGGCAATTATCTTTGTGTGAATTAGGCTCATTTATATTGGCTCAGATGCCCAATTAATTATAATAGGGAAATAAATAAAATTATTCTGCTGAACTTCAATGAGTTTGAGCTAACTTGTCTGGACAGGCTGATAGACCATTTAAAGCTCTTCTTATAGTTACTTTGCCGTGTGTAAATTGCAAGAGATGGCTAATTATGCTAAAGTTCACTTTTAGAACATGCTATAGCTTAGTAGTAATCTGATAAAGATATTTGCTATATAATTTTAGGATAATTTAAAAATGATTTATAAATAACATACAGAAACTAATTAAAGTGCTGTAAATCACTTAGCGCTCCTAGAAAATCCCTAAGGGCATTGTGTTTTTAATTAAAACATGATTCACATGCTATGAATTGCACAGATTTAAACTCGGTGAGATGTAGAAATGCATATAACCATATAAATATATTTTATAAAAATATAAGATATTTTCATTTCTGTCATTCCAAGAATTCTCCTGTTGTCATTTTCTAGTATTCTGGTAATGCAAACACTGCCTTGTTGTTTTGGGTTTCATTGTGTGTGGCATGAGGGATTAAATTCAAGGGCTTTCTATCTCCAAGTTATACTCCCAGTCCTATTTTATTTTTTATTTGAGAACAAGGTCTCACTAAGTTGCTGAGGCCCTTGCTAAGTTGTTCAGGATGTCCTCTATCAGGGATCCTCCTGTCTCAGCCTCCCAAGTACTGAGATTACAGGCATCTGCCACCACACCCAGATAACTATTGTTATGATAGATGATTTTACATTAGTTGAACTTTACGAAACTGGAATAATAAAAAAATAGGTACTTTTAAAGTATCTGAACTATCTTACTTAAAATGATTTGGTGATTTATCAATTCATTTATAGATACCCATCATTTATTAATTTTTATTTATTGCTGAATACTATTCTATTGACTGCATACAGTCCAATTTGTTTATTCATTTTCATGTTAACTGTATATGTATCATTTCCGGTTTGGAAATAGTTACAATTAAATGATTTTTCATGGACATTTATTTATTTCAACTAAGCACTCATAAATTATATTGAGTCAAAAGATTAGATATGGTAATTTGGTAATTTTAGAAAAATACTCAAAATCTTTTCATAAATATTTGTACTATTTTACACATGTAACAAGGAGTGTTTGGGGTGCTTATGTTCTCATCAAAATTTAAGATAGCCTTGGTCAATGTATTTTCAGCCATTTAATAGATGTGATAGAGCATCTCATTTTGACTTTAATTTGATATTCATTGATTAATGTTAATATTGTTTATATTTGTTGAATAAATTTGGATATTTTATTAGTTATTCATATCTCTTCTTTTGTGAAGTTTGTTCATTTACCATTTTAAAAATTGAGTTGAGTTGCTGGCCTTTTTAAAAACTGATTTGTGCCGGGTGTGGTGGTGCATGCTTGTAATCCCCGTGCTTGGGAGGCGGAGACAGGAGGATCGCGCAGATTCGAAGCCAGCCTCGCTGGCTTAGGAGACCCTGTTTCCAACTAAATATATATATATATATAATAGGTCTGGGAGCGTAGCCCGGAGGTAAAAGGGCTTCCAGGAACCCCAGTACCTCAAAAAATAAAAACTGATTTGTTGCTGAGCCTGGTGGTGCACCCCTGTAATCTCAGCATTTGGAAAGCTGAGACAGAAAGATGGCGAGTTCAAGGCTAGCTTCTGCAACTCAGTGAGGCCCTCTTCAAAAATAAGAAATTAAAAAAAGCTGGGAATATAACTCTGAGGTATAATGCCCCTGTGTTCTATCCCTAGAACCTCCCTCCTAAAAACACATTTGTAGAAATTCTTTCTATATCATGAATGTTACTTTATTTGTCAAATTTATGCACTAACATTATATTTCCCTAGTATCTGGTGTTTTTAATTCTGTTAATAATGTATATGTTAAGCTGGATATTTGATTTTCATGAAGATTTGTTTGTCATTTTATTTCATGGTTGCTGCTTCAAGTGTTTCCTTTGAAAAAGTTTTGCCTGTTTTACATAACTAAGGTATTCCTCTCATATAATACTTTTAGCTTTTTTCTTGTGTCTATGACCCATCTCAAATTAATTTTCTGGGAATTAAAAGGGCAGATACAGCTGAGAGTAGTGGTGCACACTTGTAATCTCAGTACTTGGGAGAATGAGACAGGTGGGTTATGGGTTTGCAGACAGCCTCAGCTACTTTAGAGAGGCCCTCTGCAAATTAGTGAGACCCTAGTTCAAAATAAAGAATAAAATATAAAGCTGGAGGTATAGCTCGGAGGTAGAATGTCCCACAGTTTTACTCCCAGTACCTCAAAAAAAAAAAAAAAAAGGAAAAGAAAGGAAAAAGAATGCAGATAGATTCTAATCCTTTTTGATATAGTTTTTCCCAGAATTATCTTCTGAGATATCTGTCCTTTCCTCTTGAATTGTTTTGGTAATCTTTGTTGAAAATCACCTATGTCTAAGTCTGTTTCTTGACTCTCTCTTTCCTCTAGTTAGCTGTTTTTTCATATTTATTTATCTGCCACACTATTTTGAATAGTAGCTTTATACAAAGTTTGAAATCAGGTAGTATGAAGCCTCTAATATATTTTTTATTATTTTGAGTACTTTCTATTCTTTTCATTAGGAATGCAAATTTAATAATAAACTTATCAAATTGTACAAAGTATCTTTTAAGATTTTAGTTAGGATTACTGTGAAACTATAGACTATTCTTGTAAGATATATATTTTAACAGTAATTCTTGTCATTCATGAACTTTTATAGATAGTGATATATGCACACATTTCCATTTATTTGGTGTCAGAATTTTTCAGCAATACTTTTGCTATTAGTTATTGGAGGTCATAAACCTCTTTTGTTCACTTTATGCCCAACTTTTTTATGATATCATTATGAACTGAATTTTTTTTTACATATCACATTAGTTTCACATTAAATTGATAACAAGTTACAACAAATTTAGGAGCTTAAACCATATCCTTTTATCATCTTTCAGTAATATATGTTAGAATGCCAAGCCTGGCATCACCAGTTCTGGTTTTCAGGGTGTTCTAAGATTAACATTAATATTAGCCATACCAAGTACTTGTCCAGAGCCACAAGGGAAGAATTAACTGCAAGGTCCTTTAGGTTGCCGAAATAATTCACTACCTTTGGTTCATAAAGCTGAGATTCCTGTTCCCTTGTTGGCACTGATCCAAGCCTGGCTCTCGGCCCCAAGGATGCCCACACAAGACCCTCCTTCTTCAAGCCAGCAATGGAAAATCTCCTTCCAGTCGAATCACTCTAATACTATCAATTTCCCTTATTGGCATGAACCTTGTCCCTTTTAAAAGCTTGCGGGGTCCACTGAGGATAATGTCTGTATTTGAAGAACAACCAATTTTGGAACTTAATTAAATCTACTGCTGTTGCATTCCAACTTTTAGAATGATGCTTGGCGTATAGTAAGCACTCAATATATTTGTGAAGAAATAATTGAGCTAGGTTGAATGGTTCCAAATGTTTGGGAAGCTGACAGAAAGATCGCAGCTTTGAAGCCAGCCTAAGTTATTTTGTGAGACCCTATTTTAAACTAAAAAAATAGCAAGAAATGTTGGGGTATATCTCAGAGGTAGAATGTCCTTGGTTTCAAATCCCAAAATCCTCTCAAAAGGAAAGAAATATTTTGAATGATCATGCAGCAAATCTTTGATAGGTGGGTAGCTTTCCCAGGACATATAATGATTCTCACAATTTGGAATCTATTAGGTCATGATTGCATAAAATGACAAACTATAGTAACGATTAATCCTCAGTTTATGATTGCACTATTCAGTTTTCACCAACCTTCTATCTGAATGTCTTGGAAAATGATGGTGGTGGTTATTTACTGCTTAGCATTTGCAGGACAGAGATGAATGTTTTTAATCAACACATTGTCACAGGGAAGAATATCTTTATGTTTTATTTTCTTCTTTTTTATTTTTTACTTTATTGGTACTGGGGATTAAGCCCAGAGCATTCTTCCTCTGAACCACAGTCTCAGTCCTTTTTTATTGTATTTTATTTTATTTTTGTTTTTAAACAAGATCTCACTAAATTCCTGAGGCTAGTCTTGAACCTGCAATTATCTTGCCTTATCCCCCTACATACCGGGATTATAATTGTATGCCACCACCACTATGCCTGCCTTTTCTCTATGTTTTCAAGCATAAGTAGCCAAATTTTATGACATTTTGATAATAATTACCTTAGGTTAAAATTGTGTTACTCTCTACAGTGTACTTGGAACTTTGTTCAACATATCTCACAATAATGGACTACTATTAATATATTAACCAGTATTTTTTTCTGTTTAACAGGTAAAGATACTAGAACTAGAGAGGATATTAACAAGATCGTTAATGGTTAGCTGTTCTTTAAAGACAGGTAAGGGGCCTCCTTAGTGTTACATTGAAATATTATTAAATAACATAAATTTTATAGTATATTAGATTCTTTATTTTTCATTGGTAATATATAGAGTAACAGATTTTTTCAGAAGAAGAGAATTAATTTATAAAACGTAAGGAAGCCAGGTGTGGTGGTGTACACCTGTATTCCAAGTACTTGGGCGGAAAAGATAGGAGGAATGCAAGTTCAATAATAGCCTTACCAACATAAGAATATCAAAAACCTAGAGAGACCCTACTTTATACATAAATAAATAAAAGAAAAAATATATATACAAGAGTGGGAAAATACTTCATAATTGGAATGCTCGAATGCTCTGGATTCAATCTCCAGTAAAACACACACACACACACACATAATAAGGAGATTAAAATATTTCCCCTCATCTTCTGAGAAAAGACTGGACCTACAATAATATACTCTGACCATCTCTATCCAAAAAGTAATGTGAATTACTTAAGTTATTAGCAAGACATTTTATGTTACCTTATATCTAAAGGGTAAGATTATAATCTCAACATGTTTTTGATATATAGCAAAAATTGAACTGAGAAATAAGGCTATACAATAACTTCCATATTTATAATTCTTTCTTTTGAACTTTCCCTTAAATGTTAGATTCTATTTCACCAGAGAACTCTAAATTGCAGCAATGATAAACTGGAGATTTGAGTAGGGCAGTATATTGTGAACAGCCACTTATTTCACTTAATATAATAGTCCTGGGGTAAGGGAATGGATACTAGTAATGTCAGAAAAGCTAAAAGAGCAACCATTTCCCCTGCTGAAAACCAATGATGACTTCTATTCTGCACTCTATAGCCTCTAAGTAGTAAAGGCAAAATCTGGTAAACATGAATAGGTGACTTTTTAATTTGTATCATAAATATGTCATGTTGTGATGTGTGATCTGAGCAGCATAGTGCATATAAGAAAGCAAGAAGAATGGATATGTAAAGTGCATGATTTAACAAATGTTGGCATATATGCATTTCCATGAAACCATCATGACAATCAAGATAATAAACAAATCCATTATGCCCAAAAGATTACTCCTCTTTTTTGTAACCCCTCTGCTATTTTTTTCTGATATCTTTTACTTAGCATAATTAATTTGAAATTCATGTGATGGTTTATCCCACTTTATTGCTGAGTAGTATTCCATTGTGTGTACTTGCGTCAATTTGTCTGTCTACTTAGCCATTAATGAACATTTGGATTGTATTTAGTTTGTGCTATTAGTAACGAAACTGCTATGAATATTTATGTCTAAATCTTTTTGTGGACATATGTTTTCATTCTCTTGAATTAAATATCTGGACAACATGCCACACTTCTTTCTCTGCGCAATGCTGGGGGTAGGGGTGTGCTCGGAGCAGCAGAACCCAATCTCTGTGGTGAAGCTGTGGGCTTCTGCTCTTGGTGGGGAGATAGGACTCATTGCTGCTAGGTCCTTGGGCCCCCAACTTCTGCAAGGGACATGTACTGTTTTCTTTTATTAAAAAATATTGAAGAGAGAGGACGATGGTGGTGGCCATGGCCGCAGAGGTTACAGTTGGCCGAATAGGACATGCATCCCTCTGAGAAACCCTGGACAACAGATTTTGGTTCAATTGCTGATTGGAACAATATACAGAGACTTTTCCTGTCATGAGTTCCTATCTGAAATATAGGAGAGAGTGGAAAATGGCGGAATTAGAGGCAAGATGGCAGCATGGCGCCCGCTACTGCAAGAAAAGTGATTTTTGGAGGGACATCCTAGAAGAGATAAAAAAGTAGACTGTTCCTTCCACACATGTACAGAAATTCTTAACAACAACATACTTTATGAGAAACAAAAGGCGGCAGTGGCCAGTATTAAGGAGAAGCAGATAGATCCAATCCAAACAACCTTGAATCTTTGAAGAAATTTTCCTGAAAGTAGACTACTCCTGCCACACATGCTCAGGAACTCTGGACAACATACTATGTAAGAAAAATGTCCGAGGCCAGTCGGAGGGAGCCCCGTCGATATGGCCAGGCCAACTTGCTGAGGCAGGTATCTGGGGAGACCTCAGCGCTCATGGCCGCCACACTTCTCTGCTTTGCAGTGGGGGTGGAGGTATGTTTTCAGCAGCGGATCCTGCTCTCCATGGTGAGGCTCTTTGCCTAGGCTTTAGATGGGAAGGTGAAATCCATTGCTGCTAATGATTCAGGCTTCCAGCTTCTGCAAATGACAAGTGCTGTTTTCTCATATATATATATATATATATATATATATATATATATATATATATATATATATGTGAAAAATGGGAACCTCTGTAGACGTCCTACTCAAGGTAATGGGGACTGGAGCCTGCTGTGTGCCAGGACCAAGTCTGGAGCCAGTGAGGCTTGGCCCAGAACCTGTCACACTGCAGGCTGGGACCAGGGCCTGCTCCACAGCAAAGGGCCAGCAGGTCCCTGCAACTGTGTGGCCAGGAAGCGCTAGAAGCTGCCGCTGCCTCACCTCATCTCTCAACAGATTCCCAGATCCAAGTGATCTCTACTATAAAAAAATAATTGGAATGCCCGGAGTGGTGGCTCATGCTTGTAATCCTCATCAACGGATGAGCGGATTACAAAACTATGGGATATATACACAATGTAATTGTGCCCTGCCATAAGGGCGAACAAAATTATGACATTTACAGTGGAATGTCACAAAAAATAAGAAATCAGATGCTTTTCCTAATGTACAAAAACTAGGGGTAAATGGGTAACAGGAGGAACTCTAGATGAAGAAGGGATACTATAGATGATCAATTAAGGTGACATATCTGAGGTGATGGGCAGGGGAAGAGGGAAACTCTTCAATACACATGATGTACTTAAACATATCAAAGTTAATCAGGTAACCAAGCATGGGAAGGAGGGGAGGGATTGGGTAAGAGATGATTGGGTGATGTATGCATGTATATCTCCACAAATTTTTTTATCCCATTAAGATGTATGGCTACCATGCACCAATAAAATTTTTTAAAAATTTTTTAAAAAGCAGAAGAGAGAAGTTTGAAAAAAAAATCACATTTGAATGTATGGGTTATGGTTTCATGGGATGTTTTGAGAGAGACTGGGACAATTTATATCTCCTGAAATTATCTCTTCCTTTGGCTTATTACACTGTTCACATAGTCTGAGGGGTGGCCTTCCGTTAACATATAGTTGTTTAGAATTAATGTATACCTTTTCTTCTATATAATTTATTTATTTGTTTATTTATTTATTTCAATCGGTGCATTGTAGTCATGCATCTTAATGGAGTACAAAACAGTAGAGGCATACATGCACACATCACTCATTTATCCCTTCCCCAATTCCCTCCCACATTCCTTCCTCCTCTCTTTTTTTCACGTTCGGCTTAGTGATTGACTTTGATATGCTTGTGAATGTACACCATGTGCATTTGGGAATTTCCCTCTTTCCCCCTCTCATAAACTCCAGTTGGGCTTCCTTATTTGTTCATCTATGGCTTCTCCTCCTTTGTCTAGAGTTCTTCCTATGACCCTTTTTTCTCCTTAGCTTCAGCATATTATGGAGAACATCAGTTTTCTTATTTTTTGTGACTGACTAATCTCACTTAGCATGATCTTTTCCAGTTCCATCCATTTACCTGTAAGTTATATGATTTTGTTCTTCTTTATGGCTGAGTAAAATCCATTGTGTACATATCGCATAATTTTGTAATCCATTCATCTTCTATGTACTTTTTTTTGTGGTGGTACTGGGGTTCCTAGAAGCCCTTCTACCTCCAGGCTACACTCCCAGACCTATTTTATACTTTTTTATTTTTGGAAACATGTCTCTTAAGCCAGGGGGGCTCGCTTCGAACCAGCATGATCCTCCTGTCTCCGCCTCCCAAGCACGGGGATTACAAGTGTGCGCCACCACACCCGGCTTCTATGTACTTTAAATATAGCAGTTTGCTCCATTTTTTTCTAATCAAGTGTTTTAGCTACCATTGTCACTGCTATAATCCAAAGACTGACCACACAATTTAGAGGAAGAAATATTTACTTGTTAAAAATTCCCTTGAAGTTCTAGTTTCTGGGTTTAGTCCATGTTAGACTGGGGACTATGGATCTCAAGGCATGGTAGTAGAAATTCGAGAGAGGGAGAGAGCAAGCCTTCACTCTCACATCATGAAGGCAAGAATCAAGAGAGAAAGGGGAGGAGAAACCATCTATAATACCCAAGCCTGCACCTCCAGAAACCTACCTTATCTGGCTACACTCTACCAGCTCAAGCCACCACCCAGATAGATTCATTATAATGGATTTAGTACATTACAATCCACTGTTGAGAATACAACCTTCATGTCCTAACTATATAAACCCCGATATTAATAAATAAGCTCTTTAGGGGATATTCTATATCTAACCATAACATCAATGCACTGATAGAACAAGGAATTGTATAGCCAGAAAGAAGCTATGAAACAATACAATTTTAGAACACTGTCTGAGATAGCCACATCTCTGGAAAAAACTATTTGAAACCAGATGGCAGAACAGAGGCATTAGATACAAGGTCTCAAAGTAGTCCAATAAAAATCTAAGAGGAAAATTAGAAGGTGTTAAACCACATGTGACTATTTCTGTTAGATAAATGAATGGGACCTATATCAGATATTGACTCAGTTTGAATCTAACAAGCACAACACAAGACAGAAGTGTTGATGTGTTTGTTAACAACATTCTGATGCCTCTGCTCATTATTACTAATTTTTGTTTCCACCCTCATTTTGTCTCCCTCCAACTGTGTCACAAATTTCCAGAAACTTGGGATAAAGAAGCAGGAGCTGAAAGAATAGGATACGATTAAGAGACATGCTGATCATGGCCTGCCCACACTTGTAGATCTTTGGAGCAGATTGACAACTGTCAGTACCTTCGTCTGCATTAAAGTCCCTCCCTCCCCAATAAAACCCTGCAACAGCATGTATCAAGAAATTAAATTTTGCCGGGCGTGGTGGCGCATGCTTGTAATCCCCGCGCTTAGGAGGCAGAAACAGGAGGATCGCGCAGGTTCGAAGCCAGCCCCGCGCGCTGGCTTAGGAGACCCTGTTTCCAAATAAAAATGTAAAAATAGGTCTGGGAGTGTAGCCTGGAGGTAGAAGGGCTTCCAGGAACCCCAGTACCACCAAAAAAAAAAAAAAAAAGAAATTAAATTTTATTCATTTGTGGTGGTGCAAACCTGTAATCCCAGTATTAGGGAAACTGAGACAGAAGGACCACAGGCTAGAGGCCAACCTCAGCAACTTAGGGAAACTCTCAGCAACATAGCCATACCTGATTTGAAAACAAAACACCAAAAAGAGTTGTGGTTGTATCTTGGAAATAGAATGCCCTTGGTTTATCACCAGTATCAAAAAATAAAAATAAATAAATAAAATTAACTTTCTATTCTCCCTTTCAAAAAAAATAATTTATTTTTACTTTTTGGTGGTACTAGGGATCAAACCTAGGGCCTCAGGGCCTGGCACATGTTAGATGAGTGCTTTATCATTGAACTCCATCCCTAGCCCCTCTCCCTTCCTCTTAGCATTCCTCAAGAAAGAATTCCTGGCTGCTTAAATGGGTTAAATTTGAAGTGAGTATTTTGCATATATCTCAGAGCCAGTTCAAGAGTTTCAGCTTGGCCAGGGCTGTGAGGCTGGGAACCAGAAGTCAGAGCTCAGCAACTCAGGTGCTGCTCCTCAGACAACCTGATCGTGTTTCCCTCTCATCTCAGATCCCTGACAGAAATGTAGGGGAAAAGTGGGCTTTTGAACCCAAGTGTTTACAAGGTAGACTGATCATCATGATGAAGCACAACATTAAAAAGCCAGGTAAAGGTTCCAAAGGCTGCAAAAAAACAGAGATGTAACTTAGAAAGAAAGCCACCTCCAAAGTATCCTCTGCTGCCCAGTTTTTGCACTGCAGTGATCATGCCAGTTGGGAGGCTGAATTAAAGAAAAAGTGGGTTGAGGAGATAAGGAAGATGCAGCAGGTTGCCTGGGAGTAGGAGCAACACAGATGCCGGACCACCCGGAGTTACTGTCGGGATGTCCTGAGATGCCAGGAGGAGTTTGAACACAAGGAGGAAGTTTTGCAGTAATTAAATATGTCTCCTCAACTGAATGATAAGACCACAAACAAGAAAGGCTTGTTACAAAGAATTCTGTAAAATGGTGGAATAGTCTCGTGTGATTCTGGGAGTCCTGGGTGCCAGAGACTCATTGGGCTGCCACTGCTTTCAAATGGAAGAGGCTATCCTGCATGCGATTTCAGCAAGAGGCTCATCTTAGTTTTGAACAGAATTGACCTGGTTACCAAGGAGGTTGTGGAGAAGTGCCCATTGTTAGGATCATCAAATCCATGCAGAAGATCTACCTGGACAAGTTCATCAGGATGTTGGATGCTCCGAGCATCATCCCAGCACTCAGCTCAGAGCCTGGCACCATCGTGCACAACTGCATCCACGTGCAGAAGCTGGCAGACCCTGTAACCCTGGTAGATCATTCTCCAGCACAGTAGCCTGGACATTTCTAACTACTGTGGCATCTCCAGGTTCCAGACTACTGAGCACTTTCTGACCACTGTGGCCCAGCACCTGGGGGTGAAGAAGGAAGCATATAAAGTGAAAAGCAGGCTGCCAAAGCTTTCCTGCTGCCTGATTGAGCGGGAAGATCACCACCACGACCCAGCCATGCACTGCCCACCCAGCTCAGAGCTGAGATCTTTAAAAAAGATGAAGGAGGAGGTCTTCAACACTGAGGACACTGAGCAAGCCAATGAAGACACCATTGAATGCTCAGACATGGGAGACTCGGATGAGTGAAATGGACCCATTCGAAATGGAGATCAAGCTGCTCCATTCTCTGTTGGTGAAATTAGAAGATGCCTGGGACAATAAAAGCACCATCTCTAAGATTGGAGAGAGAACTCTATTGGGTGCTGCACGAATCCAAATCTCCTGAGGTGGGGTGAACTAAATGCCATGTGGACTGCCTCTTCCCAGGAACAGCAACATGGCAGATGGCAGCACAATGCACCGCTGCCCCTGCAGCAGGGCCAGGCCTGGCATTTGCACTGAAGAATAGGAAGAAGACAAACAAGTGGATGAATAAAATTGCCAGAAAGCTGTCCAACTCCATGCTATCTGCTCTCAACCTTTCTGGAGATGCCAAAGGCTGTGCCCATGAATGGCAGGCTGTTCTCCATCCTCTCTCCCTCCAAGCACCAGCTCCTGTGCACAGGAAGGATGCTGGTGTCTGGTTCTTTCCAAAGCACCTGTCCTGATCAAAGAACCCCTCCTGTACTATGTGTCCCCTCCCTCTAGTGTCCCCTTTGTCTGTCCAAAGGAAAAAAGTCCTAAGACTATGGAGCAGCCAAACCCAATATCCTTCATTGAAATCCACTGTGTTTTACAAGAGAAATAAAATATCAGCATAGCTCCCCCACAACACACACACACACACACACACACACACACACACACACACACACACACACAGTTTTAGCTTTGGTGCTCACTCTGGTGGAAGCTCTGCAGTACACTCTATCCACTGCCTTCCCTCCTGGGACCCTGCATTCTCTCTGCCATAACTAAGGCCTTTCTCCAAGCAGGTTACTGCTCACTGGAGTCCTTGTCCTTAGTACTGTCCATGGAACAAAAGTCAGACAATTTATAAAAACGAAATTACAAAATTACTAACCTCTAAGGCACAATTATGGATTCTCTTTCTGTGGGAATGTTAAACTCACTAGAAATACCTTTTTCAGAAAACATGGGCCTGGAAACCTTAATTAGATTTAAAGAAGAGACTTTAAGTGGATCCATGGAGGGAATTTGGGGGTACAAAAGGAGACATGAGGAGGAAAAAAACAATTCAAATAATGTTATGTAAATATACCAAATTATCAATACCAGTCTCAATAATCTGTATAGGAAATGTGAGGGAGTGGGATGGGATAAAGAGGAAAACACACCAAGTGCTGTGTGCATGCATGCTTTTAACACTTTGAACTTCATTATGAAGGATAATTACAGTACACTAATAAAATATACTAAAAAAAGAAATTTAATGAGCAGTTATTCTATAGCAGGCATTATAATGAGATTCATTAGCATGTTATTTTACTGTTATAGTCTAATTACAATTTAATTTCATTAACAGCTAACTATGAGTTTATCATTCAATTCATAATTTTTGTATTGTTAGGCTTTTAATAATTTCAGAATAAGTCACAGAATCACAAGAATAGCCAAAAGAAAATGTTTTGGTTCTGCTCAGATTATGGGGCAGACTTTCAAGTGTCCCTTTAGGAATTTCTTACACCAAAACAAAAGTTTAGGGGGAGGAGTGTCGTGACTGTTTTAAGACAGTCCTTTTCTTTGTCATGTAACACCTATGTTTAGCAGACCCTGCACTGCTGGCTTTACTTCCTGAGATCTGCTGTCAGATCTTCATAGCTACTGATAGCTATGAAGCCATCTGAAGGTGGCTTATTGCTCCTACTGCCCAAGTTAGTAATGCTTTGACTGTTAGTAACAGAATACTGGACTGGCAGTGCTGAAAGAGACATTGAATTGTCTTCCACAGCAAGAAGTCTGGAAGTCAATGAAGTCAAAGTTGCTGTAAGAAGCTCAATACTATTACCAAGGGTCCAGTTTACTTTTTATCTGTTCTGCCAAACTCAAGTGGTTGAAAATGTAGCTCCTTTTGGTCTCAGAGTGGCTGCTAGAGCACCTCATATTATAATATTCTAACTAGTGAGAAAAGAGAGGCACTCAGACTAAAAAAAGCCTCCCACTGTTCCTAGAGAGGAAAGCCTTTCACACAAGTCGAGGCAGAATTGTCTTTCTTCATATGGGCCAAAGCTTCACATTGCCACTTCCTACTACTTGCTGGCATAGTCTACTGATGGACTTAAACCAATCACAGTTCATATTCACAGTTGGGCACAGTTCCAATAGAAGACCTTCATTGCAGTTATCCAGGGCAATAATGTGGTGCCCAGGATACGGACACCTCCATACTATACTGTTGACAGTATTTAAGGGACAGATGTTTATGAAAAGCCAGAATGCTAGCCAGGAAAGGAAGCAGACATGTGGGTGGAGTTAGAGTGGATTTAGGGCAGAGTGGGGCCAGGACTCTATAGGAAAGGAGCCATTCACAAGGTCCCTGGTGTGAATGTGGATCAGCCCAGAACAGACCCAAGCTGGGGATGGATCCACATGTGAACCTGAAGGGTGCCGGGTTCTGGGGTTGGGGTGCATACGGTATTATATACACTTCTTTCCTAAGTGGCTCAGTGATGGCTGCCTTCTGGAGATTAGTGAGCAGCCTTCTCTTCTGCTCTGGGGACTCCTCAGTGGATGGCTGCAAGTGGCACGAGGTGCCACTGTCCTCCACGCACAGGCTTCTTTCTGGAGCCCCAAGGGTTAGTACTGTGTGGCTGATACCAATACCTCTACCTTGCTTCTTTGCTTCCAGCTACCTTTGGCAACTTAGGTACACCCATCTCACCAGCAATCTTGTCCCTGTCAACCTCCAGTATTTTCCTCCACTGCTATGGATTTTTTTAATGGGCACTAAAGCCCTCCCTGGGCTATTTTGATATGTGGATATGTGTATAGATCTGCTTTTACTTATGTTTTATGTGTGTTTGTATAAGGGTGGACTAGTAGCTTCTATCGCACTGTCTTTGTGATATTACTGAACTTAATCTCCTCTGTTTTATAATTTTTTGTGGTTCTGGGGTTTCAACCATCTTTAAGATACATTCCCAGCCCTTTTGTATTTTATCGCTTATTTTGATACAGGGTCTCACTAAATTGCTGAGGGTTTTGCTAAATTGCTGAGGCTGGCCAAAAGCCTTAGATCTCCCTCTTGTAGACTCACAAGTCCCTGGATTACAGGCGTGTGTCAGCACACCTGGCTGTGAGCCTGTCCTTGATTCATAATTATGTGTTCTGTCCATTTGCCACTAAACCATGCAATTATCCAGTGAAAAGAAGACTTCTTTCACTTTGAAATCATTATATCTTAGAAGCGAGTGATATTACACCTTATAAAGGCCAACCTATGTTTCACAATGCAACCTAAGACGTTTTTTTCCTAAAACATTATTTTGGCCTTATTACTTAAAATTAACAATTATTTCTCTTAGTCACAAAATAATTCCCCAACTTGTGTTGTATTAAGCAAGGTAATTTATTAACTGGCCCTTCACATCATACACTACAATAATTTCTCATTTCAGAAATATCAAAATCCTTAAGGTTTTATGAATTGCTTGCAGTTTGTTAGAATTCCTGCAAAAAGAAATTCTGTAATTTCTTTTTCCTTTTTCTCTACATCCACATTTCCATGCAATTTCCACCATAAGTAATTCATATATTTAGTCCTGAGGATGCAGCTCAGGGTCTTGCACATAATAGGCAAGCACTCCACCACTGAGCTACACTTCCAGTCCATGGAAGGTTTGACCCATTCAAGAAAACCTCATCTCTCTCCTTCCTACCATCACTGTAATCAGTAAATGTCTCTAGTATCAGATCTAATTATCGCACTGTTTCTTCCATTAGGCTGCATATTCCTGGGGAAAGAAACAGTATACTATTAAACCCGATGCACAATGTCGGCACAAATAGGACCTCAAAAAATAGTACTTGAGCCAGTAAAAGAGCAAAAGTTTTATCTTTTTTTATCTTCTTTTTATTTTTTTTGCTTTCCTCCAAATCATTAGAGGTAAATTCCTACATCTCTCCTAGTTTTATATGCTCAAATAGTTTATGCTTATTTCAAACATATTTTGAAAGAAAAATACCTTCAGAACAAGTTGTAATTTGTTTGAAAAAATAAGGATAGGAAGAAGAGACAGGAAAGGAGGAGGGAAGAAAGATCTGCATCTGTGATAGCTCGTTCTTCCTGAATATGGAGAAGACCTCATGAGAAGGATAGCAGAAGGATGCTCTCCCTGGTTCTCAGACTCAGGATCATGCTCTGTCTTTCCTCCTCTAGAGATACACTCATTTCATGTGTATATGCTCTCCAGAGCGCCTCGTTTCACCTTCCTCCGATCTCAAAGTGCTTCATCCCAGGCTCTAAACTTTTTTATACTTGGAACAATCCCCACATATTGAAGTAGAAATTTTCTTACTCTTAAGTTTTCATCAATAATGCTTTGTGTAAAAATAGATAGATGTACCATCCTGAAAATTAAATGCATAAATGTGGATTCATAAACCTGATTCTGAAATTATTATTTTAGTAGATATGATACCAGTAAAGTTGGGCATGGTAGCACACGTCTGTAATCCTAGTACAGTACTCAGTACTTGGGAGGCTGAGACAGAAGGATTGCAGGTTCATGAATAGCATAAGCAATGTAGTGAGACTCTTGGCAATCTAGCAAGACCTTGTTTCAAAATAAAGAAATAAAAAGGGATGGGGCTGTGGCTCATAGATAGAATGTCCCTGGGTTCAATCTGCAGTACCACAAAAGAAAAAAAAAAACAACACCATAAACATTTTAATTCCCTGTATTATTTGCACTACTTGAATGTACATAAAGCTGAAAATAGCATCAAAGATTTCTCAATCATGAGTTTTGATGAATAATTGAAGTTTCTATTTTTTGCCTTCCAGATCATTCTGGGCATCATTATGAGCAATCTGAGTACTATGAGCAATCTGAGTACTCTGGAAATAATTTATTCTGGAACCAAGAGGGCAAAGACAGCATACTTTCAGATTCCCTCTGATACTAGCCAAATTCCCTCTCCTAGAATTAAAACAATCATTTGCATTACTTAGAATTAAAGGAACCAGTTTAATTACTTAGAATTAAAGGAACCAGTTGTGTTGCTTGGAATTAGGGGTGAAAACAACTTCTCATCTTGGTTCTGAAAGTTCAAAATCATAAAGATATGTAGAGGGATAATTAAATAGTAAGCACTTCTTATTAATTAAAAAAATCCAAACTTACTGCCAAAACATAGAATGTCAAAAGAAGTTACAGAGAATGAAAATAGAAAAGTGAAGAACTAAAGTCAAGAAGGACACAAATAAGAATGGTAAATGTCCAGTTATTTGCAACTTTGGACAACTGCTTACAAAATGGTTTGCTGTCTATTAGTTGCCTTGTTCAGTCAGCTGTGATAGTTTATGTGGATAAAGAGTCATGCATAAGGACAAAAGATAAGATAAACAGGGTTTTCATCCCGAATTCTTCATTACTCTTTGGGCCTGGGTCCGTTGTTAACATATGGTACAAAAATATGGCCAGTGTTCCAAGGGAAGGGCTGAAAGTGTTAGGAATAAAATATTGATGCCTTTATTCCCCAAGATTTTTATCATAGATATTTTAACATCCTGAGAAATGAAATGCCAAGATCTTCCCTGGTAGAACAATAATTCGCCCAGCTTATTCTTGGAGTTCCTTTTCAGTTTGACCGGAGCCCAATAATGTCATGCAGGTCCCACAGCTGGTGAGGAAAGCTTTAATAATTTTAAATCCTCTAAGATCTACTGGAGCCTTTCATGTGGTCTTAGAAAGATTTTTATTGCGACCTCTGTGTAGACAGACACAAAACATTACCATATAAGTGCTGAAGTCTGTTTAAATAAAGAGTGCTATTGAATATGAGGTTTGAACTAAAAACACAGGGAGACCTTGAGAAAATGGATATGAAGTAGATTATGTTTCCTAGGATAGCATAGTTTTGATGCTTGGAAAATACTAGATAATAAAGGTTTTGAAGCAAGTTAAATCGATTAAATTCATGAAGAAATTAATTTTCCATAATTGGTGGGCTATTTTTGTGTGCCACTTAAAGGAGAATTATTGGAACAATAAAACTAAAGAACAAATATAGCATTAAAACAAGCCAGCGTCTATATGAAGAAAGGAAGTAGAACAAATAAAATGTGATTTTTTAGGATTTGTAGAAAAGCTTTACCAATAGCGATCAATGATCTACTGTGAGAGCAAGTCAGTGGTTTACATGGTCTTGAATTCTGCTATAGAAGCAAAGAAATTTTATGGAGTTCTCCTTAGGAAGACAACAAGGTTAAAAAAAAAAGTTTAAAATGCAGTACAGGGAAACTGTATCCCAGAAGCCTGGTTTTGAAAGCTTATCACTTCATCTTGGATAATAGCATGTAATTGGACAAAACCTTGACTAAGTGTGTTGATCTCAGACCAGTCACAATTATTTGTATGACCTCTGTCAAGTCTTTTTTCTTTGCTGCATCTCAGCATTCAATATATATATGGAGAAAGTTGTATTACTTAACTTTTTCCTTGTTCTATGACTCAGAGAAATGCTAGTGCTACAGGATCTAATAAGGAAGTTCACTTTATTTGTTAAACTGTCCCTCATTTTATACATATATACTGAATAAGCCATGGTTTAAATACTAGGTCAGAAACAACACACCATTACCATACATTTATACTATCCCAGTCTCCTCCTAGGAATGTACAAGATCCAAGCTAGAAGAGAGGTGAAAAGTAAAAATTCCTGTACTCAGACTCGGAAGCCTTCTAAAGCTGACTATTCTTTGTCAGAGTCATCTTACTTCTAGCTTGAATGAGAAAATTGGATAGTCTGAAAGGAATCTATTAGAGAGCCACAGAAACATGGCTTAAACGAGAGACTTAATGATACTATTTACAAGAGAAGGCTGATGTATGCCCTAAAACATTTCTGAAAAGAAATATTTCATACAATTTTCTTTGATGAAAAGAGGCAGGAAAGGAAATATGGGTGGTTTAACTCTTCACATATCTTAACAATTCGGATGTTTTAAGTCAGCAGGGAATATTTGTAGATTCTCTCACACACAAATAAAGGTCCATATCTAAAAGGTCAGTCATGGCTCTTTGTGTGGCTAAAACTTGTGGTTACTCTTTAGGGGGATCCTTCCATCTGACCAAGAGGTGCAAATATGAAAGGAAGAAGGACACTCGTCCTCACTCCTAGTCTCTACTTCCATGTATAGAGTGCTCATTAAATCTGGCCTTTACTCATCTATTCCCCAGCTGTTTAAGAAGAGCACATGATTTGGTGAAGCTGTGAGTTCCAGTAAGACAGCCAGGTAAAAAGGTCATGACCATGTCGACAGCTCACCCAGATGTTATGCATTCCACCTATGCAGACTGACTTACTAATAAGACCTCATTAAATATTTTGCCACAACCTAGCACATTGTATAATTTTAAGAAGTAACATTCCTCATCACTAAAGAGCACTGGTAGGCTATGCTTATATACATGTATATGTGTATGTGTATATATATGCATATTTATTTATAATATATATTTCAAATCTTCCTCTTTTTCAGTAAGCCAGTATATGTAGGTGACCCAATCCAAAAACTTGAAATTCTATACTAATAGGAACCAGTTTGGCAGGATGTGATTGTGATTGTAATTTCAGTAGTTGGGAGGCTGAGACAGGAGGATCACAGGTTCAAAGACCAGCTTTAGCAACTTAGTGAGGCTGTCAGCAAAACTGGTAGTAGAGCTCAGAGGTAAAAGAACCCTGGGACCAATCCCAAGTGCGCGCACACACACACACACACACACACACACACTCACTCACTCAAACACAGAAATGAATTGACATTCATTATTTTTAACAATCTAGGGAAAGAACAAAGTACCCCACTTCACTGAACTATCTACAGTGTAAGACTGAAAATGAGAGGCACTATGGAAATGACGATTTGTAGTAGATTTAGATTTATCTATGATTATTCATTTTCTAGATATATTGTGCCTAAAAATGTTAAGGAAAAGACACTAACACTGTTTAAAAGCATGTGGGAGTTTCCACAAAAAATAATGATAATAACATCAAGTGAACTAAGAAAGTATATACCTGTAGAAGTCCCCAAGGGCCATTAGCATTGTTTATCAAAATAAAATGTGAAGCTTACCTCTGTGGTGTACTCTAATTCCCATACATGTGAGGCTGAGACAGGAGGATTATAGATTTGAAGTCAGTCTCAGCAATTAGGGAAACTCTGTTTCAAAATGAGAAACTAAAAGGGCTAGGGGTGTAGCTAGAAGATAGTACACCCCTGGATTCAATTCCCAGTACAATAAATAAACAAACAAATAAATGCACTAGTTTCCATTGCTATGAAAAATTGAGTGCTGGTTGGGTGCTTTGTTCTATTTCTTTACCTTTCAAAAATATTAGGCCATTTTCAAGAAATGTTTCTTTTTGTTAATGCAAAACTATACAAATATGCATTGATAGGAAGATGAAATGTTTCACTATGGTGACTGACAAACAAATCAGGTCAACCATGGGAAGCAGCCAAGGGCATCCATTTCCCATTTCTACTCCATTCCCTCAAATAGTGTGGTGGAAAAAGGCCAGTTATCCCAGAGCTTTATGCAGACTGTATATGTTCCCAGGTGGGTGATCCAGTTATCTGAGAGACTTCTGAATCCACACTAGTTAGATTTAAATAAAGAACTGTAAAGTATCCAAGTCTTAAAAATAAAACAACAATCCTATCTAAGTCAATAATAATACCTTGTCCCCCGCTGACTAATTTAAGTTACTTTTGTAAGCTACTGAATCATAAAACAAAACACAGAACTTTCAAAATAAATGAGATGATGTTTTAAGAGTATTTCTTCACGGTCCATTCGGGTAGATTTTCCTCTCTAATTCAATGTGCTTCAGATGACAGGACCTGCATTGTATTCCTTAGGGCATGAATCTACCAATACAGAGATCTTATTACAGCATCACAAAATGTTTACTGATATCCAATTCCTCTTCTGTATATTTATTTTAAGCTCCCTGGGTTACCTTAAACATACCTGCTCTCTTGCTGGGGTTTGGGTTTCAGTGGAGCCAGGGTAATTCTAAGAGTCACCTGATGCTCTCCTCTGTGCTCTCTGCTCTCCCCTGACTTTCATCCTCCCTAGGCGGGGCTCAGGCTGCAGCTGACCATGTCAGGCAGACCTTTGTGTTTCTGGATTTTACTCTTGTTTCACTGACCTTAGTTGTTTCCTTTCCCAGGTTTCTTCTCTCCTTCCCTCTTGACACCCACAACCTTAGAGCATTCTTTACTTTCCTTTGCCTTTACTTTCCCCCTTGCCTTTCAAGAAAAAAAAAAATATGCTTTTCATAACGTTACTCACTGCATTCTTTCTTTTCCATGTATCAAAAGCAAAACTTTTCCCCTGCTCTTTACACAAACAAAGCTCTAGGATTTCCTGTTTACAATAGTGATAATTTACATTCAAAATATGAAAGATTAGGCATGAAAATTTGAAAGAAAGCAAAAAGACAGTGCATCTTTCAACAGTTGACACCTGTTTGGTTTTAGGTATGAAGAAAAGCCATATGATATTTAAGTGACTTGAAATGAAAAACTTATGTTCTTATTTATTTTGGTATTGGAGATTGAACCCAGAGGCATTCTACCTCTGAGATACAGGTACTTCAGTACTCTTTATTTTTACTTTGGAACGAAGTCTCACTATATTGCTAAGAGTCTCACTAAGTTGCTAAGGCTATTCTTGAAGCTGCAGTCCTCCTGTATCAACCTCCAAATTACTAGTACTATAGGTGTTAGCAACCCCAACCAGCTATTTATTTTTATTTTGTAAACTTTAAATCATTGACCTGGTTCCTAGACAATCAAACTACCTTATCCTTTAAAACATAGAGGCTTAAAAAAAAAAGATAATTAGTCTGAATATAAAGTTCTAATTTATTCCCAAATCTCCCTCCATAATGAGCACCCCAAAATATGCTTATTCTTATTTTTCTTTATAAGTTATTGATTTTATTTAGAGAATGAGAGTTACATCACATCCTAAGTGACCAAATACTATGAGGGTAAGGAAACTCTAACTTCTTATCCCTTTCCTCCTTCTGTGCACCAGGCATTTGGTTGAAAACCTTAACATGTATGAACACATCGAACAACCACATATGTAATCGAACGAATGCCATTATCCCCAGTTTTACAAATGAGCAAATTGAAACTGAGAGATAAAAGAACAAATAAGAGTGTAAAGAAATTTCAAAATTAAAGAAAAGACAAAATGAGAGATAATGGAAATCATTTTTTTTTGCATTCTGTTCTCATAAAGAAGGTAATATAATTGGAGGTACACATCCATTTATGACTCAAAATCCTTTTGTAGAATATGACCTAGTAGCACTTTGGCAACTCTAAAGCTTATAGATATTTAATATCAATCAGTATAACATAGACCCATTTGTTTGAAGCAATTCCAATCTTTTAGTCACAAACACAATATAAAATAAGTTATTTAACAGTTTATCCTGGGCAATTGACATCATAGTGTGTGTGTGTGTGTGTGTGTGTGTGTGTGTGTGTGTGTGTGTGTAAGAGAGAGAGAGAGAGAGAGAGAGAGAGAGAGAGAGAGAGAGAGAGAGACTGAGGAGGATAGATACAGGGTCACTCTGCCTCTGAGCTACACCTCCAGAACTTTTAATATTTTATTTTTTTTAAACAGGGTCTTTCTATGTTGCTGAGAATCTCACTGTTCTGAGGCTGACCTCAAACCTAAGTTTCTCCTGTTTTGGCCTCTTATGTACTGGCAAAACAGTCCTGCACCACCATGCCCAGGTTTGCACATTTCTTTATAAATGTATTTTTAAATCTTGAAAACATTGATTTGGAAAATGCTATAAATATAACACAAATAATTAAAAAATACTTTTTTAGAAATTTGGAAAAATATATTTTAGAACTAAACTTTTAAATGAATAGAGCAGGCAATTAAGAAATAATGCCCATGTTTCCTTTCTTACACAATCAAGCGATATTTATTTTCATTGTGTTAGATAATGTAAAATTGGTTAAAACTGAGTATGGTGCTATATCTTGTAATCACAGTACTTGGGAGGCTGAGATAGGAGGATCTGGGTTCACGGCCAGCCTAGCTACATAGTGAGACCCTTTGCAACTTAGTAAGATCCTATTTCAAAATAAAAAATAAAAAACTGAGCTGGAGCATAGCTCAGAGTTTGAATACTTCTGGGTTCAATCCCCAGTACCACACACACACACACACACACACACACACACACACAATTAGTTTAAAATATAATTAATTTTATAATATTCTTTAATAAAAATGAAGTGCTGAGAAAAATAAGATAGCTTTATTTTAAAGCCCCTTTATAAATAATATAAATATTATAATAAAATAGAATTTTATATTTGTTTTTGGTATAGGGGATTGAACTCTTAAGACATTCTACTGCTGAGCTATACCTTTAGCATTTAAATGATGTTTTTTATTTTGAAACAGGGTTTGGCTAATTTTCTGAGAGTTTCACTTCACTGCTAAGACTACTCTTGAACTTGTGATCCTCCTTTCTCAGGTTGACAAGTACTATAACTACAGGCCCATGCTATATCACCTGGCTAATAATAGATAACATTATGGCAAAGATATAACAACTTCTCATACCATACTCCTTTATATTCTTCAGATAGAAAAACACTATTTAAAATTTAATATGAGTTCTGTGAGACATTTCAGGATACATATAATATTTCTTTACCATTCTTATTTAAAAAAAAAAAAGAGAAACCAAAATGATGACTTGTGACACACATCTCAGTAGTTGTAACAAACAAAAATCAACCACCAAGAAGGAAGCCCCCTGAAAAGAAAAACAAAACAATAGCAAAGATACATACCAATGAAAACATAAAAAACGGAAATCACGGTAGAAGAAAATCCAAAAGTCAGAACACAAGATTGATAACAAAGAGACTGAGCGTACAATGGGCCTGGTATGGTGAATGACCAAAACCATGACTGCTGACTCCGCAGCCCCGAGAAATCCTGGCAAGAAAACCAAGGACTTGAGGTGAGGTAAGCAGCGGGAGAACTCCAACATCTAAAGTGACCAGCACTACACTTTAGGGACAGAGGGAAAATTTTTTTAAAAAGATCCAAATGCCCATGCGCTTACTAGAACCTGGCGCCTGCAGTGGCACACTGTGCCCTCCAGAGACCTGGGCCTGCAAGACAGTAAGGTAACCACATTTCTCAGTGAATGACCACCCAGAGCAGGCCCAGGTACCCTGGCGGGCTAAGGTCTGGCCTACCACCCCTGAGGTGGTCGTGTTATAACCTACAGAGACGTAGGAAAGGCCCATAGTGCTCAGGGAGGAGTACCTGCACAAAGTCATAGGGGGTAGCTCTGAGGTTACACTGAACACCTTCTGCCAGTGCAGGTAGGAAGCTGCAGGCCCAGGACGAGAAAGTTCAGAGCCCTCTACTTAAATGGAAGCCATTTACAGTAACACCCACTCTCCTGAGACCTGAGCACAAAGCAGTGAGGCCAGAGAGGGACGTAGACACTTAAAAAGTGGTTCCCAAAACTTATAATAGGTTACTGACCAAATGAGATATTTTAGAACATGTTTTAGAACTTACTATAGTGAATAGACATTAAATGACTAAAAATATCTCTGCAGAGGTCAAGTGGGCCCTTTATGTATAAATTTTCAGAATTTTTTTCTTGTTTCTTTCTTTCACTGTCATTAGTTTTTTCCCCCCTTTATTTAGTTTTGTCATTGATTTGCTATAGTTATTATTATTAGTTGGTTGGATGTTTTGTTTTGTTACTTTCTGCATGTTTGTTAGCTCCCTCTGCCATTCCTTTTACAGGTTTCCTCCCTCTATACTATCTACTGCTTTCTATCAAAACCTTTCTTTTTCTTTCTTTATCTTCTTGATATTCAGGTTATTTCATATCTCTATACTGAAATACTCTACACTGACTATAAGAATTCTAATATAGCTGGGTGTGCTGTCACACACATATAATCCCAACATTTGGGAGGCTGAGATAGGAGGATCTGGGTTCTTAGCCAGTCTCAGCTTCTTAGTGAGGCCCTGTGCAACTCAGTGAGACACTTTTTTAAAATAAAGAATAAAAATAGGGCTGGGGGTATAGATCAATAGTAAATTGTCACTGGGGTTCATCTCCAGTACCAAAAAAAAGAATCCTAATATATATTCACTATCTCTCATCTCAACTGGATACTACCATATTAAACTTATACTCAACATGATCATATCCTCTACTTTACCCTATTTCTGTACCTATCAACCCAGTTTCTCCCCCCTTACCTTACCCATACCATTGTAAACAAAACTACTTACCCATGCATGAACCTGCTGTCACCTCTAAATCCCTATGGCTAAGATTGGATTAGAGCAGTGACCCACAGGAAAGACAACCAGAAAATATAGATAAGCTAACCTCAGCCGATAGAAGGAAATGCTCAACAAACTGCACATCAAGGTTTAAAAAATGCATAGGTCACAAACTATTCTGCCCACACTGCTGAAATGACTCTTTATAAATTGTGGCAGACAAAATACCTGACCTTAACAACTGAAACCCATCAATGCCACCATAGCAACAAGCACAAGAATTCCAGAGCCACTCAATAATAATGATATACAAGTAGAACAAGAGAGGGATGATAGTTGATAATCTTCAAGGTTAATATCAAAGTGTGAGTGGTAGCTAGAACCATTTCACCCAACAGTGATCTGGAATAGCACCTATCAACAAGAAGTCACAAACAAAGAAAAAGAAGATGCCAAGACAACAGAAAAACAAACCCAAGAATTCTGAAAATAAGAGAATGAGGAACAGTGAGGAAATAAGAAAAATCATGAATACTGACCTACAAAAAATGCAAGAAGGAGAATTCCAAATCTTGATCTTCAATATGATGAAAGACCTCAGAGTAAGTGTATAGGAAATGAAAGAGGAAATTGAGAAATTAAGAAAGAATCAAAAAGAGGCCTGGAATAAAATGAAAGAGTAAGCTGGGCATGGTGGCGCACACTTGTAATCCTGTGCTTGGAAGGCGGAGACAGGAGGATCGTGCAGTTTCGAATTCAGCCACACTGGCTTAAGAGACCCTGTTTCAAAATACAAAGTATAAAATAGGTCTGGGAGTGTAGCCCGGAGGTAGAACAGCTTCCAGGAACCCCAGTACCACCAAAAAAAAAAAAAAAAAGAAAAGAAAAAGAAAAAGAAAAAGAATAAAAAGTTAATAAATGAAATGAAAACAGCAATACAAAGAAATTCTAGAAGATTAGATGACATGGAAAACAGAATATCACTGTTAGAAGACAGTTCATTCAAAACCCTAAAGCACAGTCAGCAGTAGACAGATGACATTATAACAACAGAAAACTAAACATTCAACAACTATGAGACTATGGAGCCAATTAACCAATTCATCAAAATGGCAGGATACAAAATCAACCTAAAGAAATCATTAGCTTTTCTATATGGCAACAATGAATCCATGAAGAAATAAAGAAAACAATTTATTCATAATAACCTTAAAAACAATAAAATGTCTTGGGATAAACCTAACCAAAGATGTAAAAGCACTCTACAATGAAAATTATAAAAAAAATAAGAAAGAAACCGAAGAAGATGGAAGATAGAAAGCTCTTCCTTGCTCATGGATAGGCAGAAAAAATATCATTAGGATGGCCATTCTCCAGCCATGCATGGTAGCGTATGCTTGTAATACCAGAATTTGGGAGGCTGAAACAGGAGGATCAGGGTTCACATGTAGTGGGGCCCTTTGCAACTCAGTGAAACACTGTTTAAAAAAATAAAAAATAGAGCTAGGGGTACAGTTTGGAGGAGGAATGCCCCAGGGTTCCATCCCCAGTACCTAAAAAAAAAAAAAAAAAAAAAAAAAAAATGGCCATTCTGCCAAAAGTAATCTACAGATTCAATACTTTTCCTATCAAAATACCAAAGACATTCTTTGTAGACCTAGAAAAATTAGTCATAAATTTTATATGGAGAAATAAAAGACCGAGAATGGTCAAAACAATTCTCAGCAATAAGAATCATGGAGGAGACATCACGATTCATGACTTCAAATTATAGTACAGAGCAATAGTAATTAAAACAGCATGGTATTGGCACAAAAACAGGCACACAGACCAATGGAACAGAAGAGAGGATAAAGAAACAAATCCACACACTTATAGTCAACTGATCCTTGAGGAAGGGGCCAAATTTATAAGCTGGAGAAAAGACAGCCTATTTAACAAATGCCTCTAGGAAAACTGACTATTCATTTACAGAAAAATGGAACTAAATCCTTACCTCTCACTGTGCACAGAAATCAACCTGAGATGGATCAAAAAAAATGTAAATCAGACCAGAAACTGAAGCTATTAGAGGAGGGTGTAGGTTCTGCGACATATAGGCACAGGTATTAACTTCCTCAACAAGAGCTCCAAAGTGCATAAAAGTAAAACAAGAATTAACCAATGGGATGGCATCAAACTAAAAAGTTTCTGCTTATCAAAGGAAACCATAAAGAATCTAAAGAGAAAGTCTACAGAATGGGAAATCTTTACCATATACCACTCTGATAGAGGGCTAATATCCAGATTTTACAAAGAGCTTAAAAGACTTTACATTAGCAAAACAACCCAATCAAGAAATGGGATGCTTAATTGAATTAAGAAAGAGATACAAATGGCCAATGGATGTAAAAAAAATGCTCAACATCATTAGCAATCAGGGAGATGCAACTTGAAACTACACTGAGATTCCATCTAACTCCAATCAGAGTAGCAAGCATAAGGAAGTCAAATAACCACAAATGCTGGTGAGGATATGGGGAAATAGAAACTCTTATACATTGTTGGTGGGAGTTCAAACTAGTTCTGCTGCTATGGAGGTCAGTGTGGAGATTCCTTAGAAAACAGGAAATGGATCCACTATATAATCCAGCTATACTACTTCTGGTTATCTTTCCAAAGGGGTAGAAATCAGAGAACTATATTAACATATTCATAACTATGTTCATAGCAGCACAATTTGCAATAGACAAAATGTGGAAGCAATCTAGTTGTCTATCAACAGATGAATATATTACAAAATTATGGGAAATACATACAATGGAATTCTATTATGCAATAAAGAAGAATAAAATTATGTCATTCACAAGAAGATGGAAAGACCTGGAGAACATTCTGTTGAAATTAGCCAAGCACAGAAAGAGAAGGGACATATATTTTTTCTAATATGCTCAAACTAGGGAGTATTAGGGATACCCAAGGGAATCCAGACAATGGAGGGGAAACTGCAGCAAAGCTAAGAAGGAAGGGTAGAGGAGGAAGAAGGCCAAGGTTCATTACTGTAAAAGCCACATGCAACTCTGTGATGTGAATATAACATTGTTAACCTATTAACAATATTGGGGATCAGAGAAGGGGGAGGAGAAGTCACCAAGTACTGTGTATGTGCCATTGTCAACATTATCCACTTTATAATGTGAGACTATAGTGCACCAATAAAAATAAAAATAAAAATATGAATTTAAGAATTCCTACCATTTTTGAAAAGAAGAAAAAATAAAAATTAAAAATAATAAAATCATAATCAATTTACTTGGATTTTAGGTAGTATTCTTTGGATATTTTGTGTAAGTATATAGAATAAGTTCTTTTTCAGCTACTCTGAAATTTTGGGTGTACAGATTAATGCATAAATAATACATTTAAACTTCCCTTTGCTCTCTGTTTTTTAAAAACCACAACAATCTTTAAGGAGTCATTTCCCTGCATTCTCTTTTAATTTAATAATATGTTAGGTGATTCTTTAAAATTTTAGGCATAGAATTATATAATATGTAAAAGTAATAACTTTAACCTTGTATATTAATGTAAAAGTAATAACTTTAACCTTGTATATTAGTGCTATTTTATATCATTTATTCAATTGGTTAATGACTGAGGTAATGCTAAATTACTGTTTCTAACAGGTCTTACATCATTGTATGGTCTTGATTTTAGAAAAATAATCTGGATTTTCACCATGAATTTTATGGTAGTGGTATTGGTTTGCAATAAACTATCATCCTAATTTCATTATCACCATAAATCTGATTCTAGTTTATACCTTAAAATCTTATCAGAATTTGTCCATCAAGTTCCATTTTTGCAAGAGTTTTTTCTTTGTCATAAAATTAGAAATACATCATAACTGCTATAAAATTCGGTTAAAATTATTTAAGTAATTTCTAAATTGTTTATTTGCAATTCTCTAAAATTTTTGAGGGAACAGCTCTTGTTGGATTTTCTATAAAGTGAATTTTCCATGACACTTTTCTACCCTCCATAAGCCTCATTGTTGCAATGTACAATTATTTTTTTTCAAAGTAACAGCTATACAAATGCTTAGAGCTTTTAATATTGGCCAACAGAATTCTCATTTGCCAGTGATTCATTTATTTAAGTAGATATTAATCATATGATTTCAACATTTTTCTACAGTTGGATTTTATGTAGTAAGACTTGGACAAAACCCAGCTGTTTTGTTGGCACCTGCGGGTGTTAACAATGAAAAGAGCCTATATATTTTTATTATTCCTTAGACCTCAGCATGATATAAAAGTAATTATGCCTGTTATATAACCAGTCACCACAGCTGCAGCTGTCCAGCCTGCAAAGCCAGCCCAGCCCATTCCTGAGGACCCAAATCTGAGGCTTTCCTGATACTGTTAGCAAATTTGGCATGTCAGGGAATCTGTCCATCCCCTTCCATTTTCTGTCGACTCGACCTTGCCCTCTGGTTCAAACAATTGCTATTGCTTTTTCCACTAAATGAACTTTCATATTCTTTCCATCCATTCCCCTTAAAGCAGCCAGAAGATATCAATGAAACATAAATAAGCTAGTATTTCTCCTATTAAAACTCTACATGACTTTTACTTGTACATGAGATAAAATGCAATATTTTAAATGTGATCTACAGATTCTTCATGGCTGTCCTACCTTGCTATCTGCACCTGTGCCTTGCTCTCATTCACAATTCTGTTACATCTCTAGATATTTCTAGAAATTTTACAAGCCTTTTGCAGATCCAGGAGCTTTGAACCTATTTCTCTCTTTACCTGAACAATCTCTTCTACACAATCAATGCTAGGATAACTCCATCTTTGGACCCCTGTATCAAAGATCTTCCTTAAAGAAGTCCTCTCAGATGGATTACTCTGAATTTCTACCATCTGTGATGAAACTAATAGCACATAGTTAACTTTTCACATTATATACAGAGATTGGAATTTATTTGTGTATTTATATTGGTTTCTCTTTATATGCTCATATATATTTGGAATTTATTTTATATATTAGAATGTATTTTATATATTGTATTTTATATATTTGGAATGTAGTTTTTATGTTGAGGCAGGGCATGAAATATATACTATTATCAATATTAATGAATGGATGAGTATATTAATAAAAGAAATAGACAAGCTCTAGTAACTCCTAAGAGATTATTTTGATGAGAATAACAACTTGCATTTTTGAGTCTTGTTTATCAAGTTCCATGTCTGACAGTTCTATCCAAAAACTATTCAAAAGCACTGAGCTTTGCGTGCATTCACTCCTCCACTACACACCTGCCTCTTTGTCTTACACCAAGTTCCAAGGGACATCCATCCTTAAACTTTATATCCACCAGGCCTTAAAATTGTTGGTCTACCAAATGCCTCACACCTGATTTTACTGCTACCCAACCAAGATCCAGGAATTCCTGGTCACCTCAGTCTATATTTTGAGTACATTGTGTTGTGTTAATGATTATACATTTATTTTTCCCCAAATTTTTATGTGTTTTTTCTGCGCTCCTTTTCATATAAAGATGTCAAAGGAAGGTTTTACAATTTTGGGGACTGGTAGTACTGGAGACATTCTATCTATGAGCTATGCTGCTAGCTTTATTTATTTATTTATTTATTTATTTATTTATTTATTTATTTAAAAATTTGAAACAGAGTCTCAACCACTTGCTGAGAATCTCACTATATTGCTGTGGCTACCCTCAAGTCTATGATCCTCCTATTTCTGGGATTACAGGTGTGAGACATCATGCCTGGTGCATTTTATAAATTCTTGTGTATGTGATATCAAAGAGTTTAAAGCCAGATAAACAACCTATTTAGGCTTTCTACCTCCAAAAATTGTGGCAGCTATACTATAATGAAGAAGTAATTATTCCTTTATTTTATAAAATCTCGCTCTGAGTGATTTAATCAGAAGGTCCTAATGGCTAAGATGGTTAATGTTTTTTAAAAAAAATACTAAAACTATATTTTTACTTCATAATAAAAATTTAATAATAAAAAGTAAATCTAGCAGATCTGTGGGGTTTGGAAAGCAGACTGTGATTCCTAACAGTATCCAAATCAGCTGTTCTCCCCTTGAACAAAACTTTGATCTTTGAAATTGACGATAGAGGTGATGCTGAGAATGGGACATATTATCCAGTTTAGAGTTAGTCAGCCACAAAACCAGACAAAAAACATCCATCTTGCTTAAAAATTACCGAGTCCTTTCCTCCTTCTGAATTGATTTCAAGGAAGGAAACATTTTATGTTAATTTGAATGTCTGCTGCAAGTCATCTGCAATGGAGGATCAAGGTGACTCACTTGTCTAGACACATCGCACAGTGAAAGAGAGAGACAGGCCCAGGATAACAATCCCACCTACACCAAGTGCGTCCTTAACTATATACAACATTAAAAAAATCTATTTCAATAAATCATTTCTTTCTTTAGGGGCTTATTCAGTTGTGCATTTAAATTTTGTTTGATGTCTGTATATTTTCCCAGAAAGCTATTATTATATGAAAGATTCATTTGTCTTGTTTCCTCATGCAATTTCATTAGAACATAAGTGTGTATGTTTTTGCACACACACATTACATACATATACAAACATTCAAATAGATTATAAAGAAAAAAATCTCAAATAATTTATATTGTCTTATACTTCCTTGGATAATTTTCTTTAATGTATGAATAACTTATGAATATCTTCATAAATGTATGTTCATTTTTTAAATAAAAATAAGATCCAATTTAAAATTTTGAATTGAGTTAGATTTTAAATAGGAATTTAGCACTTGTGTCTGACACTCAATAATTCTGAAGGTGATGTTCATACATAAGCTGTTTCTTGAATCATGCATCTGAAGTCTGGGAGCAGGACAAGTCTCCTTGCTGTAACTAAGATTAGTAGGCCACATACCCTATCCATTTCAGGATGATTTTGTTATTTTATATTTGATATTACACATTCAATGGAGTTCTTTGAAGAAATAAATCTTGATAAGAAATAGTCTCTTAAGGAAACTGACCAATAGTGTGGAAATGAAGAGAAGTAAAGAGGCTTAAGGTAATGATTATTCTTAGCCAGAAGATAGTAAATTTAGAGATAGCTATGCATATATTAAATTTGTGACTGACTCTTGTGCAGGGTGAGAAAGCAGTATTTATTTCAATTTTTCTGCATATGGTTAACCAGTTTTGCCAACACAATTTGTTGAACAGGCTTTTTTCCAGTGTATGTTTTTTGCCCCTTTGTAAAAAATCAATCGGCTGTAAGTGTGATTTGTTTCTGAGTCTTCTATTCTGCTCCATTGGCCTATGTATCTGTATTTGTGCCAGTATCATGCTGTTTTCATTACAATGGCTTTGTAGTATAGTTTAAAGTCAGGCATTGTGATTCCTCCTGCATGTTTTTGTTGCTGAGAACTACTTTGGCTATGCTGTGATTTTTGTTGTTCCAAATTAACTTAAGGACTGATTTTTCTATATCTTTGAGGGATGATCTTGGTAATTTAATGGGCATTTGCAGTAAAATTATAGATCACTTTTGGAAGTTGGCCTTTTTTTTTTTTTTTTTTTTTGGTGGTACTAGGGTTCCTGGAAACCCTTCTACCTCCAGGCTACACTTCCAGACCTATTTTTATATTTTTTTTTTATTTGGAAACAGGATCTCTTAAGCCAGCGAGGCTGGCTTTGAACCTGCACAATCCTCTTGTCCTCAAGTGTGGGGATTATAAGCATGCGCCACCACACCTAGCAAGTATGGCCATTTTGATTATATTTATTCTGCCTATCCATAAACATGGGAGATCTTTCCATCTTTTAAGATCTTCTTCAATTTCTTTTTTTATTGTTGTATAATTTTCCTTGTAGAGCTCTTTTACCTCCTTGGTTAAGTTTATTCCTAAGTATTTTATTTTTTGTGTGTGGAAAATCTTGAGTGGAAGTGTTTTTTGAATTTCTTTTTCAGTGGATTTATGGTTGGTGTATAGAAAAGCTTCTGATTTTTAAGATTGACCAAAGACTTGAAAATTAGACCTTAAGGGTCATTGAAGAGGGCATAGGTTCAACACTGTAACACATAGGCACAGATAAAACCTTTCTCAAAAAGATCCCAAAGGCACAACAAACTAAAAGGAAAAACAATACATGGGATTGCATGAAACCAAAGAGCTTCTGTATGGCAAAAGAAATTATCAAGAACCTCAATCATGAGCCAACAGAATGAGTGAAAAATTTTGCCACCTACTCCTGTGATAGAGGACTAATATCTATAATATACAGAGAACTCAGAACACTCAGCACTAAGAAAACAAATAACCCAATCAACAAATGGGGAAGTGAATTAAATAGACACTTCAAGAAATAAGAAATTCAAATGGCCAATAAATGCATGAAAAAATGCTCAACATCACTGGCAATCAGAGAGATGCAAATCAAAACTACCCTGAGATTTCTCCTAACTCCAAATAGAATGGCAATCATTCAAAACACAAACAACAATAAATGCTGGAGAGGATGTGAAGAAGTGTGAACTCTACTACATTGTTGGTGAGATTGCAAATTAGTGCAACCACTTTGGAAAACAGTATGGAGAATCCTCAGAAGAATGGGAACAAACGTACCATTTGATCCAGCAATACCACTTCTGGGTATCTACCCAAAAGAAAGGAAATCAAACTACCAAACTAATGCATGTGTATCTATGTTCATAGCTGTACAATTCACCATTGCCAAACTATGGAATCAGCCAAGATATCCAGCAACAGATGAATGGATTACAAAACTGTGGGATATGTATACAATGGAATTTTACTCAGCCATACAGAAAAACAAAATTACATCATTTACAGGGAAATGGATGGAACTGGAGGACATTATGCTAAGTGAAATTACTCATTCACAAACAAATAAGAAATCAGATGCTCTCCCTAATATGTGAAAGCTTGGGATAAATTGGTAACAGGAGGAACACTAGATGAAGAAGGAGATCCTATAGAGGAGGAAATAAGGCAACCTAAATGAAGAGATGGGAGGGGGAAGAGGGAAACTCTCTAAAGGACATGATGTACTTAAACAAGCATATCAAAGTCAATCACTAAGCCAAGCATGGGAAGGAGGGGTGGGGAGGGAATGGTGTGGGGATTGAGTAAAGGCTAATTGGATGATGTGTGCATGTGTGTCTTCACAAGTCTTTTATATATTAAGATGTGTGACTAAAATGTACCAATTAAAAATTTAAAAATTTTTGTGGTTGAAATGCATTCAACCTATTCAGTTAATTCTCTCTTTCTGTGTGTGTGTGTGTGTGTGTGTGTGTGTGTGTGTGTGTGTGTTTGTGTGTGTGTGGTATTGGGGATTAAACCCATGGTCATTCTACCTTCAAAATACACCTTAGCCCTTTTAATTTCATTGATTGATTGATTGATTGATTGATTTGCAAACAGGATTTCCGTAGGTGGCTAAGAGTCTGGCTATGTTGCTAAGTCTGCTTAGAGCCTCCTCTCAGCCTCTCAAATACTGAGATTACTAGTGTGTGCTACCATGCCTGGCTAGTTAATATTTCTTGAAAAACTACTTCATGCCTGCCACAGTTCAAGATAAAAGAGATTTAATGATGACAGAAACGGATATTTGTATTACCCTGGAGAACATAAAATCTAGCAATGCATCATCTTAAACTGCTGTGTATATGCATATTCATGTAGAAATATCTTTACTTATTTCAACTAAAAACATTTATGTTGTTTTTATGTGTGACATGAATTTCTAACACTTGAAAAAACTCTTAACTGAATGATATTTACATTTCATGAGGTAGGTGCTATCATCATGTTCACTTTACAAAGAAAATTTGCTGTATAGTCAAGCAATTTGCTCAAGGTCATTCAGTTAATAAGCCACAGAGACAGTCTGTAACCTCAACAATGTGGTTTTAAACATTTAATCTTCTCTATAGATAAAATTAGGAAACATGAGAGATGAAAATGTTTCAGCAACGGCTGCAGGCAGGGAGAGCAAAAGGTTTAGTCAAAATAGAAATGAACATGGTAACGTGTGTGTGTGTGTGTGTGTGTGTGTGTGTGTGTGTGTATAGTTGCATAAAGGAAAAATGCCATTCCATGGAATTTATTTTTATTTTTATTTTCTGTAGTGTTGGGTATTTGACCCAATGCCTCACACATGCTATGTTCTCTATCACTGAGGTACATCCCCATCCCACTTTGAGACAAGGTCTGGCTAAGTTGTCCAGCCTGGCCTCTAACGTGCAGTTCTCTTGCCTCAGCAAGATGCTTAGGTACAATTACAAATGTGTACCACTGTGTCCAGTATCTACTAAGTATAAATTCACATAAACATTTTCACTAAGAAACAGAAAACAGCAAGAGGTTCTATAAATTTATACCTTCAGGGCAAAGAAATATTTCATTGCAGACTTTGAAATTCATTTTTTTATAAATTGAAGTTACATATTATGCAGAAACTTTTCTTTCAAGCTAAACAGGAATATGAAGAGAACATTTATGAGCTAGATAATGTGTATAGCACAGATGAAAAAGGCTTTTAGTGTAAGAAAATGCCTTCATAAACATGGGTTTCCAAAGAAGAAGGAACATCAAAGATTAATAAGAGCTAATTGACTTTTCCACCTCATAGCAATGTTACTCAGTCAATGATTAAGCCAGAATGGCTCTACTGCTTTATAAACACTAGAGAATAAAGAGTCATAATAACTTTTTAAATTTTTTTTCCATTTGTAGATCATGCTACAAATCTTTACAGAGTTGCAGAACCTCTCTCTACTAATAGTGAAGGAATGTCTAATTTTCCAGAAACTTAAATCCTTATGAAAAATATCCCAAATTTGGTATAAAGTTTACTTTCTTTGCAGCTGAATATTTATATATCTTCATTTGAAATTAATGTAGCTCT
This sequence comes from Muscardinus avellanarius, assembly GCF_963383645.1. Lineage (NCBI taxonomy): Eukaryota > Metazoa > Chordata > Mammalia > Rodentia > Gliridae > Muscardinus > Muscardinus avellanarius. The sequence goes on from NC_137787.1 coordinate 68,912,864, forward strand.
TTGACTCAGGGTCTCACTATGTTGCTGTGGGCTTAACTAAATTTCTTAGGCTGATGTTGGACCTATAATCCTCATGTCTCCACTTTTCAAATACCAAGATTACAGGAGTGCACTACCACGCCCACACCTAACTCCCCCCATTCACTTTAACAGCAGAAATGCAAGCAATAATTAGTACCTTAAAAAGTTTTCCTTTAAATTCTATATATATTTACTTTTTTTCTTGTTGGGTAGCACAACCTATAATTACCCTAAGTGGTGGAGATTCATCATCTCAGGTAGAATAGTAGTCCTCATTTTGCCTATTGTTTCAGAATCCAAAGATGCTCAACATGGCCAGATGGAAGCCGCAATTTCCAGTTCAGTGTGGTGATAGTTGTGTCTCCTACTAAAAGTAAACCTTCTGGGAAACTAAGACTCACAAACAACCATGTTTAAAAATGAAACATGAGAATCACACATTCTGTAAGCCATTTTCACTTTAATCTTTGTTTCCATGACACATGCTTTCTTCTGGCCACAGAATAAAAATTATTATATACTACTAAAGGCATAAGTAAACAATTGTATAGTGACACATATGTCATTAAGGATTTTTCACCTCCCAGATTTGTTGGTGGTACTGGGGTTCCTGGAAGCCCTCCTTCCTCCGGGCTACACTCCCAGACCTATTTTATATTTTTGAAACAGGGTCTCTTACGCCAGCACGGCTGGCTTCGAACCTGCGCGATCCTCCTGTCTCCGCCTCCCAAGCGCGGGGATTACAAGCGTGCGGCACCACGCCCGGCTACCTCCCAGATTTGTTATAACCTAAGATGCAGGGACTACGTCACCATTCTTTCAGTACTGTTGCTACTGCATATGGGAGGCCTGGTAAGATCAGTGATGCTACTTGGTCTGAGCAACTCACTTACTTTATTTTCTGATATTTTTAAAGTCATTGTCATATGATAGCTGATTATTTCAAAAACTTAAAAAGATGATTTTAAAATATATATGGACATATTGAGTCTACAATAGCTAAACCATTTTTTTAAAAAGTTTGTATTTCAAGGCCAACTATAAAGCTACAGGAATAAAAATAGCATGGCTTTGAGGAAAAAAAGAGAATAAATAAATGAAATGTATAAATAATTTATAAATACCTTCATGTCTATAGCATAAATTAATATTTAATAATGTTGCCAAGGTAATTTTTATGGGGGAAGGAGAATATTTTCAATAAATTATTCTACAACAGTTAGACATGGTAAAAAGAAATTACTTTTAGTGAATTTTATTTGTATATAATATATAATTGTATAAAATATATTATTATAATATTATATATTATTATAATATTATATATCATTATAAGATATTTTCATAATATATTATATATTATTATATATTATATATTATAATATATTATGATACATGATTATATTTATATGACTAGATTTATATTTTTATATAATTATTACATATATTTTTACGTTTTTATTTAGTGTTTGGGGAGGATGTACTAAATTACATATACTGATTTGGGGATTCACAAATTCTTTAGTGTACAAGCCTTGTAGAATATGAAGGATGGCCATTTTGTTGAGTCTCATTGCTAGAAAATGTAGTGGGGAAGTTAAGCCAGACATTATCACTTTGCACTCTCACAGCTTGGGATGACTATCTTCAACTGTCTCTGTATTTTCTGTAGTCAGTCACAATTAATTCTCATTGACAGACAAATTTATTTCTTATTGCCTAATTTTCTTATCAAGCAAAATGTTTTTACTAAAGCATCACATAAAGTTTACTACTTTGTGAGCCAAAAGATTTAACATTGAACATTACATTATTTAAAGAAATACAACAGTATTGGAATTTAGATAGAAGTTAAAATTTTACATATAATGAGCTCAAATTATGTTACTAGGTTCACATAGGAAGCTAATTTTTCAAAGTAGAAATAATGTATATCAAGCAATTTAGAATGTATGCTTTTAGAGAATTTCATAAGTACATAATACTACCCTCTCAGAAAATTAAGGACAAGCACAAATGAGGAGTTAAATGATATACAGGAGCTGTGTTGTACTAGTACTGGAACACTGATTTAATCTAGGTACTTTTCTATTCACAATTTACATTTAAATATTTTGAAAGTGGGGAATAAACACAAAATAAATACATAAAATCTTGCCAACACTTATAATTCTGAGTATAAATGTTTCTCTTTCACATATCTGCAATACTCAATGTTTTTATTCTGGCCTTTTATTTGTCCTTAGGTTCATACTTATTACTTTTCTAAATTATAAACTGCTCCAGAAAGATATTTTTTTCAAAAAAAAGCCTAGTTTTAGATTTATACCCAAAACTTTTAATAGAAAAATACCCCCACATACCCACACCTCATTTCCCTCACTATGAATATGCTACATTTCACATGGTTAATGAGACAATTTTTCGTTACATAATTATTAAAGTCCACTGTTCATTGGGATTTTCTTCATTTTTATCTCATGTCCCTTATCTATTGCAGAATCCCTGTTAAAGGATATGGCACTACATTTAGTCACCATGTCTCCTTGGGTTCCTCTAGGCTATGACATTCTGTCAGACTTACTTTGCTTTTGATATTTGACAGTTTCGAGGTGTACCAGTTGCATAATTTATGGACTGCCCTTTGATTAAGGTTTGATGTTTCCTCATTATTAGACTCAAGTTATGGATTTGAGGAAGAAATATCACAGAAGTAAAGTGATATTATCATCACATTTATCAAGAGTATATGCTATGAATTGATTTATGATTGCTGGTCTTCACCTTGATCACCCAACTAAAGGAGAGTTTGTCAGAATTCTCTACTATAAAGTTGCTCTGTTTTCTTCCTTTCTATAGTATTCTTTATGGAAGTTCACTACGCACAACTTAGAAAACACAGAGTTATGTTCTCTGTATTTGAGGATGGAGTGATTACAAAAATTATTTGAAATTTATTTATATAAATATAGATATTTATTTATACTCGGTTCTATTTCAACATTTTTTTCTTAAATCATTCTGCCTCTTGGGAGAATTTTCAGTAAGCTTATATTCCCCTTTTTCATACTTCCATAGAGGAGGATTTCATTTTAATGCTTTTATTGATACATTAAAATTACATGTCATAGTGAGGCAAACGTGTACACAGGTCTTGGTGAGATTCCCTTCAGGTCTGGCTATCTGTGTTTGTTTCTAAACATACTCTTACTTTCAATGGCACTACATATGTTTGTTCTAAACATACTCTTACTTTCAGTGGCACTACAGGAGGCTTGAAGTTCATTTTAACATTTTCTTGCTTCAGTCCTAAATAAGCCACTTCTTTCATGCACTGGTCAATTTTCTTGTAGATACTAGATACTTTTTGGATAATATTAAAACCAGGATTTCAGTGCTAGTTGATTCAGGAAGCATACTTTAGAATGCTTATCAGGCAATATAAATATATTGACAAGGGAATTCATTAGTAGCTAGGTGTGGTGGCACATACCTGCAATCCCAGTACTTCGCAGGTAGAGACTGCAGGTAGGAGTATGGAAAGTTTAAGGCTAGTCTCAATAAATTAGTGAGAATCTATTAAAAAAAAAGAAGAAAAACAGAAAAAGTTGACAGTTGGAGATGTAGCTTGGAAACAGAATGACCCTTGGTTCAATGTCTAATAACAAAAATTAAATAAAAGTATTAGTTATTTTTGTATAATTTTCTATTGAAATTGGAAGATGATACCTGCTATCTTATGATGAAAAAAAGCTTGTTATTATGCATATAAAAATAAATATTCTGAATCCCTAGTTTGCTAATTTGCTCAGCTTACTTTGTCTTGTTAATTGTTGATTTAAGTTTCTCAAACTGCCTTCACTTCAAACATTCCAGAAAGGTGAAAAATAGAATGCATGTAGATGTCAAAAAGTCTCTTTTCTGAGTTTAGACCCTTGAACATTCCACTGGATTAAAGCTAATTGATAGTTTTTTAGCTTCTATTTCTTTTTATATACATCTTAGAATATTTTCAGTTGGAGAATACATTTCCAGAATCTGTGAAATTGATTGTCCTCCAAGAGATTTTAAGAAAGAGCAAAGTGAGTTTTCAAAGAGAAGGAGAGGTTGGGAATTGGAACTGTTTTCTAAGCTTTAGAGAAAGTTGGCATTCTGCCAAAACAATAACAGTATAATTTTCTGTTCCAAACTGTCAGCCACAGAATATTTCTCTACAGTGTAAGAATATGGATTTTATTTGAATTGATTTCCAATTTTCTAGTAGGAAAATAAAAGTCTTTAAAGAGGTCTCCCTGTTGGCTTTAACAATATTGGAACCAGAAAAATATTCACTTTTACTAAGGTATTCTATGCTAAAATATTTGATTCTCCTTCATATTTATGTGAAATAATTTGTGTTGATAATTTGCTCAATATTATTCTGTTACCTTGGCTATTCATGCCTCTTTTACATGAACAACCTGTTCACTAAAGCTTACATCAAAAAGAAAAATTAGGCAGGCATGGTGGGATACAGCTATCATCCCAGTACCTGGAAAGTTAAGAGAGGAGGATTAAAGGTTTGTGACTTCAGTAACTTAGTAAGACCCTCAGCAACTTAGTAAGATTCTGTTTCAAAGTAAGAAATAAAAAAAGTCTGGGGTTTGAGCTTAGAGATAGAATGCCCCTGAATTCAATCTCCAGTAAGCCCCCAAAAGTGGTTACCAAATATATTACTTTAAATACAGAGATACCAATTTTGTTATTTTATACTAAAGGCTCATAAGGAATACACTAAAATCAAAATTTATATTTCATTTAATTTACATATGACATTTTTTATTTTCAGATGGTATTTTCTAAATGCCAGTTTAAATGCTATAAGTTACTTAAATATAGCAGGAGACTAATTTTATTTTCAGGGAGTTGGATTTCTAAAAATAGATAATACTCATAGTGGTATTCTTTATCTAAATCTACATAAGTATATTATAAATATATTTATTATGAATTACTACTTATGTTGTTAATTTAGATACAGGTATTCCAAACTGAACTGAGTTTATTAAAGTAATATTCTGAAAATACAGTTATCATATATTTTGTTTTTCCTTATTTTGATGACATATAAGATTGCAGTTATCTACTAGTATAAATTATTTTTTCAAAAAATTTTCACAATAAACTTTGATATAATTCTCTAGCCCAGTTTTATCTTAGTCAACATTTACTTGATTGCCTCTAGCCAGAAACAATAATTTTACCTTAATTTCCTCAATTCCAATAAGAAATCATTGATTTAGGTGATGTTTGTGTGATAGTACTATATGATCAAGTTTGTTTTTTTAATTATATTGTTTTTCTTTGAATAGAAATGACCATCAGAAAACATGATTTTGTGGTAAATATTTTTTCCTGTATTTCTCATGTAAGCAAGATATTTACTGTAGTTTTCCTCACAAATGGACACTGGTCCTGATGCTCAAGAATAAAAACCAACAAAAAACTTATGATATTCAAACAAATGTTTAGGTTTGTCCTCAGTGCCTGCAACAGCTTTTGAAACAGTGATCATCTTCACCAGGAGGAATGATTCTATTATTTGCCTAACTTTATTCCACTCATGTGTTCTGGGAGTAGAATTCTTAATATTTTAAAAGCAATCAATAGCAGTTGATACCGCTTAGCTACTCAAGAGAGCCAACTTTATCTTTATTTCATTCAGAGTCAATGTTCTATTTAATTCTAAATTATTTATGATGGGTCATTTGGAATGTAGAGGAAGTCATTATTGAGAAAATGAAGATAACATAAACTAATTCTAATTTTTTGTTTGTTTTGGTGGTACTGGTGTTCTTGGAAGCCCTTCTATCTCCGGGCTACACTCCCAGACTTATTTTTATACGTTTTTTAATTTGGAAACAGGGTCTCTTAAGCCAGCGCGGCTGGCTTCGAACCTGCGTGATCCGTCTGTCTAATCCTGCCAAACGCCGGGATTACAAGCATGCGCCACCAAGCCCGGCTTTCTAAATTATTTTTAATGTATGTCTCACATAGGTTCTGAATTTACTCAAAAATGTCACTGGGCAGAAAACAAGAAAAAAGTGCTTCTTGTGTAGTAAATTTTTTAAACAGATATTTCAACTAAGAGATAGAGTTAAAATCCCACTATCATGTATTGCTTGTGCATGCTTTCTCCAATCCAAAGAGTGTCTTGTATTTAATCAGAGTGGATCAGTCTATTCAGTACATTCTAATTGTGCTAACAAAAGCCTAGTATGGTGCTTAGGTCATAACAAACAATCATTTTTTTTTTAGAAAATAATGAATATGGAATGAATAAATGGTTGAACCACTTTATCTTTCTTTTTAGAAACTGTTTTGTAATATCTTGATAGCTGGGAAAGAAGTATTAATATCAGTGTTAAATCTAAAGTTTCACTATTGTGATTGCTACTTTATTTGGTAATAGTCCTGTTTTTAACTACATTGGCAAAGTGCTTTGAAACTTCTCAAGGCAAGGTACTACATAGTCATACCTTATTATTAAAGGAGTCTTTTGGCACCACAGATAATTATTATTTTCAGAATTTACCTGAAACTCTTTCTATTAAATGCACCCTAGAGTTTTCTTCATACTTTCTATGAACAAAGTTGTAGAAATGACATATACCAGAGGAATCCAGGCATTCCAAGTGACCCATGAGTTACATAAGCTCTGACCTTGTTATCAAAAATATTTCTTCATTTTCAGCTATGAAATAGCCTTTGTATATAATCTTTTTACATTTATCGGCACTAAGAATTGGACTTTACTACAATACTATTTTATAAACTAGATATTTACTTGAATTTCACTCATTTTTCACTGATAGCCTTCTGTCTTGCAGGATCCAATGCAAGAGTCTGCATTCATCATGATGTTGTCATAGACTCCTTCAACCTGTTATGTTTTCTCAGTATTTCTCAGTTTTTATAATCTTGACAGTTTTGAATACTGTTGGTGTGATATTTTATTATGCTAATAATACCATGGAGAGAAGAATACTATCAAAAATAAAGTGTCCTGCTCATTTCATCGGAGAGTCTCCAATGTGTGTGACTTTTCACTAGCAATTTTAACCTTAAGAGTTTGGTTAAGGTGATATCTGTCATTTTTCTTACTATCATTTGTTATTTTCCCCTTGCCATACTTTCTTCTTTGGAAGTGAACCAACGAGTCCAGCCAGTGAACAAAGAGAAAAATTAATTACTTCCTCTTAAAAAGAAGGCTATTTACTGTGTTCTTTGAAATTCTTCTGTCATAAAAATGTCTCCACTTCTCCAAATATGCTTATTCATATTTATTTTAAGTAGTTTCAACAGTATTATTTTTTCTGTTAAGCATTTCTTTAATTTTTTCCAGTACTATATGCTCCAGGCTGTTTTTATATTTTTTCTGCCCCAGTCTTAATCAGCCATTCTATTCAGGAGCTATTTCCTTTCATTGGGGAATGATATTTAGAATAAGAATGGGATTCTTGGTATACTCCTTGCTACTGTTTATCACTGATTCTAGGTGAAGGGAATTGGAAAACATCAATGTACATAGAAAAAAAAATTTCAGGAAAACATAAAATTCATATCAGTAAAAATTACAAGTGAAACAGTAGTAACAAGCATAGGAACAGAGCATATATTTTGCAATGTATGGATTTTTTGTTACCATTGCTACATGAAATTATTTTTGCCTAATATAGAAGTGATATTCAAATGCTGTTAAAATGTTCTTTGATATGGATTGTTTGAGATTCTAGGTCAAGAGAAATGAAAAAAAATTAAGTATATACAGTGAAAAAAATTTTAGGAAAGGATATAAATTTCATGATAGCAAAAATTACAAGTTATTTAGCAACAATCAGCATGTTTACATTATACTTAGATTGTGTGAATTTTTTGGTCCCATTACTCTATGTACTTAATTTTTTTTTTCTTTTGGTGGTACTGGGGTTCCTGGAAACCTTTCTACCTCCGGGTTACACTCCCAGACCTATTTTTAAATTTTTATTTGGAAACAGGATCTCTTAAGCCTGCAAGGCTGGCTTCCAACCTGCAGGAGCCTCCTGTTTCTGCCTCCCAAGTGCGGGAATTACAAGGGTGTGCCACCACACCCAGGTTAATTTTTCATTGAATATTCAAATGATATTTGCAACGGTTTAGATTTAGAATATTCCACTCCTCAACTCTCATGGAAGCAAGGTGTTGGAAGTGGTCCTTGGTTTCTAAGAACGGGTCTCTGAGAGTGTTTCTCCTCTCCCTGCACCTCTCTCTCTCTCTCTCTCTCTCTCTCTCTCTCTCTCTCTCTCTCTCTCTCTCTCTCTCTCTCTCTGATTCTGGCCTTCAGGATGTGAGAGTGGAGCCTTGTGTGCTCTCTTTTTCTCTCTGCTTCTCATTGTCACTCCCTGAGTTTCCCAGACCTGGCCTTACATGAATTGAACTTACATCTCCAGAATTGTAAGAAAATAAATCTTATTTTCTTTAGGTTATGTGGTCAGTTGTTTTGAGTTACATTACTGAGAATTCTAACCAAGATAAATTGATACCAGAGGAGTGAGGTTGCTACTGTATTTAACTCTGACAATGTATTTTGTGAGTCTTTGAAACTAACTTATAAAAGAAAGTTGGAAGGGCCAGAATGTAATTAGAAAGACGGATGGTAGAGAATGTGTTTAGGAGATTTCAGAGGGCAAAGAAAAGTACATAGGTAAATAGAGTAGAGGGTATACATGTTACATTCTGGCAAATAATTTTGTCAGTGTCATGAAACTTTGCATAAGGCCAAATTAAAAGATTATTGACTGATTAAGCTGGTGGAGGATATCTCTAAATAGCAAGAAATCCAAACTGCATTATGAATATTGATATTTGTGTCCAGCAAATTGCATACTAAATTTTAGGAGTGGAAATTAAAGTAAAGGCACTTTATAAATTTGCGCTTTGGACTGAAAGACATGTGTACAATTGGGATCCAGATAAATAATGTAAATGAAAGTAAGATGGATATATATGTCATTGTAACATGATTTATATTATGATGTAGATCATAATGCACCAATAAAAGCACATTAAAAAAAACCAAGCAAGATGGATGAAAGGAAGAAAGAATTGGTAGCCATTATGAAAGTGGGGCCAGCAATAGTCACAATAAAGGTGGCACTAGTTGAAGCCCAGATAGAGGTAGGCCCAGTGGCAGTGATTAAAGAGGATATGACAACATATCTTGCTGGTCAAGATCAGTGCACATGTAATGTTGGTTTTGATGGAGAAAAGGGAATATCAGTGCATATGTAATATTGGTTTTGATGGAAAAAATGGAACTCTTTTGGCTCCATTCCTTCTTTATATGATCTAATTATCCCTTTTGTAAAATAAATTTTTGCTTTGTGCCATTGTACAGTGGATGCATGTAACTTGCTTTTTGTTTCCATAGGGATTTAAAACCAACAATTTCTTTGAATATAAGAGTAGATCTTGTACCTTAGACTTTTGAGTAATGATGGACTTTTAAGCAATACAGTTAAGACTTTTGAAGTTCTTGGAGATGAACTAAATGTATTTTGCATTGTGAGGTGCCTATGAGGTCTAGGGGGTCAGGAGAAGAAGAAAATAATGCCTTTTCTTCATCTATACAACCTTAATGCTGGCACAGTCTTTGCTCATTTCAAGCATTCAATAAATTTTGATGCATTTAGGTAAAAAAAAAAATTGGAATTTCAAACTGACATTGTGTGTTTGTGTTTGTGTGTATATTTGTGTGTGTGTGTGTGTGTGTGTGTGTGTGTGTGTGTGTAGTATTAGGGATTGAATCTAAGAGAATTCTACCTCTGAGTTGTACCCCTATTCCTATTTACTCTTTATTTTGAAACACATTCTTACTCTGTTACCATGCTCTGGCTTTGAATCTATAATTCCCTTGTCTCAAGCCTCCCAGAACTGGGATTAGAGGAGCACATCACAATACTTGCTCAAACCTACTTTTTGACCTCAAACTATATTTTTTATAATTTATTGTCTGTTATTGTTATACTATATGATTTATCAAGTAATATAGAATTATTAAAAATTTTAAAGCTTGTATAATGTTTTATGGTTTGTTATACTTCTTGCTTTTGATAAATTTATAAGCAATAGTTATCCATTATGTTCAATAAGATCATTACATTTGTGGTATTTGTCAAAAGAGATAATATTGAATCATGATAATTTTTTATCCTATATAACTTTGGCCAAGTCTGTAATTCAGGTCATTTATGTCATATATTTGATGAAATTAAAGATTTATTCTGAGTATTAAATGAAGTAAAAGTCCAACAGAAACAAGTTTTTTATTAAAATAACTTCTTATCATTTATATTATTTGTACTCATATCATTCAATACAGCAATACTGAATATGATTTATTGCAGTCAATATGAAAAGATGCTTCTAGAGAACTTTATCTCAAGAAAATCAATACTAAGCAAATCAGTCTTTCTGGAAAAAATGCCTTTTTAAAAAAATTATTGTGAGACAAAAGTTTGTTTTTGTGGTTGTTTATCTGCTTTTTGCAGTAACTAATATATTCTTTGTGGAGATTCTATACTATTCAGCCCTTACATTTCCAATAAGTTATATAATAAAGTCCTTTAGAAACTCCAAATACTTAGAACATAATTGTTTTAACTGATAGAACATGAATTGAAATAACTTGAGGAATAATGATATAGTTCCACCTGTGAGACTTGAATATACTAGTCAAGTAAATGTAATGATAATTAAAATGTATTGAACATCCCAAGTATTATGTGAAAATTTCAGGCCATTATATTTTAAGCTTCATTTCACCATTGACAAATGCCTATTATTCTCTTTTATTGATGTGAAAACAAAAGCCTAGGTAGATTAAGTGAATTGATGAAACTGATATAGATAGAATAAGTGATGAAATCAGGATTGGACCTGTCTTCACAGTCCATGTTCTCAATTACTGTGCCTTTATGCTTTTCCTGGATGTTAGGACTATAAAATTAAATTCCCCCAAGGAGATCCTGTACTTTTTTTACTTTTTTTTTTTTTTTTTTTTTACTGGCTATAGGATACAGGTGGAGACTGGATTCGTGAATATTTAGGAAAATTTCCTTAGTCCCTTATGGACACAGTCCTAATGTTTTGTTGATGCTGAAGTAAAGCATGTTTTTTTACATGTAATTATTCTTATACCATGAAACTACTTTTGCTCCTTCAGAAGTTTAATGTCATACAAACGTCAAACCTAGATCATAAATATCAAGGTTTTCTAAGTTGTACCCAGCTAGAAAGTAAATAATTAATAAGAAAGATAACATTATTAAATAGTTCTTTATTCCCAGTTATATGTCCCATATGATTATAAATTTGAGCTCTATACTGAACTAGAATTATAAAAAATTCTCCATCTTACAAGGTTCTAAATAATTTATTCATTGACAAGATAGTTTGTGTCTTGTACAATTCAATGATGTAAACAATAACTTATAATTGAAACATAAAAATGTTAATAAATTCTTATTATGTAATTAATAATCAATCAAAATAGAGTCTTGTTCAACTTAAGACAAACAATGAAACAGTTTAGGCTTTGCAAGTTGTATAGTGAATCATTTAAAAATTGGAGAATAAAGATGTTATCCATCAGAAATTCACAGAAATAAGACAATAAAAAATGAATGTAAAGGTACTCTTCATAGTTACCATGCACCAAATATGTAAATTTAAAAAACTGGACTAATCATAATTAATTTAAATAACGTACATGTACAAGACATCTCTTATCATTTTTTTATTCCAGGTGATAACTGATAATTTTTAAAGCAACATGATAACATATATATCTAAGATCCATGTTCTCTTTCAAAGTAAGAAAAATATTAAAAATATAAAAAGCTCCCATGAAATTTAGTGGCAATTATACTCTCCAAATACATATTGGAGAGTATATGTCTGTCTTGATTTTTTAAAATATCAGTGTGAAAATTTTTATTTGTAAAGAGGGTAATGGTGCTTATGTTACTTAACTGCTTATTACTGCTTGAATATTTGCTTTAGAGTCAGGCTCTTAGGGGGTTTTGGATAATGGAGGAATTATAAACACACTTTAAAAATGGCAGAATCTGGAACAAACCAAAGCAGAACCTTGATCGTGATTAGAAAAGGTAGAATTATGATTTTGTGGTAGATTAGAGAGAGCAAACAGCATGTCTATAGAGCTGAATGCAATCTAACCATTAAACAGAGATGAATTAAGAAAATTCTGCTTACTAGACATTAAATAAAATTTAATACTGTGATTGCAATAATGATTTTGCCTATTTACATAAGCAAAATAACAGAGACAAAAACAACTAAATCAATTCTCTACGCTTGTTTCATATAACATCTACTAATAAGTTTCTCCTTTTCTGTTTTGTGTACATGTATTCTACAATCACTATGAATTACATTATGATGGGAGACTCTAATACATCAATAAATGGAAAAAATGTAAAAAAGAATTTTTAAAGTATAAGCTTGAGGCAACTCAGTGTCCTAGAAAATGTTTGTGATAGGTGTCAAGGGGCTAGGATTCTATTCCTTCATAATTAGCTTTCTGACCATGGTTAAGCCACTTCACCTTTTGAGCATCAGATTGTTTATTTATGAAATGATGGAAAATGAGGCTTAGATGATATCCAGGGTCAAAAAGTTCTCTAACATTTTACAGGCTTGTATTATGCTTTCTGTTCTTGATGGCTGTTTTCAGATATCATGGCCCTTATGGCTCATAATATATATACAATAGTACATCACTACAGTTTTTTAATTAGGTAAATTTTACTTATCAAAAATAAGGCTGAATCAGTAAAAACATCAAATGCCAAAATTTAGTGTTAGACTCCAACCAAATACCTTTGACGCTGTGGTATGAAAAACATGATAACTTTTCTCTATTTCTATGTGCACAGGGAAAGCAAATTGTTTTTCTCTATACCATCACTCAGTACAGATCGACTGTACAATCAAACGTCTTGCTTTCTTCCCACACTGCACAATTCTCGAAGGCAAGCTTGATATATTACGGTTCAATTCTGATAATATCCAGAGTGAGTGTAAACCCAGGAGGTTGAGGACACACTTCTGCAAGACTCTGTACATCCTCTTCTTGAAATGCCAACTGCAAGTCTAGGTTTTGACTTGTGCTTCTGAGTGACTGGCTGTAGGTCAGAGACTCTTACTAGCCTCTCCTTAGGGTCAATTATTTGCTAGAATGGCTGGAGAATTCAGGAAAAGAATTTACTTACTAGATTGCAGTTTGTTATAAAAGGATAAAACTAAGCATTCCCTAGATAGAAGGAAATGAAAGGGCAAGGTCTGTGAGAGAAGGGCCTCAAAGGGCCTCTATGAGTTGAGCAACCTAAATGGTTTCTAAACCCCATTCTTTTAGTTTTATGAGAATTCTTTACCTAGGCACGATTGATTTAATCATTATCCATTGGTGGTTAACTCATCTTTCAGCCTTCTTTTCTCATAGAGACCAGGGAATAGGGCTGAAATTTCCAGTCCTCTATTTATGTGATTGACTTCCTTAGCAACCTACCCTCATCCTGTGGATACCTAGAAACCTCCAGAAACTATGAATTTAACCTCATTGGCATGGTTGCCTTATTAGCATACAAAAATTCACCTATCACTTTGTATTTTCTAAAGGCTTCTGGAGCTATGGTTCAGGAAACAGAGACAGAGAACAAATTAAAGTTTATTATTATGTCACACTATGACTAACAGGAGAACATGTATGCCCAATTGCTAGAGGAACACGTACAGATCTATGAAGAAAATGCGCAGACTTCAAGGCCATCTAAGTAATGAAATATGCTTCACTGTATCAGTGAAACCTTAGGAGTCTCTTACTCCTTACTCTTACATTCAATATGTGGAACCTAGGAGTCTCCAACACTATCAGAAAAAGCAGCTGAAAAATAGAGTAGAAAGCAATCAATCTAGAATGTTTAGATTGTTCTTAAAGCCAGTGGGACACAGTAGATAATGTCTTAACAAAATGGATGAGTTGGCTGTCTTTGTCCCATAACTGTGTGTGGGTTTGCTGAAAACTGGCAGATATAGAACTTCAATCTTCTTCAGCCACTGATACAGTTTCAGCTTTGTGAAAATCATGATCAATATTTCTGTATCTCCTTGTGTTTGTATTTCTAAAATGCAGCTGTGTCATAACAAATACTTAATGTGGTTTTTCCATAGGTCTTTAAAAAATTATTTTATTGGTGCATTATAGTCTCACATCATAGTGCAGTTCACAGTGATGGTGACATACATGCACACGTCACTTGGTGGACTTTTCCCCTGCCTCCCTTCCAAACCCCTTAACCCATACAGAATATTGAGATAGACATTGGTAACCTTATATATGTACATAATGCCTATGGAAGTGATTCCTTCATTGATCCTTTCTTCTCTCTATTCCCCTAGACCACCTCCCTGGATCCACCAAAGTTTCTCCTCCATTATCTGAAGTCCCTTTGGTATTCCAATTACTTTCTTTGATTTGCTAAACTCATATAACATAATGTTCTCCAGGTCCATACATTCTTATAAATAACATAATTTTGTTTCTCTTTATTGCTGAGTAGAATCTCATTGTGTATATATTCCATAATTTTATATTCTTTTCATCTGTTGATGGATAGCAAAAGTGGTTTCATAATTTGTCTATTGTGAATTGTGCTTCTATAAACATTAATATGCATATATTAGTATAATATTCTGATTTTATTTTCTTTGTAAGGATGCCTAGGCATGGTATAGCTAGATCATATCATGGAGCCATACTCAATTTTCTGAAAAATCTCCACACTGATCTCCATAGTGACTGTACTAATTTGCAATCCCACCAACAGTGTAGAAGAGTTCCTATTTTTCCCACATACTCACCAGAAATTATTATTGCTTCAGTTCTTGATGATTACTATTCTGTTTGGGGTTGGATGGAATCTCGTGTAGTTTTGATCTCTATCTCCATGATTGCTAATGATGTTGAATATTATTTTCATGTATTCATTGGCCATTTGTCTCTCTCTTTTATTGGTGCATTGTAATTATACATCTTGATGAAGTTCAGGGTGATAGAGGCATCTGAGCCCTCCCCCATATTCCAACCTATTCCCTCTTTCGCTCCTCTTTCCTTTGCTCAGTACAGTGATTGGCTTTGATAAGTTCCTGTATGTAGATCATGTTCCTTGAGGTGCTTTCTTCTTCCCCCTCTCATCTCCCTCCATTAGATCCCCTTCTTCACTCAACTAAGGTTTCTCCTACTTTGTTTGGAATCACTTCCATGTTCCAATTTATCCCTAGGGTCCTCATATTAGGGAGAACATCTGACTTCATTTTTTGTGATTGATGAATCTCAAAATAATGTTCTCATATGGCCAATAAATGTATAAAAATGTTGAACATCATTAGCAATCAGAGAGATGAAAATCAAAACTACCCTGAATTTTTACCTAACCCAAATTAGAATGACAATAATTAAAAACACAGTAACAAATATTGGCAAGGATATGGAGAAGTAGTAACTCTGATACACTATTGATGGGATTGCAAAGTAGTGCAACCACTTCAGGAAACAATGTGGAGGATCCTCAGAAGAATGGGAATGAACCTACCATATGATCCAGCTATACTACTCCTGGCTATCTACCTAAAAGAATGGAAACCAAACTACCAGAGTCATGCATGTGTATCTATGTTCATAGCTGCACAATTTACAATTGCCAAACAATGGAATCAGCCCAGATGCCCATCAACAGATGAATATATTACAAAACTATAGAATATATACAAAAAGAAATTTTACTCAGCCATAAAGGACAAAATTATCTCATATGTAGGGAAATAGATGGAATTGGAGAACATTTGTATTTCTTTTCTTTCTTTTATAAAATGTCTTTTTAGTTCAATTGTCTATTTCTTGATTTTCTCCAGGGCCCTGAGGATGACCAAAACACTCTAAACAACATTGTGACTATGGACTGATGTCATCCTCACTACTTCTTCCTTCTAACCCCTTACTAAAAGTCTATAAAATAAGAGCCATGGAACCTCACAGATGTATCTCAGTCTGGAGATGGACCACATTCTTATTTGAATGTATATTTCTTCCTTCCCTAAATATTTGTCTATGTTTCTGTGTGGCCTGTGCTAAAATTTTAATAAAATAAGCCAAGGATCGTGTATGCCCTGAGTTGTGCTCTCTTTTTCCTTCATACTCTTCATGTTCTTCTCTCATGACAATACTTTTTTGGAAAATTCTAGGAGAAATTAAGTCTAGTTTTTAAGATGAATTTGCATCATTGGTAAAAAGAAAGTTAGAGTTGAAAATAGCATGGAGGACATTTTCTTTCAAAAGAAGTCACTATTTTATGGAAAACAACAAAGATTCCATTGGCATTTTTTACTGACATGTAACAGTTTTTTATATATATATATGAAAAGTTATATTTATATCATATATATATTTATGTACTATATATATATACATAATTTTCCATACACAAGCAAGTATGTGGAGTTAACCATTATAGATTTATAGATAAATGACCATGTTCGGTGATAAAATGCTAATTTTAAGAAAAAAATATGATATGGTGGTGCAAGCTTATAATCTCATATATTTAGGAGGCTGAGGTGGAAGAATTAGGAGTTTGAGGACAAACTGAACAACTTAATAAGATACTATCTCAGAAATAAGCTATAAGTTATTTCTCGACATATAGTTGCCTTTATCAAATACTTTTATTTCTTTGATATTTCCTAGAACTTTTAAAATTTTTAAATAATCTACTTTAAAATTAATATCTCACTCTTTTATAAGACATGTTGAATTTTTAATTAATAAAATATTTAATTTTCTGCCATGTTAATGTAACTATCTTATGTTCATTTTAATATAAAGCTTCCATGGATTCTTATGTAAAAATTGTGACACTGGTCAAATCATTTTGTCTTTAGTTTTAATCATCAGACACAAATTTTGAACATGACCCAGGAAATGGGTTATTAGACCTAAATCAACCTGAGATATAGACATATAGTGTTTACACAACCAGCAGTGGTCAGAAAGTCAGAAATTGATGAAATAAAAATTTTATTTACAAATGATTAATTATAAAATACTTTCTCCCTATAAAAAAAAACAGAAAATACAGAAAGAGGTAGTACATATACCCATAGAATCAACTACCAGGTTTACGTAAAAGTAAAAATTTTGCCATATTTTCTTCAGATGTATTTTGCTGCCGTTGCTATTGTACCAGGAATTGAATCTAGAGACATTCTACCTAAGAGCTACAGTCCCAGACTCCTTTTTAAAAATGTATTGCATATCTAGTTTTATCTATTAGAAGATTTATATTAATTAGGTATACTTGTTACAATCAATAAATCATTTAATATATTATTAACAAAAGTCTACATTATGAAAAGATAAGTGTAGTTCTTAGAAAAACATAATTATGTCATTTACACGGAAATGGATGGAACTGGACAACATTATGCTTAGTTAAGTCAGTCACAAAAAATAAGAAATCGGATGTTCTCCCTAATATGTGGAAGCTAGAGAAAAAAATAGGTCATAGTAGGAATTCTAGATAAAGAAGAAGATACTATAGATGAGCAAATAAGGCGACCTAACTAAGGGAATGAGAGGGAGGACAGGGAAATTCTCTAATGCACATAATGTACATTAACAAACATATCAATATCAATCAGTAAGCCAAACATGAGGAGGGAGAGGGAGGGATGGGGCAGGAATTGGGTAAGGGCTAATTGGGTGATGTATGCATGCATGCCTCCACCGTCTTGCACCCCACTAAGATGTATGACTACAATGCACCAATAACAATTTTTAAAAAAGAAAATGAAAAACATTTCTATTCAAGATAGCACACGGCCATGACACTTTTGAGGATTATTGGTCAACTATAGGGTACATGTTCACCTATTGGAATTTGTCAGATATTTTCCGTCATATGAAGACTGAAGCTAAGATATTTGGGGAGTAAGATCACAGAAGTAAATTGCCATTTTCATCACATCATTTGAAGATTACATGCCAATGGCAAGATTTATGACTGTTGATATTGGCCTGGATCATTTGGTGGAGGTGGTGCTGGTCGGAATTCTACATCGTGAAGGTACTCTTTGTTCCTCCCCTTTTCTACTGTACTCTCAGGAAGGAAATCATTATGCATAGACCACAATTAAGAAGTAGGGGGCTATGCTCCTCCCTGAGGGCCAAGTAGCTGTATAAATTATTTTAAATTCTCTTTCATGGGGGTATTTTTCTCTTCTCCCTGGGTTTTTTGTTTAGTCATTTATATCAGAATGAGTTCATGTGTTTTTATTTTAACTTTTGGTGAAAATTCAATGCTGCTCTATTTGCCTGTATAATGAGATATTTGTTTTGTTTGTTTATTTTTAGTACTTTCTTAATTTTAAGCACTACATGATGCTCTAGGCTCATCTCATATGTTTTTGTCTCAGACCTAGAGTTAGCAGTTTTGCTAAGAAGCCTTTAAATACTGTTTTATACAATATTAACAATTAATACTTATAATTCCAGTTTTCTTTTTTTTTTCTTTTGGTATAAACATGGGATTTTTTTTTTTTTTTGTGGTACTTCGGGATGGAACCCAGAAGCTTTCTACCTCCAGGATACACTCCCAGACCTATTTTCTACTTTATTTGGAAACAGGGTCTCACTAAGTTGCTGAGAGCCTCACTCAGTAGTTGAGGCTGGCTTGGAACCTGTGCAATCCTCCTGTCTCAGCCTCCCAAGTGCGGGGATTACAAGTGTGCGCCATCAAGCCCAGCAAGACATGATATTTTATTAATTATGATCTTAATTTTATATCTCTTTTTACCTTTTCTGTATTATTAAGTTCATTTGTATTCTATAAAAATAACATGGCCAGATTTATAGTATTCTATCTAATTATAGAATACCTCTAGTTTATTGGGTAAAAAATAATCAACTTCTATTCATTTGTGTGTGTGCCTGTCTTTATTTCTATAATTCTAATTTCTATTATCTACATTTTGTTCTTTATTTCTTCATTTTTTCTATTATTGATTTTTTTTTATACTGGGAATCAAATCCAGGGGCATTCTATGTCCTGGTTATTCTCCATGCCCTCATTTTACTTCTTTTTTTAAACTTTGAAACAGGGTTTATGTAAGTTGTTGACACTCTTGCTATATTAGAGGCTGGCCTCAAATTTGCAATCTTCCTGTCTCAGCCTCCCAAGTAATGGGGTTATAGGCTTGTACTACCATACTCAGCTGTTATTAAATTTAAAGAATTATTTTTGTTTTCTTTTTCTTGCTCCTTGTTTAGTGACTAAACTATATCTTCAATTTTCAGTTGTTATCCTTTAAATTTTAATATATGTTCTTATCTGAATATAGCCTAATCTCTCTCCACCACACATGAAAAACATTATCACAAACCCTTCTTTGTGTGATTATCTCCCACCTCCAATATGACAATACTGTCATATTTGTTTCACTTAATTTATAAATTATCATTTATAAATATCACTATCATTATTATTATTCATTTTTTGTGTGGTATGGAGATTGAATCCTAGGCATTCTACCTCCAAGCTACATGCCAGACCTTTTTAATTTTTTATTTTGAAACAGGGTTTCATTAGTTACTCAAGCCGTCCTTCAACCTGCAATCTTCCTGTCTCAGCCTCCCGAGTATTGGGATTAGAGGCATGAACAAATATACTAGGCTTATAATTATTTTAACAACAAATTTTTATGCAGATTTCCTCAATTTTGTTAATTAATCTGATTATTGATTTTATAGCTTCTAGATTCATTTTTTCTTATTGAAATATACTAATTTTTATATTTTTTGTGGAAATGGTTTGTAAAAGCTGATATTAAGAATCTCATGAAATAAATATTATGAAAAATTTATAATTATGATCTTAGAATTTTGTTATAAAATCTTACTCTTGAATGATAATTCAGCTTCATCTTGAATATAAAAATTGTTTTATTATTTGATAATGTGATGATATATTATCTAATCTTCCAGCCCCAGTTTGAAAAATCTTAATATAAGAAATATTATAATTAATTTGTTGGAAGCAGAGATTTAAATTAAAATGATTCCTAATATGTTCTATTTTTCCTTTGTGCATTTTTATTGGGTATCTTACTAATTAGGGTATGTGTGGGGCCCGAGGTGTTATGTTTCTATCACTACTTTCTCAGCAGTTTTAACATTACTTCTACAAGCTAGGGATGTGTGGGAAGCCATTAAGGTTTTCTCCTAAAAGAATATTTCTGACTCAGCTGACTATCCTTTGCCCAGAGTCAACAAGGTTTGGGGTCATAAAAGGTTCAAAGTAAAAGGTCTGAGAGAAGATCAGGTGGTGATGGCATGAGGGTATTGATTAACCTACCTGTAATGCATGTGCTTTGGATTGGTCTTTCATTGTATTCCGGTGGTGACAGCACAAGGATATTGATTGACTGGTAACTGTATAAATACCTCAAGAGAAATAAACCCTTTGTTGGCCAGTAGGAAATATTGACCCAGGAGCAGGGGTTGACCAGTAGAGATATTGACCCAGGAGCAGGGGTCGGCCAGTAGAGATAGTAGGATGGCGCCCCCCTCCCCACGTTAGAATTAAAAACATTCTTGGAATCAAATTCTTAAGAGTTGAATTCTTAATCCTCACACCTCTCTTCAGAACCCATACTTTTGCCGGCTGGCTCTGGCAGGGATGTCTATGGCACACAGTTAATATGAATACATAGTACAGTTCAGGCATTTTGATTGCTCAGATAAAATATTAACTTCTCTCAAAGGTTTGGTGGGAAACAAGATTCCTACTACTTTTCCTGTACAAAGGGGACTTTTTTTCTTATTTTTTCCAACCTGTAGTTCTATTTCAGAGGTATAGGATAAAGGTATTATTTTTCAAGTTATTAGGGCTACAAAAACCCACCTTCCCTATAATAGGGTATGCATATATGTGTATGTGTGTGTATGTTTGTGTAAGTGTATAAATGTGTATATGTGTGTGTTTCATATCATTATGTCCCTGAGTTCTATTTCTGTTTATTAATAGATTTTTATTTTCTTTTTTATGCTTATAGAATTATCAGTTTTATGTTCTCTATCATTTTTGTATAATTATAGAATGGAAAAAGACTACATTAGTAGTCCACTATGTTTCTGGAACTTAAAGATGTACCTTTGTTATAAAAACAAAGTTATAGCAGTAAGAGAAGAAATGTAGCAATGGTAAGATTTGATGTTAAGGTGAGTGGTCCACAGAGATTGATTCAGCAGCTCACACATACTGAGGACACAGTACGTTAATTTGGAAAATAGTTTGAATACTTGTTAAGACACTGAATAATCTAATGAACTCTAAGCATCAGGAGATTCTCAGGAGAATGTTAATTTGCAACATTGGGTGACTAAGATAATGACTTCTTCTTGTATAAAGATTATTTATCCTTTATTTGCAGATAATTAATCAGCACCAAGGATTCTAGACCAATAATTTTAAAACTGTGAAAAAGAAATCTTTTCACTATTTATTTATTTATTTTTATTTTTTGGTGGTACTGGGGTTCCTGGAAGCCCTTCTACCTCCGGGCTACACTCCCAGACCTATTTTATTTTTGGAAACAGGGGCTCTTCTTAAACCAGCGTGGCTGGCTTCTAACCTGCACAATCCTCCTGTCTCCGCCTCCCAAGCGCGGGGATTACAAGCGTGCACCACCACTATTTAAAATGTCAGAAAGGATGGATGTAGAAAAGAAGGGAAGAAGAATGAAGGAAGGAAGAAAGGAAGGAAGGAAAAAAATTACAAAACATTTTAATAAGGTAATACAATAATATTTTTGGCACTTGATAAGCCCAGGAACTGACAAGTACTTCTGACTCTCTTTTATCCCCACCCTACCTCTATTTAATCTCTCAATAGAAAGAGATCAACCCTCAAATGTTTATTCCCAAAATTCCAACAAAGAGTGAAAATTTTTTATATGGCAGATATAAAATTTTTTGGGGGGGTTGAACTCAGGGGCATTCTACCTCTGAATTGCACCCCCAGTTTTTTATTTTTTTAAATTTGAATCATAGTCTTACTAAATTCTTAATAATATTGCTAGCTTGATGAGATACTGTGTTCCTTCTGTCTGAGCCTCCCTAGTTCTGGGATTACAGGCATTTGCCATTCCACCCATCTCAGATCTTTCCTATTACTCTCCACAAATAGATATATATTCACAGCTTCCTAGTGTCTACCTATCTGTAGCTGGCAATATTCTCAACCTGGAATGTCTTCTTTATTATTGTTAATGCCAACAGTATAAATGGTGCTATATCACAAAGTTAGCAGGAATGACTTACCTGCTTTCACTAAGGAAGGTGAATTTGAGGAGAATAATAATGAATGTAGATACAGATCAGTTAAAAAGTAATTGAAATTACCTGAAGACATTATGGTGAAAGTATGCATTAAAGCCACAATATTAAGAATTAATGGGAAAAGATACATTATAGAAATAATAAGGAGATAAAATTTGCAAGTCTAGGTGATGGATTGGATATAGTACATGTGGGGGAGGACTGAGTAAAAGATGCCTCCAAGTCTTGTCTCTTAATTTTCTGTCTGGGTAATGGTGCCATAAATGGTAAGGAAAGTAAAGAAGGAGAAAGAGCTTTAGTAAGAAATGATGAGCAATGGAATTTATATGTGTATAGTTTGCATGGCCTGTGAGAGACCCAGCTGACAATAGATGTGTCATGGGTGGACATTTGCATCTGAATACATAAGTAGACAATTGCTGAAAGGTAAAATTTGGAGAGATATGAACATTTAAGTGATATTTAATAAAAGATAAGATTGCCCATAGGAAACAATACTTTCCATGAATATCATTACTACTCAATTGATTTCAGCAGTATCAGCATAAGAGTGAGGAGCTTAGAAATGTCCAGAGCTCTGTCTCAGAATTAGTCCACACAGGATGTCACCTACACTCACATGTACATGACAAAAGTGGTCAGGTGAGGATGGTAATAATTTTGGACTTGCTTGGTTTTAATTATGGTTACCCTAGCTGTGGCTGCCTTGACAAGGACTACAAAGCCCAGACAACCATTGCTTGAAAATGAGTGTAAGCTGTGATGGGAGGAATGAAATTAAGAAACACCTACATATAAATGCAAATGCATACATAAATCAGGAATAGGCTTAAATGAGCTTATTAGAAACACATGAGAAATTGGATAAACAGTCACACATTCCTAGTGAGTAAAGTCAGTGGTGGCACACACCTGTAATCCCAGTACTTTGAGAGGCTGAAACAGAAAGATCACAGGTTTTCAGCCAGCCTAAGCTCCTTAGTGAGGCCCTCCACAACTTAGTGAGAGCCAGTTTCAAAATAAAGTATAAACACTAGGAATGGGGGTGTAGCTCAAAGGTAGAATTTCCCTGGGTTCAATTTCCACTACTGCAAAACAAAACAAAACAAAACAAAAAATAAAAAGCCATTCTCCATTTTATCTTTCTTTATTCTAGCACTATTATTTATTCTTCTAAAATAATGAGTTGATACTTATTTTTATTTTTTAATTTTTGGTGGTTCTAGGGATTGAATCTAGGGTCATTCTACCTCTGAACAACATCCCCAGTCCTATTTTATTTTTTAATTTGAATCAGTGTCTCATTAAATTAAGGCCTAGCTAAATTGCTGAGACCTAAATTAACCAGAGACCTGTGATCGTACTGTCACAGCCTCCCAAATAAAGTGACTACAGAAATGCATCACCACACCCAGCTCTTTATTTTTTAAAGGTAAAGTAAAAACTAAAGTGGATTTGACAATGACCTTACATCATTTCTACATATATGAAAGATGTTTCGTTGTACACCAGGTAAAAAATGTGTACCTTTGGTAGGGGTAAAAATTGAAATTCTTCCCTTGCAATATACACAGGTGCCTGAAAGCTTATTACCAATCTTTAGAAACAATCAGAGGAATGTGAGAAAAATAAAACTACTGAGGTGAAAAAATGTATGAGAATTACATGGAGCTGCCAAACAGCTATAAATTTTCAGCTTAGCAAACAACTTGATTATTGACTAAGGTTAACAGAAATGAAAAACATATTTGAAGACTTACACCAGGAAGATAAATATGTTCCCCATCTGCAAACCAAGCAGTGTTTCCTTGTGGAATTGGCAGCTATCTCTAGAGAGAAAGCTGGGTTTGCACAGAAACACATAATCCAACCTCAAAGATTTAATGAGAAGGAAATAGAATCGAGGGACATGTATGGAAAAGTCTTAGTTTTATAGGTCTCAATTTATTGAATTTCCTGCCAGAAAGGTTTTATATTTAAATAATTATACAATTAACAACAATATCATGAACAATATGTCTTGTGGTTAACAGATTTAAGCAGGCACTTATGATCCTATCTCCTTATAATCACACCTTGTGTAATTCTCTCCCCTTGCCTCTGAGCAAAATCTGTTACTCACTTTTAACCAAAGAATGATGTGATGTACAGAATTAAGTGTATGTGATTACTCAGAAGTGTTATACCCGTTTTGTTAGAGTCTCTGCCTTTAGTACTGGCTATGAAGAAGCAAGGTATCATCAGCCATATAACTGGAGGGGAGTGAATTGTGTCAAAACTCAGCCAAAGTTGAAAGTAGAGTCTTTCCCAGCTGAGTCATAAAACGAAACCCAACCCTGAATGACACCTGCCTGCCATCTTGTAGAGGATCTCACTAAACCAGGCCTAGATTTCTGACCTATTAAAACTGAATAATTGTATCCATTGCTGTAAACTGTTAAGTCTATAGCAATTATGATATTTTAGCAAGAGAAGACTAACATATCTATTTGGTTATTTATTCATTTGTTTATTTAATCAAGATGCATTTCCCCCAGCACTATGTTGGGTAGAATGCTGAATTAAGTGGATAGCTTAATACATCTCTCATAATATTATGTAACAAATTAGAAGAAAATTCGGGTCCTGTTGAAGCTGCAAAAAGTTTTCTGGAAGATAATATGTCAAATATGATATTTGAAATAATAATATACATTTTCTGGATTAATGGAATGTGAAATTTAGAGTGTTTCAGAAAGAAAGAGGTCATGCAGTGGTCAAGATAAAATAACCAGGCTGAGTCAGGAGGATAACAAATTCATTGTGAGCCTCAGCAACTTAATAAGATCCTTTGCAAGCTAGGGATATCCTGTTTCCAAATAAAAATAAAATAAGGCTGGGGGTGTAAAATAAGGCTCGGAAGTAGAATGCCTCTGTGTTCAATCTGTAGTACCAAAATACATACATACATACATACATACATATTTAAAGATAAATAGCTATGGGTTTGATGCACAGCTACATACACAACACAGAGGCATTCTACTTCCGAGCCTCCTGTCTCAGCCTGGTTACATACATATTAAAACAGATCACTGTGGATGTTTAGATGTGAGTGTGTGTGTGTGTGTATGTGTGTGTGTGTGTGTGTGTGTGTGTGTATGCTATGTATTTGTGAGAAGTGGAAGGTGGCAAAATAAAAGGTTATAAAGAAAACAGGGCCTATGCAAATCTATTCAGTTATGAAAACCTATTCTTCTAAGTCTACTTTCCTTTAGGTATCTGTATCTTAGGGTGGTTTGCCTTTACTTACTAAAGTTTTTGCCTCAGGGAGGATGTAACATTTCTCTTTTCTTATTCTGACTTCAGTTTTTTTTTTTTTTTTTACAGAAAGGAAGGACTATCACAGTTAGTGTAAGTAAATGACAAAGGTAATCTTGCAGAACTCGTTTCTGACATCATGGTTGCTGTGTAGAGTTGAGCGAGGTTCTAAGTTCACAACTCCAGGGGTTTCAGTCACATGGAGCAATGCTTCTCAAATATCAGTTCCGTAAGAATTACCTGGGGATCTTTTTAAAACACAGGTTCTGATTCAGTAAGTTTGGGAAGAGCATGAGATTCTGAATTTATCACAAGCTCCCAAGAGATACTTATACTGTTTTTCCGTACATCACACTTGGAATAGCCAAAGAGTAAACAAGGATATGATGTGAATTCTCTGGAGATGGTTGTGGATACAAAAGTGTAGTCAGATAGAAAAAAAGTATAATGTCTAATGTTATATGGAATTATAGGATAACTGTAGTTGACAACAATTGGGTATTTAAAAATGGCTAGTGCGGATGATCCTGCATGTTTCCAACACAAAGTAATGATACATGTTTGAAGTGATGGATAGACCAGTTACCCTGATATGATCACTGCACATTGTATACAGGTATTGAAATCTTTATACCTTTACTCCATAAATATGTTCAGTTACTATGTGTCAATTAAAAATACAAATATTTGAAAAAAATCTTCTGATAGAACATGCTAGAGAGAAATCTATCTCCACTACAGATCCAGGTAGAAAATACTATTAATGTTAATGTAATAGTAAAACAATAATGATTATATACTCTGAAAAATAAATAAAATGTGTGAGCTGCCTGGGCACTTGTTATTATAAGGTAGCATTGGGTCACTCCTAGTTCTAAATCCTCAGGTAAAGCATTAAGAGGGAAAAATTGATTTGTGTTTTAATTTGTATCCCTTCCTTGTACAGACTAAGACTCTGGGCATTTCTGCTTTGGGGTCATCTCCACTCCTGTGCCATGTGGCCTGGACTCTCAGCTCTAACCCCCATCACTACCAGACAGCCTCACACTCCCCAAATTGCTCTCACTTCTCCAGACTCGGTTTTCTATTGTTTCATGTCTTTATTTTCTATGAAGGCTTTGCTAATAAATGAAACAAAAGAAAAACATCTGTCAACAATTCATTCTGATGCTTCTGCTCATATCTTTATCTCCCAGGAAGCAGATTCTGAGGTGGAAACCAGCTTGCGGGAAGTTTACTGGGAAGTACTATTGAGACAAGCAACTGTAAGAACATGAAGAAAACACAACTGGGCCGACGTGAAGGCTGACTGAGATGGGATCATGAGCTTTCAACTATACCTTCAATTGTTTGGGGCTCTGGAGCTGCCAGGGCCTTCTAGAGATTCCCTAAGACTGTCATACCCCATCCAAAACATTCCTGAGATCTAGACTAACCCTGGAAAGGCAACATGTCATCAGATAAGACAGTTCCTTTTGGCCAAGGGCAAATATTACCTAGGTGTGGTGGTGTATGCCTGTAACCACAGTACTTGGGAGGATGAGAGAATTACAAGTTTGAGGACAACCTCAGATACTTAAGAAGATTCTGTTTCAAAATTTAAATACAAAAATAATACAAAAGACTGAAGCTTATATCTCAGAGATAAAATGTCTCATTTCAATTCTCCAGTACAAATAATAATAATAATAATTATTATTATTATACTTGTATTAATGTAATACTATATTATTATTATTAATAATAATATTAATATTATTATTTTGTTATTAGATACTCTGCATTAGTGGTCAACATTCCGAGAAGACAAGGGAATAAAGACTTTAATCCTGAAAAGAGAGTAATACCAACAGCCCAACAAAGACCTCATTCATAAACAATTGGTACTTAAAGAGCTTAAATACCTTAACAAAATAATACAAGAAACCAAGTAACATAAGCATTTCACGCTCTGTGGTAGAGAGGTTTGGGTACAAAAGTCCCTCAGGGCATTTAAGTCAGCACTTCTAAATCTTTCCTGGTGAGAAATTACATATTTCTTTCTTTCTTCCATTTCTAACCTGTCATCTTGTCATGAACAGATAAGAGTTTTATCACACAAGATGAGTACACACAGCTTTTACCTCAAGAGTTGAAAAAACCAGAAATGTATGATATCCTGTTTGATAAGATAAGTCAACTACTCATGAGCCATCATATTGTAGAAATACCAAGTCATTATCAACATTTATAAAAGTTAACTTTTCAATTTTGTACTTAGCACAGCAAGAATGGGTAACAATTTTCACTGATGGGCACTGGTTTGGTTGGCTATTGACAATGTGGTTTATAACACCCTGATTCAACTGGCCGTGTGGTCTTTTTCTTCGCAGAAATTAAAAAAATGCAGCAGTAACATCACCTATTATTGCTGGATTTCATAAAAGAGATCCATAGTAAAGCTTTTTTATACCTCAGACCTCAGTTAAGGCTCAAGTGAGGTGAAATTTCCTTGTTTCATGTCCAAATCTCCTCTAGGTTATTTTTACCTCAATTTCATTCAGGAAGAACATTTGTCAATCCATGACTTCATTTTATTAGGTTATTATGTTCCTTTAGCCACTTTAAAAATATTACATACCCCCATCATACTTAGAGGCCATTTTCAGACACACACTGAGCTATTTCTGGATTGAATATATCAGAAAAGGGCTGTTTTCAAAGCCTAACTCTGCTGAATTTGTTAGGTTGCCTGTTGTAGAATGTCACTCGATATTGTAATATAGCTACTTATAAGACTTTTGAACAACTGAACTGCTTTGACAAGCCACATGAACATCAACTGAATTAGCATATTGTCCTTATTTGCTTGCTCATTGAAGACACAGCATCGTATAAGTTGTGGGTTTTACCTTTTCTTTCAGATTCCAAAAATAACATGTATTTTCTGAGGGTCTTTATTTGCTTCATATCTACAAACACAAAGAAAGAACATCATAAGGGAATCATTGGAAGCATTTCTGTTGCTGATTTGAACTCAGGACATCACTACACCCAATTAAATATTCTACAATAACTAAGCAATGTTGGAAGCAACATTACTTAGTTATTGAGTTTCCTGTATTGAGGTTTCCTGTATTGAGGAACAAGGTTCTAGAAAATTGAGACTATGTCAGAACTCTGCTGTATACCATGAAGAATAACAAAAACAACAAACACGACTGCTACTCTTACTTTTTTTTTTTTTTTTTTTTTTTTTTTTTTTTTTTGCAGTGATAGAGATCAACCCCAGAGCTTCTTTGAGCTTCTCAGGTAAGGGTTCTACACTGAATTATACCTCAAACAGAAGAAATGATTTCTTATAAAAAGTTGGTTTTCTTATAAAAAGTTATTTTCTGAATTGAAGAGAAGTCACAGTAGGGGTATGATACTTGCACAGGATGGTTAAATATATTCATAGGGTATGAATTAATGATTATTATATTGTGGCTTCTTACATATTTCCACACAGTAGAATTTGGTTCTGAGAAAATAAAGAATGCTACTAATCAATTAATTCTATCTAAAAGTATCACCATCACCATCATTATCAAAATATCTACTCTTCATAAGATTTTTCTCATATGCCAATGATTAAAAACTTAATTCATTGAATCTTTGCAATAAACTGATTATATAGATATAGGGAGACAAGTTATCATATATATTAAAACATATATATCTATCACACTAGAAAAAATAACAGTGAATAATCTATATTGATTTACATAAAAATTCAACTTAGACAATTAAGTAATTCATCATTAAAACAAGAAACACCATGTATATTAAAGAAACTTGAAATAAAGTGAAATTATTTAAGCCTACATTATAGCATGAGGTGCTGATGGCATTTGAGTTTCAGAATCGGCCAGAACTGTTCATAAACCCACAATGATTTGTGCTTAATTCCCCCATATATCACTATAGATTTAGTGATAAGCACAACATCATTAAACTGCATATAGTGATATTTTTATTATAACTTTTAAGAATGCTTATAAATACTTAGCAAACTATAGTTTTAACTAGATTTTATTAAGTTAGTCAAAGGAAAATTTACTTCTAGATTATATAATAATTTTATGAGAATTACTGAAATAGATTTGCTCATTCTAAATATAGATCAAGGTAAAAAAAAGTGTAAGGTGTACTATTTATGTATGTGATTCAGTGAAGAGAGAATACAGTGACCCCGTTGACCTCTTTCTTCATGTCTTTATTCTTCTCTGCTTGCTTTCCTTTTCTTCCATTCTGTATCTAAGTATCAATAAAGCCACTCCTCAGAATTCAATTTCAAGTTTCAGAGAGCTGTGTAGAGGTTCATTTTATAGTGATCAAAAGTGGGCAAAGCAGAGTTTTCTTTTCAATCCACTTGTCCTAATTTTTTCAGGCTTATCAGGGTAAAAAATTATTCTAGAACCATGTTCCAATGATGAAATTTTGAGACTGATAATAAATTTTTGTTTCTTATGCTTTCCCCTCACCACCTTAAGAGGCAGGAATTCTGATACTTCCACTGGGAACATCAGAGCTCCTGCATATAAATTTACAGAGCAGCATCATGTGCAAGAGTGAATAAAACTGTGTACCACTCCCTGAAAGTAGTTGAGGTTATTTCAGTGCCCTGAATTCTAATAGAGAAATATTAACATAAGAAAAGCAATAAAAATCAAATTACATCTTTATTTATTTCAGAGATTCCAGCTGACACTACTCCTTTAGATATGTGCAGCAGAAATGCAGTAGAAGATAGTAATGATTTTCAGACTAAAAACCATTTTTAAAACCATCTAAAAATGGTAGATGTATCAATAGGGGCTCTAGTAGCTGAATAGATTCAAGGGTCAAGTTATTTTGCTTCCTCAATCATTTGTTTAGTGAATATTCAATAATCTTTGGGAAAGCTAGTATTATCCAATGTATTCTGAAAAGTAGGAAAACTAAAATAGATGTATAGTATCATTATTTGTTGTTAGGGTCTAAATCATAAGGCATTTCTGTAAAGCTCAGGAGATAAGGCAAAGGAGAGGAATCATGAACTTAATGATAGCTCCATTGAAGAATAAGCATTTGGGTTCATCCTTGGAAACAGGATATTATTGAATGTGATTAAATTAAAAAGCTGGCTATAGTGGTACACACTTAAAATCCCAGTACTTGGGAGGCTGAGACAGGAGGATCACAGCCTCAGCTACTTAGTGAGGCCATCCACAACTTAGTGAGACCCTCTTTCAAAATAAAGATCAAAAATAGGTCTAGGAGTATAGCTCAGAGGTAGAATGCCTATGGATTCTATCACCAGTGCCAAAAAAATAAAAAAAAAGATGAAAATAGAGGAGAGAGAGCTATGTGACTTATCTAGAGTCAGTTCTTGTTGAAGCCAGAATCTAAACTCTTTTTTGAATTCTACAATCTATAATTTATCTTGTCTTCTATGAATTTAGAAGTTTTAAACTTCTACTTAAAAAATATAGCCGGGCGTGGTGGTGCACGCTTGTAATCACTGTGCTTTGGAGACAGACAGGAGGATCGCGCAGGTTCGAAGCCAGCCGCGCTGGTTTAAGAAATCCTGTTTCCAAATAAAAATATAAAATAGGTCTGGGAGTGTAGCCTGGAGGTAGAAGGGCTTCCAGGAACCCCAGTACCACCAAAAAAAAAAAAAAAAAAACAAACAACAAAATTATGACCAACTAAGTAAACTGAAATCTGGACATATAATAATGTGTATTTGAACATAGCTATAGATAACAAATTGTGGACCAGGACAAATAAAAGGAAGATAAACACACATATATGTATTGTATTAATCTAAAATATTATATAAACACAAACCCACTTATTTATATTTACATAAAAGATTATTTTGTATTATGTTAGCATCGAAAAAATCAACAAGAAGCCTGCTTACAGCAATTGGCTTTGGAGAGAGAAATTAGCAATCATAGGACTAGAAACACAAAATTTTAAGTTTATATTATTCTGCACTATTTGACATTGTTAATGTGTTCATATATTGGTTTATACTTAAAGTGTAAAGTTAGGGAGTAATATTTATACAAGGATATAAAATTATGAAAATTATAAACCACAAATATATTTTGAAATGTCTGTGAAAATTGTTTTAATTTAATTTTAGTGTACAACTTTTAAATGATAGTCATGGGAGTTGCAAAGTCATGTGCTTTCTCATCTCGTTTAATTTCTCTTTCTCCTTCCTGTAGAATCATCTGCCACATGACTGTGACTGATGGTAATGTGACTTCAGACTTCAGTAAGAGCAAATGATTTCCATTTGGCTTCCCTTATTATGAACTCCTGGAGAGCTACAAAGTGCAGAATGAAGAGGAAATGTTGTGTTTGATGAGAATTAGTAGAAATAAACTGCCTTCCTTTAGAAGAACTCCAGTAAATATTTTCTCAAAGCAGCTTCTCTAATAACCTACATATTAGAGAGAAACAACACGAGTCCTGGACTTACTGTTCCTTTCCATCTGGTGGCAACAGGTCTGACTATTAAAGATAGCTTCCCCACCAGCCCATAGAATTAAAATAAAATTGATCACTGATTTCTACTCTTCTATTCCACAGATGGCTTAAACTTCCTGCTTATTCTGTTCATCTATTTCATTACAGAAAATTTAATGTAAAGGCAAGTAGGTAAATTTTCAGTTTATAAATATTATTTTTCTTTCAAGTATTCTTCTCCTTTTACAGTAAGACTAGAAAATGTGAAGGTACTCTTTGTGGCTAGAATAAGAGATAAATTTACAGGAGTGAATATTACCCTAAAGTTGAGATATATTTTATTAAATCAGGAAGAAATCCTCACAAGTTAAAAATGTGATATTTGACCTCAATGATATAATTTATTCATAATAAATTTCACTTGGATTGGACAGATATAAGAGAACAGCACAACCTCTCTGGAAGGATAATTCATCTTTTCAATGTTCATCCAAAACAAGGATCTATAGATATGTATCTTCCACATAGTAATTGGAAGGGATTATAGTAGTAATATTATGTGTGTATTACATGTACATTGGTAATATGTAGTGCAAAATTGCATATATATCTTAGGCTCTGAGCAATATGAGGAGGTATTTCTGCTATCTGTAATTATTGATTAAATAATTGACACCATGTAGAAAAATAATTTTTTTTCATCACCACACTCAATGCCACTCTACTGTTCAGATCCCTGCTATTTGGCAAGCTTTGTTTTTTCAGTTGTGGGACCAGAGAAGAGAGGTAAATGCATTTCTAAGTGCAGTAAGATAGAATGACTTGCACACCACAGAATGACCAGTTGTCCTTAGTGAGATGTCCAGAGCTGCACTTGAAGAGATATAGTGATTCTGAAAAAGAAATGTAATGGGAATGTGTAGACAGTAAAGTTTCTTTACCAGTAATGTCACCTCACTGAGCAGCCAACTATGTATACTTTAGATGAAAGTCATCACTTCTACGATTTTTAAGCAGTGTGTGGACTCTTTTTATTAATTAGGAAGGATACATACCTATAAAATCCAGCTTTTATTACTTACATTAAATTGAACAATTAAGAAATATTTAATATACTATAAACAATGCTGACTTGCTTAATCATCAGATCAGATGAATCCAATACAATAATAATGTATGAAACATAAAGTTTACAAATGCAAAGGAAACATAACCCTGTTGAAAAATCATTGAGAAACAGAATGAGCCTCAAGTTGGAACACTGCCTCTCTATCTAATATATATGCATTTTTGCACACATGAAGTCAATTATAATACATCAGAAAATTCTACACTTCAAGAAGAAGCATTCCATCTTTTTATTTTTTAATGACAGAAGCTAAAGGAGATTTGAGCAATCTGGTATTATTTTTTTGTTGTTGTTGTTTTGCTTTTGTTAATATTGTTTTCCTTAAAGGAAAAATTAATTTTAGTAACCTCATATAAATCAAAAGTAGTAAAATCATTTTCACTCAAACTTTAAAAACAAAATGTTTCTTTTGCAGAAACCAGCCATAGGGAGTTTTGGCTTTAAAGCACTTTTTCTTATTATTATAGAGTGCAGGTTTGGGTGGGGGGGGAAACAATAGTTTTTGAATGGAAATATTTTAATGCTATTCTTCAGATGAGTAGATACTATACTACTATATATATATGTGTGTGTGTGTGTGTGTGTGTGTGTGTGTGTGTTTGTGTGTGTGTGTGTGTGTGTGTGTGTGTGAATTTTATAGACCTTAATTATTTAGAAAAAGAGACAGTTCACTAATTAACTTGTATCTCGGGTAATTGTTTTAAATTCTAACCAATAATAGTGAACAAATATTTTTAGAACCTCCATGGAAAATTATTTTCAGTTAAAAAAACACAATGTATAGCTGCAAGTCATGGCAAATACAAAAATGAATTGTTGAGACAATTAATAAAATATCCAAACTTACCAAGTTGGAACAGAATGGAATGGGCTAGATCAGCTTGTCTACTATTCTCATCATACAATGAGAAAATTCCAATACTAAGAGTAAATGTGTGCTCTCTGTGGCCACCCAGGCAGTAAATGGTAAATCTGAGATAAAAGTATAGATTTTTATAATCATTATTCTTTCCATTTCCATTAGTGTACTGCTAACAGCCGTGTTTAAAAGACTTCAACACATAAAGGCACAAGTACATTTGTGGTTTATGCAAAAGACTTGGGTAGATGCCTTTTGTTAGTGAGATATCATCTATTTAACAAAATTCTTCTGGAACAGAGGCTTTCTGCAGCTCTTAGGCTCTTTGATATATGACTTACTTCCAAAATGGGTGAGAGGAATCACCTCTTTTCCAATTTTTGGGATACGGGAAGTAGCATGGAGGAGAGTATGTAGAAAAAAAGATTTGGGGGAAAAATCCAAATGGCAGCAATTAATTTGATTTATCTACTAATACCTCGTTCCTTTATCAGAAGCTCTAGAGTGCTATCTAGTATTTGTCCAGAAAAAAATAGAAAACAAATTTTTATGAATATCTGATTTTTACTTCATGGTACATGATATTTATCTTCATGCATAACTGAAGAAAGGTCACCCTGCATTCCAGCTCTGAATTCTGTAATCAAAAAG
Source organism: Muscardinus avellanarius (assembly GCF_963383645.1). Lineage (NCBI taxonomy): Eukaryota > Metazoa > Chordata > Mammalia > Rodentia > Gliridae > Muscardinus > Muscardinus avellanarius. Next base: position 68,947,802 of record NC_137787.1, read on the forward strand.
ACGTATGGATAAATAAATCTGTGTTAATATCTTGCAGCCTTCACTGTACTACTGTGTAACAGTGCATGATTCATATGTGAGAGGCCTTACTAGATGGAACTCAGATTCCCATCCTTGAAATCTACAACTCAAAGACATCCTTGAGTAGCTTCCCCAGGGTCATCTTCCCCAGTCACCAAGCCACTGGTGATATCACAAACAGTGGCACCTCCTCTATGCCAGCCCAGTGTAGGACCTCATTCTCCCCTTCTGTCCTGACCTTCATGTGCATGAATCTCTGCTTTTATATAAACAAACAATGACTAAGAAACGTAAGGTCATATGGCAGCTCTACAACTGAATTAACTAGCCAGGCATGGTAGTGTAGTGCATGCCTATAATTCCAGTACTTGGGAGGCTGAGACAGAAGGATCACAGGTTTGAAGCTAGCCTCAGCAATTTAGTGAGGCCTTCAGCAACTGGGTGAAGACTTGTTAACAAAAAATTTAAAAAGGGCTTGGGTATAGCTTGGAGGTAGAATGCCCCTGGGTTCAATCCCTAGTAACATACACACAACACACACACACACACACACACACACACACACACACACATACACACACACATACACCTCTTTTACTTAAAACATGCATATATATAAATTTACATGCATTAAATAATTTATATTATTATCTATTAAGATATATATATATAGTGTAATCTCATGTCCCTTTACCCTAGTTAGAAAACCAGTCAATCCTCAAACTTAAAGCATTCAAGGCATAGGCAATGGACTTGGAAGAACAACACATAAGTGAGGAAAGAAATTATGTACTGCAAGAGAGGGGTGGGAAAGAGGAGAATCCCGGAGCAGGAGATCATTAAGCATTAAGGAATCCCTAAATGAGGGGTCAGGAACTTGCTCTTTTGTCAAGCACTTGGTGGAGACAGAAAGTGGCCACATGTTTTCATTATGAATAACCAGTCTTGGATATTTCTCAGAGACCCCCACATCCCTGAAGATAAATGATTTCATATAACCCAAAAGAAAATAGAAGAATGTTTCAACACCTAAAAGGACCTTTTGGGACATACTACAAGTTGGTTAATGTCATGTGAGAATAATAAAACACCATGCAAGGTAATGGAGTTTACATACTGGTATTGTACATGAAAGAATGTGAGTAGGATACATACAAAAACTATGCCATTTTATATAATAAACTCGAGCATCCTTGGAGATGCTGGAACAATTCCTCACAGATACAAAGGGATAGCTCTATAGCTTTTCACCTGGCCACTCACCATTCAGATGACAGTAAGAATCACTTCTGACAATATATGTGCTTTCTCATGCCTTTCCTGAGATGATACGCTGCACCCTTCCTCTCAAAGGTTATCACATACTGACCTCTTTTACTATATATCACATTTTTGTGTTTTTGACGATCAAATGAATGAAAACAAATGATGTGGTTGGTCAGAAGCGTCTGGTTTATTTTCCTCTATATGTTGTCTGAGAGATTAATTTGTGGTGTGTGTGTAGCCGTTGGTAACTGTTGTAAAGCACTGTTCTCTACTCCAAAAACGCTCTTCTTTGTATCATTGTATATTGTAACCTTATACAAATATACCACTACATGTTTTCAGTTTTCTATTTATAAGGAAATAAGTGTGTTTTCACTTTGGGACAATTGTGTTTATAAATCAAACATTGTTACTAGACAAAAGCATCATTTGTCTAGAATCTATAAACAGGAGTGAAATTTATTGGTCAAAGAGAATATACAAACTTATTTTCATTCTGCCTATCAGCTGTCCAGTGACTATAAATTTACTTTTCACCAGCAATGTAATCAAACTTTCAGTTGCTCCACATTCCTTGATAACACTTGCTATTGTCAATATTTTTTATTTTAGACAGTCTACTTAAGATGTAATTTTATCTCAGTGCCATTTTAATCTGATTTAACTAATAAATAATGCTGTTGGAAAATTTAAGATAGTAATTGGCAATTTATATATTCTATTTGAAAAAATGTCTGTTAGCTCTTTTTCCCTTCAATTTATCTATCCTTTTATAGATATATAGGATATTTTATACATCCTCAATGATAGTTTCTGTCAGGCCTCTATATTATGACTTTTTCATATGTAGTTTGCTTTTTACTCAAAATTGTTCCCTTTTGATAAATCAAAGTGTGTATTTTAAATGAAGCCCAAATTTATTAATATTTTCTTATATGGTACTCTTTTATTCTCTTTAAGAAATACCTTGTCTAAGATAATAATAATATTGTAATGTGTTATAGAGCAATTTATTTTTTATCTGGGAAGGTGTCTATTATTTGATTTCATTTTTGAAAGATAGTTTTGATAGACAGTGGATTCTTGGTTGATAGCATTTTCATTTAAAACTTTGACTAGTTTATACTAATGTAGTCTGACTTCCTCTGTGTTCTGAGCAGTCTTAGATCATAGAAAACAATACAGTTTCAGTCATTTTAACAATTACAATTTATTGTAATTGTGACCAAGACAGGAACTTTATTCATTAACACTGTATGAAAACTTTATATAACTTATGCTATTTTAGGGCACAAAGAGAGAAGAAAGAAAGAAAGAAAGAAAGAAAGAAAGAAAGAAAGAAAGAAAGAAAGAAAGAAAGAACCTGGAAAGCATCTTTGACAGTCCATTTACCATGTCATGGAGCTCAGATGGCTATTTCAGGATCCCAGAGCCAGGTTAGGTGTGAGTGTGATCCCAGTCTTCAGGCTGGACCTTAACCAGTGCTCAACTACAACTGAAGGTGAGGAACTGCCCAATGGCTACCAGCATCGCTTGCCAAGTCAGCACTCAGCCTCATTATCTGTGCTCAGAATAGCAAGGTGACAAGGCTCCTCTGCAGAAGAAGCTGAAAATTTTCAGTCTCAGGAGTTATCAGTTATGGTCATCACGTTTCTAGGGACTCCAGATGGTTGTCAAGGTGCTCCTGGCTGTCTGTAAACTTTGTGCCTGCAAGTTGCCTATTATGCCTGGGCTTTCTGCCTTTTGCTTGGTACTTATGTGTTATCTCTGATACTTTGTGTGTGCTGTGCTATGCCTTTGTGTGCTTCTAGAGTTATGCTTGTACCCTGCACATCTTACTGGGATGTGGTGACCCAAACCCAGGTTTTGGGGAGTTAAATCCTTTTTTTTCTTTTTGGCTTTAGTGAAGCTCCTATAAAAATACATGTGCTCTATACTCATTGTTTCTGGCTAGAAGTCATCTTATAACAGTTATAACTTTATAATATAATTTACATGTAGGTAATGAGTTACCTTTCTCTTGTTTTATTCACAATTTTTCACTTTCACTGTCAACATTCTTAGTAAGACTTTTTTAGTTTTGGTTCATTTCAATATTATTCTATTTAGAGTTATTGCATTTCCTTAATGTGTACACCAATGTTTTTCAATAAATTTGGAAAAGTATTATTATTTTCTTTCTTACTTTCTTACATTTGACACACTTATTACAGTATGTTGTGCACTTAGTTTCACATTTTTCTATGGTTATTTAGGTTTTTCTTCATTCTTTTTCTTTCCTCTTCACATTGTTTACTCTCTGCCAATAATTTTTTTAAATCTAATGTTGTAACACTTTTGTAAATTTTTAAATTTTCATTAATTGTGATATTAAACTCCACTACCTCCTTTTGGTTCTTATAATTTTTATCTTTATTGATATCCTATACTTTGGCATGGTCATCATACTTCCTTTATTTCTTATGCAATTTCCTTTAGTTCTCTCTTTGAAATATTTTTCTGTTTATTCAATATCTTTTGTCACAGATAGTGACAAAAATCACTGCTTGCTTTTTCTTCAGTTCATGGGACATGTTTCTTTACATTAATCTTCTAATATTTAGGTGGTAAACTGAAAATGTTAGATGACACTGTAGCAAGTCTGGGTACTGGCTCCCACTTTAAATTATGTTATTGTTATTGTTATTTGCTAGTGTATTTCAGGGCTCCTTTTGACTCTCCTAGTAAAATTGATCACACCCAATTGTTAAGTATCACTGACTGTTTGCTGATTATCCTATTGTTCAAGAGTGACCTAATAGGCATGGTGGCTAGTACACACTTGTACTCTTAGAACTTGGTAGGCTGGGAAAGGAGTATCTCCAACTCAAGGACAGCCTTAGCAGTGTAACAATTCCCTCAGTAACCTAGTGAGACTCTGTTGCCAAACAAAAAATAAAAAGGGCTGTAGGTATAGTTTGGAAGTAGAAAACCCCTGAGTTCAGTGCCCAAAAACACACACACACACACACACACACACACACACACACACACACACATCCTGAGCCATAACTTGCATCTCAAATTTATCCACTCAAACTCAGACTATTTGGAAGGCATAGTTTTATTGAAGACGAATTCTGGCCTCTGGTGATGAGGCAGGTCAGAGGAATTGTGAGCCAAGGTTTCCAAGAGTCCATCTGTATAAATAACAGAGATATGCAGGGATAACAGTCCATGTTAATACAAAAAAAAAAAAAAAAACATTAGTCCCAAGAGTGATCAAAGGTGAAAGGAAGAAGGAGCAGACAGTGATACCAAGGGATTACAAGAGCCCATTGACCTTTGAGATAGAGACTCAAATTACGGATTGAAACTGGGCAAAGGACATTTGTCCCTGAAGACCCAACTCCGACCAATCACAAAACAGTAAATAGGAAACAACGAGAAGGGATAAAAGTTCACCTCCAAAGAACCTCAATAGTTGCTATCTTTTGTGTGCCCCTCTCCCTTTGATGTTGGCTAGTGTTGTCTTCTATCTTCCCTTGGCTTAAAATAAATTCATTCCTATACCTACCCTCCTAGAATCTGGTGACTTTTTTCATTAATGTAGCAGACAAGAACCCAATAAGAAAAATACCTGCATCATTTTGGGCAGTAAAAGAAGAATTCAGTTAGACTGGTTCTTCTCTTTATACCTTTGCTTGTTTCTGAGAAAATAACAGGCCTACAGTTTAACCTATTTGTCCAATATCAGTATCCCTTCAAAGGCCTTTTACCACAATTTCAAAAGTTTTGAAACTGCCACTACACTTGAACTTCCCACACACACTGTTGCAAAGAATTTCAGTTCCACAAGAGAAGAATTTGGAGTTCTCAATGTTGCTTCATTGTCCAGACATAATTCTGATTTAGACTCTGTTGCTGCTGAATAGGACATTGGTATTATTTTCTCTCAGTGGCATCCATACTTTAAAAGCCAAACACATGGTGGATGAGAAAGCCCAAGTCTTCTTACTCCCCAAGGAAATAATCCAGAGCCCATAAACCAGAGCCAAAGCAGAGCTGGAAAGAAGGGCCTCCATGTCACATTTCACTCAACTGAAACAGATTTAACAACAGGTAGCTGGGTCAGGATGAGAAAATCAAATGTTCTATGACTCCATGCAACACAGACCTCTGACTCATGGATAGCAGGAATAAGAGCCCTGTGATCTTCACCAGAGGCCAGCTGCGTGATTCTGTGCTGCAATGGTAAGGTTTGGTTAAAATACCAGACTCTTCCAGTATTTATTAAATATTAATTGACTTTCTTGCATAAATTTCTTCATTTGCTTTATAGTCATTTTCAGAGATTTTAAGTATTTGGAGTTTTTTGTTTTTATTTTTTACATTTTATATCATTTTCATCAATTTTATTGAAGAAGTAGTTTCATCTGTTATGCTGGAAGTAGAGTTCTGCATGCCTTCTCTTTTTAAAACTTAAGGATTTGGCTCTCTACTTAATTCAAGCAAAGAAAGTATATTGTAGAGGTCATTTCTTCACTTACCACCAGAAAAAGCATAAAATATTAAATAATCCAGGCAGAATGAATTCTTTGTTATTTCCTAGCACTGTTATTTTTCTAAAAATACATTTTGCATTTCCTGTCTTTTCTCTTGCTGTGGACACAGCAAATGAAGCAATGGTGATGAGAGAGCAAGCTAGGACCAAAGCCGAGGCCTCTTTCTCCTCATTTCATAGATTTTTAAGAACCCTCCCAAGTTTGTCTGGAATATTTGTATTTTATATACCAGATACATCAAGAAATGTTGTAAGCTCTCATTTTAAAATTGTTTTTTCTAATTTCTTTTCATTTTAAATCCTATTATAAACCTCCTTCAGACTACCTATTTTTACACAGTAGAATGGGAGGGAGTAAAAAGAGAAAGAATGCCCATTTCATTTCTAGCAGTCAGGCATTCAAGAATATGCTATATACAAGTATGCAGCCTCCACTTACTGAGGTCATGGAATAAGGTAATCAAGAGCAAACTAGAACTATATGTTATATAAACTAGCAAGCTTTACATATGAAACTATAGACTGAACACATAGATGTAAAACTTACCCAATTTAAGTGCTGTTCTACTCAAACACCATAATTTTGAATTTGATCTATTTTGTAAACTACTAAAGATTTGTAGTACAATTTTCTAAAGTAAAATTTTGTCTTATGGTTTTCTGTCCATTTGCTATTAAACATCTAGAGGTATTATTGAAAAGGCCAATTCTAATACCTAGCCTAAACCTACCTCACCTAAACCTATACAGTCAGCATCATTAGAGGATGGGTGCTTACTGATGCAGATTTAACAAGCTCCCTGGACACACTCACATTAAGAACCACCCTTTCTGTAGTTGGTGATGTGTGCTAGATGTGGTAACACAGAAATAATGATGGGATGGGAATCAGAAGGGGCTGCTTTGCTTTTCAGAATCTTACCATGGCTAAACAACTTGTTCTGAGCATTAATATCTTTATTTAGAATATAGCAATTCACCTCCATGGACTGATATGAACATTAAGTATGACAGAATAATTCATCTTTGAAAAATGAGACATGCTTTACCAACATATAGACATGCTTTACCTTATTCCATGACCAACTTTATTTTTTATTTTTTTATTTTTGGTGGTACTGGGGTTCCTGGAAGCCCTTATACCTCCGGGCTACACTCTCAGACCTATTTTCTTTTTATATTTTTATTTGGAAAAAGGGTTTCTTAAGCCAGCACGGCTGGCTTCAAACCTGCATGATCCTCCTGTCTCTGTATCCCAAGTGTGGGGATTAAAGCATGTACCATCACACCCGGCCTAACATAGAAAACTTAGATAGTGATTATATTTGATCATCTCAATCGGATATGTATTCACAAACATATCAAAGTCAATTGCTAAGCCAATCATTAGAAGGAGGGAGGGGAAAGGAATAGGGATGGTTTGGGGAAAGGCTAAATGAGTGATGTGTGCATGTATGCCTCTACCATCTTGTACTCCATTAAGATGTTTGACTAAATGCACCAATAAAAAAATTTACTGGTATATAAAAAATATGTTTAGAAAATTATAAATATATAATGTACCTTATTAAGATGTATGATTACATATATATATATATATATATATATATATATATATATATGAATGAAAACCAGGCTTGAGAGTACATAGTTTACTTCAATGGATAGCTCAGGAGCTAAAAACTGTTGTTCATACATCAAAATATGTTAAGGGATAAGATTCTGATGACCACATTTTATAAATTTAGTGGGTTTAAATAAATTATGATTGACTTACAATATTTGATAATAAGTATATTATATTTTCAAACCACAGCACCTGCTTTTAGTTCCTAATAAATAGAAGAGTTGTTATAGCTTACAATATTTATTAAAGTGACCTTAAAGTCACAATATATGGATTCACTCTTTGCCTACTGAAAAGTACAGATTATGATTAAGTCATTTATTAATACATGCAAGTTATCCTAGAGCTACTGTATATCAAAATGATAATTCTTCTGACAGCTTCCACTTGAAACATCTGCAAGTTGCCAAATTCAAGAGAGGAAATGTCTGAAAATGGTATCAAGGACACATTGTTAACCAGGGAATCATTTATCTGCTAAAAATTACCCACCTTTCTATTAACATTCTGTTGCTTTTCAGAGTTCACTGATTACTTTTATTTAAAGAAAAAAGGACATTTACATAATTAGTGATATTCCTGTACAATGTCTGACTATAGTCTACGAAAAAACAAAATCACAGGGAAACTACAATTATAACCCCAGCTAGGGGTGGTAAGAGCTGTGTGTTTCCTTAGTAATATATACAGTACAAATGTCAAGGTTTAGGCAACCAGAATCCTGTTTCTCCTATCTAGTTTTCTTGATATATCTTGATTTACATATGACCTTTAAAGCTGTAAAATTCTATCTTAAAAAGAGGCAGTTAACACTGGGCGTGGTGGTAAACTTGTAATACAAGTACTTTAGAGCCAGAGAAAGGAACCCAGATTTGAGACCAGTCTCCATAATTTAGCAAGACTTTCAGCACTTAGTGAGACCCTAGTTTATAATATATACATATTAGATAGATGATAGATAGATAGATAGATAGATAGATAGATAGATAGATAGATAGAGATATATACATCTGGAGTTAAGCATGCTGGCACATGTTGGCAATCCCAGTATTTGAAAGGCTGAAAGAGAAGGGTTGCAGGTTGCAGCCCACCTTAGCAACTTAGTAAAGTTTTTAGCAACTTAGTGAAACCCTATTTACAAATACAAAATAAATAAATAAAATAGCTCTGAGGTAGAATGCCTCTGAATTCAATCGACAGCACCACACACACACACATACACACACACACACACACACACACACACACACACACACACACGGAATAGGGGTGCAGCTTGAAGTTAGAATGTTCCTGGGTCCAAACTCCAGGACCGCGCCAGGCGTGGTGGCGCACGCTTGTAATCCCCGCTCTTGGGAGATGGTGTCGAAGTATCGCGCTGGTTCAGACCCAGCCTCGCTGGCTTAAGAGACCCTGTTTCCAAATAAAAAAAAATATATAAAAATAGGTCTGGGAGTGTAGCGTGGAGGTAGAAGGGCTTCCAGGAACCCCAGTACCCCAGTACCACCAAAAAAAAAAAAAAAAAAAATTCCAGGACCAAGGAATGAATGAATGAATGTTGAAATTATTTACGTGAAAAAGATAAACTCAGGTATATTGAGGATAGTCATCTAGTACAAGTAAATGAAAACTTATGGCTTATAAATAGCCAGACATTTGAACTCATATACTAGAAAGATGTGATCACTGTGATCTCTGTTTTCTCTGATTCATCTGACCCTCATATTTTCTAAAACAGAAAAGGAATTGAGACCCATAAAAATTATGCAACATTTTAGAAAACAAGCCTAGATTATAACTGAATTTTAATAATATATTAAATTTTGTTTTGATTTATAAGCAAAACTAAGGATATTTTAACAAGTCTAAAATAATTTATATGTTTTACACTCAAATTTATAAAACAGAAGATTTACATATCTTGTGTTAAAATATCAACTTATGACTTTTGTTCCTTTGAATCTTGTTAGAATAATTACTTAACATCTTTATATTTACATTACTACTTTGTAGAATACTTCATTTTTCTTAACAATGCTTATTTACAATATATTATACTTTACATATATATATACATATATACATAGATATACACACATACTTTCTTTCAGTAGAAAATACATATATATACATGAATGTATAAATGATTTTTCTGATATATATATAAGGCCTGATTGCCTAATAGATAAATTTTTGTATAGCTTATTTTTCTAAAATGTTGGTCAGTCAAATTATTTCCTTAGTAACATGGTGCTTAATGGATTATTAACCAACTAAATTGTGGGACTTTATTTAAAGAAATTCTTGAACAGCAACTATGGTTCCAGATGGCTGGAATATTTAATAGGCAATGTGGGAAAATTCAGTAGGTGAGAATAGCTGCCTAAAAAATATTAAACAACTTTTAAAGCTTTTCAACATTCTGGCAATACTGCTCAAACATTGCAAAATGCTTTTATATGTTAAATACCACTGGCAAATATGTAAAACTCATAAGCATATGTTCTTACCTTTAAACAGGAGAAACAACACAAATAAATGTAAGAGCCTAAATAAGCTGCAAATTTATAACCAGATGCTATGAAGGTAGATGAAAATATGCTCTCAAAAAGCTAATAGCCAGACCATTAAGGACACAGTCACCTTCTGCTCTTCTAGTGGTATTATCTTAAAGGAACACCATAGAAACCAGGTATCATGGAGAAACTCACGAAGAATATAAAGTAGAAAATTTAAAAACTTACTCTTATGACATTTTCCTATATATGAGATGCCAAAAACAAAACTATATGTTTATTAAACAGTGACCAAAGCCAATATTTTACATTACCAAATGAAAAGCCAATTATCTTTCTTTCAGAAATGCTTAACTGGTGTTGATTTTTATTAATAGAAATATCTTTCTTCTTTCTTTCTTTCTTCTTTCTTTCTTCCTTTCTTTCCTCCTTTCTTCTTTCTCTTTCTTTCTTTCTTTCTTTCTTTCTTTCTTTCTTTCTTTCTTTCTTTCTTTCTTTCTTTCTTTCTTTCTTTCTGAGTACTGGGGATTGAACCCAGGGAAATCCTCCTCTAATCTATTCCCATGGCCCTATTTTATGTTTTGTTTGAGACAGGGTCTAAGTTGCTAAGGATATCATTAAACCTACAATTTTCCTGTCTCAGCTCCCCAAGTACTGGGTTTACAGGCATGTGCCACCATGTTTTAACTGCATATATGCCTTTTAAAAATGTATGATATTAATGCATGATTTCCTCTAGCAAAGACAAAAAAAATCATATCTAATGGTAAGTACCACTATTGTCCAGTGTTCAGCTAGAATATTAATATCATATGTTTTGTACTTACCAGTAGGATTCTTTCAGTAACTACAATAGTGAGTATATGATGAATAATTATTTGCTAAGTAGCCTCTTAAAAGAATTGTATTTTAATCTTCACTATTTGATTAACTGGCCTACAATGGTACAGTGGCCTACAATGGCCTACAATGATTATTACAACTATATTTATTGTGCACAAATAAAATTAGCATTAATTATAATGACAAATATTCACATTGTGGCTCATATTTACTTATTTATTTACTTATTTACTTATTTATGTAATTTTGTGGTGCTGGAGATAGAATGCAGGGGCATTCTACCTTTGAGCTATACCCTTAGCCCTATTTTTTTTTTTTTTGGCTTGCAACAAGTTTTACTTTTTATTACATTATACATTAGATGTGGGGCTTAGCCCTTTGCCTTTTCTTCATTCCATAAATGTTTGAAGTATCTCTCTTTTCCTGGGACCCGTTGATGTGTGGCAGAGGGAAAAAATGGTACAAGGATGTGATGGCTCTCAAAACTTCTACTTTAAAATGCCATGCATAATTTCAATGTCTATTACATATGCAAAACACAAGGTCAAGCCTAATGTCAATGGATTGGTAGGTTGGGATAGATGTAGCCCTTTTGTAGTTTTGCAATAAAGGATTATAATGATACACTGTTTTAATCACTTGCTAGAGTAAAGAAGTAAGTGCAAATAAATACAAAGGTGAGATGCCATTTTATACGTTTCTAATTTGCAAAAAGCTAAAATGTTTATTATGCCAAATATGTTTGAAAATGTGAGAAAATAGAATGTCTTATTCCGTGCTTTTGAACCTATTAATTATTATAAATTATTAGAGAAATATTTGGCAGTAGGTAGAAAATTTAACAAATATATAGTCTTTCATCTAGAAATTTTGAATTTTCTAGTAAAGTTTTGTACACATATATCTCAGAGTATATAAAAGGAGGTGCATCACAGAATCATTGTTAATTAGATATTTTTTATTCTTTATTTTTTTGGTTTTTTTAATTGAAGGCAAATGATACACATTGAAACTGAACTTGGTGCCCTCTTCCCCCCCCCCCATTTTCGCTTTCCCCTCCCAACAATGAATACCCAGGGTAACCATGCTATATTCATACTTTTACACATATTTGGAAGTAGCCCTACATTAATCAAGTTCGGCCTTCTTCCTCTCCTAGCTTTCCATTCAAACTTTGCTGAGCTTTCCCTTCCATTATCTGGAGTCCCTCTGGTATCCCCAATGCTCCCTAGTTTGGGCATATTAGAGGAAACATATGTCCCTTCTCTTTCTGTGTTTGGCTGATCTCAGTTAACATAATGCTCTCCAGGACTTTCCATCTTAAAAATGACCTGATTTTGTTCTTCTTTATAGCTGAATAGAATTCCATCGTGTGTATTTCCCATAATTTTGCAAACCATTCATCTGTTGATGGGGACTTGGGTTGGTTCCATATTTTGGCTATTACAAATTGTGCTACTAAGAACATAGGTATCCAAATGTTGCTGTAGTTCTCTGATTTCAAGCCCTTTGGAAAAATACCCAGGAGTGGTAAAGCTGGATCATATGGTAGATCTATTCACAGTTTTCTAAGGAATCTCCACACAGATCTCCATAGTGGCTGGACTAGTTTGCACTCCCACCAACAATGTAAAAGAGTTCCTCTTTCCCCACATCCTTGCCAGCATTTGTTATTTGATTTCTTTATGCTTGCCAATCTGACTGGGTTTAGATGGAATCTCAACATAGTTTTGTTTTACATCTCCCTGATGGCTAATGATGAAGAACATCTTTTCATGAATTTATTGGCCATTTGTATCTCTTCTTTTGTAAAGTGTCTATTCAATTTGATTGCCCATTTCTTGATGGGTTGTTTTGCTAGTGTAGAATCTTTTGAGCTCTGTAAATTCTGGATATTAGCCCCCTATCGGAGTGGTGACTGGTAAAGATTTTCTCCCATTCTGTAGGCTTCCTCATTAGGTTCCTGATAGTTTCCTTTGATGAGAAGAAACTTTTTAGTTTGATGCCATCCCACTTGTTAATTCTTGCTTTAATTTCCTGAGCTTTGGAGGTTTTGTTAAAAAAGTTACTGCCTGTGCCAATATGTTGTAGTGTTGAGCCTATGTCCTCCTCTAATAACTTCACAGTTTCTGGTCTAATTTTTAAGTCTTTATTCATCTCAAGTTGATTCCTGTGCATGGTGATAGGTAAGGATTTATTTCCATCTTTCTACAAATGGATAGCCAGTTTTCCCAGCACCATTTGTTGAAAAGGCTGTCTTTTCTCCAGCATATGAGTTTGGCCCCTTTGTCAAAGATTAATTGGCTATGGGTGTGTGGATTTGTTTCTGTATCTTCTATTCTGTTTCACTGGTCAGTATACCTGTTATTGTGCCAGTACCATGCTGTTTTTACTACTATTGCTCTATAATATAATTTGAAGTCTGGGAGTGTGATGCCTCCTGCATAATTCTTACTACTGAGAATTGCTTTGGCTATTCTGGGTCTTTTCTTTCTCCATATAAAGTTCATGATTAATTTTTCTAGGTCTGTGAAGAATGTTGTTGGTATTTTAATGGGAATTGCATTGAATCTATAAATCAATTTTGTCAGAATGGCCATTTTGATGATATTTATTCTGCCTATCCATGAGCACAGGAGGTCTTTCCATCTTCCAAGGTCTTCTTCAATTTCTTTCTTTAATGTTTTACATATTTGTTAGATTTATTTCTAGGTATTTTATTGGTTTTGAGGTTATAGTGAATGGAGTTGATTGCCTTATTTCTTTCATTGTGGATTCATTGTTGGTGTAAAGAAAAGCCACTGATTTCTTTAGGTTGATTTTGTATCCTGCAACTTTGCTGAATTTGTTAATCAGCTCCAGAAGTCATTTGCTTGAGTTATTAGGGTCTTCTAGATAAAGGATTATGTCATCTGCAAATAAGGATAATTTTAATTCCTCTCTTCCTATTGGAATTCCTTTGATGTCCTTCTCTTGTCTTATTGCTGTTGCAAGAGTCTCAAGGACTATATTGAAAAGGAGCGCTGATAGTGGGCATCCTTGTCTCGTTCCTGATTTTAGGGGAAATTCTTACAGTTTTTCCCCACTCAATATAATGTTTGGGTTTGTTGTATATTGTTGAGGTATGTTCCTTTTATTCCAATTTTCTGCAGTGTTTTTAACATAAATGGGTGTTGGATTTTGTTGAATGCTTTTTCAGCAACTATTTCTATAATGATGTGGTTTTTGTTCTTGATTGTATTTATGTGGTGAATGACATGTATTGATTTGCGTATGTTGAACCATCCTTGTTTTTCTGGGATGAAACCAACTTGGTCGTGGTGTATTTTTCTCTTGATATTATTTTGAGTGCGTATGGCTAGTATATTGTTTAGAATTTTTGCATCTATGTTCATTAAGGATATCGGTCTGTAGTTTTCCTTTCTTGAGGTATCTTTACTTGGTTTGGGGATTAATGTGATACTGGCCTCGTAGAAGGAATTTTGGACAGTTTCATCTCTTTCAATTTCCTGAAACAGATTATGAAGTATTGGTATTAGTTCTTTACTGAAGGTTTTGTAGAATTTAGCTGGAAACCTATCTGGGCCTGGGCTTTTCTTTGATGGAAGGATTTTTATCACTATTTCCATTTCTTTGTTTGCTATTAGTTGGTTTAGGCTTGCTATATCTTCTTGGTTCAGTTTAGGTAGTTTAACTGTGCTTAGGGATCTATCAATTTCTTCTGTGTTTTCTTGTCTATTGGAGTATAAATTTTTAAAATAGTTTCTGATAATACTTTGAATTTCTCTACTATCTGTGGTGATGTCTCCTTTTTCATTTTTTATTTTAATAATTTGAGTTGATTCTCTTTTTCTTTTGGTTAGGTTGGCCAGTTTACCAATTCTGTTAATATTTTCAAATAACCAGGTTTTTTTTGTTGTTGATTCTTTAAATTGCTTTTGTTGTTGTTGTTGTTCTCTATTTCATATATTTCTACTTGAATTTTAATAATTTCCTGTCTTCTGCTGGCTTTGGTGTTAGACTGTTGCTGTCTTTCTAGGTTCTTGAGTTGTGTCAATAGGATCTGTACTTAGTGATTCTCTGTCCTTCTTATGTAGACACTCAAGGCTATAAACTTTCCTCTTAATACTGCCTTCATAGTGTCCCATAGATTTTGGTAAGTTGTGTCTCTGTTTTCATTTATTTCCATAAATTTCTTTATTTCTTTCCTAACTTCCGCTCTTACCCATTCATAATTCAATAGTGTATCATTCAATCTCCATGTTGATTTCTACTTTCATTCCAGTATGGTCTGAAAAGATGCAAGGAATTATATTACATATTTTGAATTTGCTGGTGCTTTCTTTGTGTTCCAGGATGTGATCTATTTTGGAGAAGGTCCCATGGGCTGATGAGAAGAATGTGTATTCTGAAGTTTCTGGTTGAAATATTCTGTATATGTCTATTAGGTCCATTTGGTTTATAATTTTCTAGCCAGAGCAATGAGGCAAGAAAAGAAAATCAAAGGAGTACAAATAGGAAAAGATGAACTCAAAATTTCACTATTTGCAGATGACATGATACTATATTTAGAAAACCCAACAAACTCAAACAAAAGGCAAATAAAACTGGTCAGCAAACTCAGCAAAGTGTCTGGATACAAAATCAATCTTAAAAAATCAGAAACATTTCTGTACACCAACCATAAATCCACTGAAAAAGAAATTCAGAAAATACTTCCACTCAGGATCTCCCACAAAAAAAAAAAAATACTTAGGTATAAACTTAACCAAAGAGGTAAAAGATCTGTACAATGAAAATTATAAAACATTGAAAAAAGAAATTGAAGATCTTAGAAGATGGAAAGACCTTCCATTTTCATGGATAGGCAAAATAAATATCATTAAAATGGCCATCCTTCCAAAAGTGATCTACAGATTCCAAACAATGCCCATTAAACTACCAATATCATTCCTCACAGACATGGGAAAATCAGTCCTTAAATTTATTTGGAATAACAAAAAGCCAAGAATAGCCAAAGTAGTTCTCATCAACAAAAACTATGCAGGAGGAATCATAGTACCTGACTTTGAACTATAGTACAAAGCCATTGTAATAAAAACAGCATGGTACTGGCACAAAAACAGATACATCAACCAATGGAGCGGAATAGAAGACCCAGAAACAAGTCCACACACTTTCAGCCAATTTATTTTTGACAAAGGGGCCTAAAACATGTACTGGCAAAAAGATACCCTCTTCAACAAATGGTACTGGCAAAAATGGTTAATCATATGCAGAAAATTGGAAATTAATCCCACGTTCTCACCCTGCACAAGAGTCAATTCAAGATGGATTAAAGACTTGGAAATTAGACCAGAGTGGAAATTAGACCAGAGACTTTGAAGGTCCTTGAAGAGAGCATAGATCCAACACTGCAACACATAGGCACACATGAACACTTTCTCAACAAGACCCCAAGGGCACAACAAACTAAAAGGTGAATCAATATGTGGGATTGCATGAAACTGAAGGGTTTCTATTCAGCAAATGAAACTGTCAAGAACCTAAATAGAGAGCCAACAGAATGGGAGATTTTTGCCGCCTATACCTCTGATAGAGGACTAATATCTAGAATATACAGAGAACTCAAGAAACTCAACACTAAAAAAACAAATAATCCAATCAAAAAATGGGTAAACAAACTAAATAGACACTTTACAAAAGAAGAAATTCAAATTGCCAATAAATGCATGAAAAAATGCTCAACATCACTGGCAATCAGAAAGATGCAAATCAAAACTACCCTGAGATTTCACCTAACTCCAACTAGAATGGCAATCATTCAAAACACAAACAACAACAGATGCTGGCAAAATTGTGGAGAAGTAGGAACTCTAAAATACTGGTGGTGGGATGGCAAGTTGGCTCAACCACTTTGGAAAACAGTAAGAAGAATCCTCAGAAGAATGGGAACAAACTTACCATTTGATCCAGCAATACCACGTCTAGGTATCTACCCAAAAGAAAGGAAACCAAACTACCAAACTAATGCATGTGTATCTATTTTTATAACTGCACAATTCACCATAGCCAAACTATGGAACCAGCCAAGATGTCCACCAAAAGATGAATGGATTACAAAACTGTCAGATACGTACACAATGGAATTTTGCTCAGCCATAAAAAAACACAATTACATCATTTTCAGGAAAATGGATTGAACTGGAGTACATTATGCTAAGTGAGATTAGTCAGTCGCAAAAAATAAGAAATCAGATACTTTCACTAATATGTGAAAGCTAAGGAGAAATGGGTCATAGAAGGAAATCTAGATGAAAAAGGAAATACTATAGAGGAGCAAACAAGACAACCTAAATGAGGGGATGGGAGGGGGGAAGAAGAAAATTCTCTAAAGCATACAATGTACTTAAGCATATTGAAGTCAGCTTCTAAGCCAAGCATGGGAAGGAGGGATGGGGAGGTAATGGGGTGGGAATTGGGTTGGGGCTAAATGGGCGAGGTATACATGTATGTACAGACAAGTTTTTTACCCCATTATAATGTATGAATATAATGCACCAATTAAAAAAAAACTGAACAAAAGACATGAGTTCTCCAAGAACCCAGTTCTGATCAGTCACAAAAGAGTGACAATAGGGGATCATAATTTACATACCAAGAACTTCAATAATTATTAGGGGGATCCTCCCCATTATGTAGGGGGAGCTCTTTTGTCTCCTCTATTCCCTTGAATTAAAACAACTATTTTTACCCCTGTGCCTACTATTCTATAATCTGTTTATTAATTATTTAATTCTGCCTACAAGATTCCATTTAAAGGAGAATTTTTTTTTTATCATTTTGCCTTCCTTGCTGGAACATTGAGGAAAGAGATTTAGGAAAAGAATTATTTAGTTATATTATTTTGTCAAAAATGGAATAGAAGCAGTGCCTACACCTTTTGCATTCCTTATTACAAATTACTTGTCTTGGTTTTGCTTTCTATCTTCTGTAAGTTGGACCTCATAAAAATAGCAAACAAGAGCTGGGCATAGTGGCTCATGCTTGTAATCCCCATGCTTGGGAGGCAGAGACAAGAGGATCACACAGGTTCAAAGCCAGCCTCTCTGGCTTAAGAGACCCTGCTTCCAAATAAAAATATAAAAATGCGTGTCTCCCCCCCCCCATGCCATTTTGGCATGGGGCTGTATTTCTGTTTTCTGTATTTCTATCTTTCTAATAAACTTCTTTAAATCTTCAAAAAATAAAAATGGGTGTCTTGGAGTGTAGCCCGGAGGTAGAAGGATTTCCAATAACCCTAGTACCACACAAAAAAAAAAAGCAAACAATATTTGCAGAACAGTTAAAATATCAAGCATGATTACCCAAACAACCTTGTAGAGGAAGGCTGTCCCACTTGCCTGGACCAGCTAGATTTGAATGCCAGAGAGAAAATTGTACTTCTATTGTATTTAAACCACTCACTTTACTACAGAAACTTATAATTGATGCTAAAAATATTTGTCAAAGGATTCAAAACTTCTGGAAAGATGTAAATATTTCACAGTTAATGCAAATATGTCTACATAGAATTTCAATCACTTTGGTATTATAAAACAACCCACACTCACTAACACAAATAAGGTACTGCTAGTAAGTTGATGTCAGCACTAACTAGGCCCTTTTATCTATACTACATTGTTCTCTATTTTATGCTCTCCCATGATTTAAGATATCACTCAAATGTTTAGTAATAAAATTGCTGCCTCAGACAAAGAGTAATGTTTTGCATATTGTAAAAAATAAATTTATATACAATAAAACTTCCAAAAAGATCAAAGATTCTAAAGAGTATTTAGATTAAGAGATACTCTGATGTATTTCTCCTTTAAATAGAATAAGTTTCAGTTATTTCTTCTAAGTAGAAAGACAATGAGCTACAAGTTAGTCTTATTTTCATGCTTTTATCGGTACATTATAGTCACTGTTGAAATGGGTGTTTTCTCTTTTACGATTCTTTTCCAATAGATTTTGATGTATGAAGTCCAAGGACTAGTGAAGGTTGTAGAAATATGAAAGTTTATTTTTAATCAGAGAAAGAAAGAAGACAAAGCAGCTCCTCTCACAATGGGAGGTCCCAAAAAGAGTGACCCTAAAGCTCTTGAGAAGTTGGCTTTTAAACCTTACTGAGGGTTTCTATCTATCCTTTTAGGATTGGTAAGAATTGATTTTGGAGGAAAACAATGACTTTTGCACAATTTTTATCATTAATTTGAATTATTATCGGTGGGCTGATTAGGGTTCTGATTCCTCAGTGTCCATCAGCCTGTTGCTTTTCTCTTTACTTCCCCTAACCTCACAGAAGGCATGCAGATGTTGTTTTTCCTTCCTGTTCCCAGGTCCTCTTCCCTGCCTCACTATCACTATTAATTGCATTATAATCTGAGACCATAATGCAGAAATTAGGCCTATGAAAAGTATTTTCTAGGTTTAATTTACACATAAACTGAAATATATTGATTTTGAAGTGTCAACTACATGGTTGGCACCCTGTGTCAGGAAAGGACTTTGCATGCTTTGCCTACATATGGCAAATACTTTTGTAATATTTGTTGAATTAAATTTATATGATTTTTTGTATTCAAAAGTAACTCATCAAAGAGATTATTGTTAGATGTCTTTCAGATGAAGAAACTTTTGCAAAAAGGCTATCACTGCCTGGAGACCAGAGAGTTGTGAAGTATCTGTTTCACAATTGCCTACTTTTTTGAATGTGAACAAGGTATAATATAATCATTGGCTGACTTAGTAAAAAATTATTGATTGATTTAGTAAAAAACTGAACAACCTCTGAGAACTGAAGAAATTAAGTCCAGAAACTCCTTTTCATTGTAAAAATCCTTTTCATTGTAAAAAAAAAAAAGCTTAATCCCCAACTCTGTTGCTGACCTATATGTAGTTCTCCTAAAGTAAAGGAAGGTGCAGTAAAATGCCTCAGTGTTCCCCCAAGCCTAATCAAACTCAGGGAACAATGAGAGCAAGCCTGGGCCAGAAAGTCCAGATACATATTATCTTGAGGGCCACTGGCTTTTTTATGAACACTGGGGACTAGGAGAAGCTAGTTTTATCTGGAGAAAGCTACTCTTTTGCACATATCCCAGGACATTTGCTCCTTGAAATGCTGGTCGTGGAAGCAAACTAAGCAAGATGATGCTGATAATATCACTGCTTCTACAGCCTAACATAAAACCCTTCTCTGAGTGGGAACAGGTGCAGAACTTAGTGCACTGTATAAAGAGTACATGTCACTCGGGCAGCCACCAGTGGATAAAACACTGCGAAGGAGAAGAGGCAGTGCTTTTCAAAGCACCTTGAGAGGTAGAGGAGCTGTCAGCATGTTGCCCCTAAACTCTTTTTGCAATAGTCACTGATGTTTTGTAAGCTCTCTGCACTAAGTCATATATCTCCCATGCTGTCTCTGTGTACTTTCTTTTGCCTTTCTGTAACCTAACCACTCCCCTGACACAACTGGGTTATAGATATTACACTGTGTGACCTTAGGCAAACTTTTTATGCTCCAATTTTCATATATGTACAATTGTAAAATTGATTTCAGTAGATTTAAATAAAATATAGACAACCTATCAGAAATGATTACTAATAACTGGAAAATTTAAAATGATCAATAATGAGTAATGAGAGAAAGTCAATACTGTAAAGTCTAACATTATAGGAAACCTCAGAATAAATTGACTTCACTTGAGAATTTCATGGAACATTTAAAAAAGAATTATGTGGTATGGTGTTGCACACCTGCAATCTCAGTACTTGAGAGACTAAGACTGAAGGATCAAGGAGTGAGGCCAGCTCAGCAACTTAGTGAGACCCTTAAAAATGTAGTGAAGCCCTATTTCAATATAATAAATAAAATAGGGCTGGGGTGTATCTTGGAGGTAGAATTCTCTGGGTTCAACCCCAATACCACAAAAAAGAGGGAGGAGGAAGAAGAGGAGGAGGAGGAGGAGGAGGAAAGAGGAAGAAGAAGAAGAAGAAGAAGAAGAAGAAGAAGAAGAAGAAGAAGAAGAAGAAGAAGAAGAAGAAGGAGGAGGAGGAGAAGAAGGAGAAGAAGAAGAAAGAGTCAATATCAATCATTATCAAATTTTTCAAAAAAAACTTAGAGAATGTGGTTAAACTCATTTTATGAGGGTAGCACCACCCTAATGCCAAAGCCAGACAATAAAACAACCAGAAAGTGAACTACAGACCAATATTACTAATAATTATAAATTTTAAAATCTTCCATAAAATACTAACATATCAAATTTAAAAATACATTGAAAAGGTCACTCATCATGTTTAAATGGGATGCAAAGGTGACTAAACATACATACATAAATCTATAAACACAGCCTTAATAGAATGAACATCAAAAACTATATGACAATTTTAATAGATGTAGAAAAAATATCTGATAAAATTCTATATTGTTTCTTAATAAACACCAACTCGGGTGAAGGAAAAAAGTTACCTCAATATAATAAATGACAGATATGACTCATCCAAAGTAGTATAAAACTGAAAACTCTCCTGTTAAGATGTAGGATATGACAAGGACATTTTATCTGCTACTTCTATTTAACATGGTACTGGAAGTAGTAGAGTAATTAGGCAAGATAAAAAAATGAAGAACATCCAAATTGGAAATAAATTTTAAAAAATTCCAAACCACATAATCCTATAGAAAACCCATGAGTCCACCAAAATTCTATTTGCTGACAAAAGGATAGGACTAAAATCAGAGCAATGCCAACAAAAACAGCTAGTTATCAGAAAGGAGGCTTCCCTTTCTACCCCCTTCACACCACTTACCCTAAGGTTTCTCTTGGCAGAATTAGCTTTCATGATCAGCCAGGTAAGTCTTCAAAAGCTTTAGGCATTTGCTCTTCATTGGCCAGAAACATATTCAGAATCCTGTGGGTCCCTCCAAATGGCTGCTCACAGCACAGCAGAAGGAAATGAGCAATAGGAGAGAGATCATTCCAACTGGAAGCCTATTACCTGATCTCACAATTGAAAACCCATTGCTTCTGCTCCAGGTCACTACACCCACCCCACACACAAGGGGAATGGGATGGATGGCCCACAGGCAAGAATATCAGCAGGCAGGGATCACTAGGACCATGTGAAGGTTGCCCACTGCAGAGCCTAGAGGTGAAGCCTGCAACAACAAAGAGATCTGTGTCCTATGCTCTGATAACATAATTGACAAAGTATGAGTATCAAATATTTGAAGATTATGGAATTGAGTACTTGAGATATTTTTATAACAGACCTACTAATATTAATATATACACGATGTACCTTCACAAACATATTAATCACTAAAACAAAGATGAGGAGGGATGGGGGAGGGGATGGAGTGGGAACTGGGGAAACACTAAATGAGTGATGTGTGCACGCATGCCTCTACCATCTTGTACTCCATTAAGATGTATGACCACAATGCACCAATAAAAAATAAAACAAAAAGTCAAAAACATGTTTAAATAAGGTAATATGTGGAACTAGAAAAAAAACACAAATATATTCCTTGAAGTCATTTTCTGTTCCTAAGGATTTTCTCAGTGCTACAGCTTATGGTCTGTGATAATAAATTCAGTAGACCTGAGACCATAAGGGCCATTTTGTGATCTCAAAAACTTTTTCCTCAGAGTGCAAGTCAGTTACCAGGCATCACACCTAAGTTCAGACAAAAACAAAGTGAGAAAAATTGGTTCTAGAATCTTCCTCTTACTGGTAAAAGAAATCCAGCAGGCTTCACTGAAACACAGAGGCTAGAGAAAGAAGCTGAGATAACATAGACAGTTTTAGAATAATCAAGATTTGGCTAATGGACTGGACAAATGGTATATTTTCTGAAATCAAAGGATCTCCACTTTGAAACGTCAGATCTTTGCAGGTGAAATGGTAAAACAAGATTTTCAGATACATAATAAATAATCTGTCCCACTTAAAACTAAAGTTTCTGAAAGATACTGTCTTGTCTGCTTTGAATATTTAAAATTCAGGGAAACTATTAGTATTTAAATTTATTTCTATCTTCTATTTTATCATATTAAATGATTAGCTGGAGAAAGTAAGTGAATCAAGATGAAGTTACATGAACCAAGTGACTGAAGGCAGGAAATATCAGTTCTAATTTTTGAGCTGTTAACTTGTCTTACTTTACATAAAAAGTTGAACAGAGAATACATTATGCAATGAGAAAAACTATAGCAGTTTCCCATAGGAGATACTAATGACAGAACTTCTACTTATAAAGAAATATTTACCTACTAGAAAGTCTGTTATCTGACCAATTGCTCCAATTATATTTTTTCTCATTAAATGGTCTGAAATTACTAGCTTAAAATCTTATCAAAATCTTATTTAATTATAGGCCATGGAAGGAAGGTAAAGTGTTTTTTTCCCCTCTGTGTGTGTGTGTGTGTGTGTGTGTGTGTGTGTGTGTGTGTCATTAGGGATTGAATCCAGGGTTATTCTACCTCTGAGATATACCCCAGCATATTTTATTTTTTATTTTGAGACAGGGTCTTTCTAAATTGTTGAGGATAACCTCAAACCTATGATCTTCCTGTCTCAGCCTCTGGAGTACTGGGATTATAGGCAGATACCACCATGACTAACAGAAGTTTTGTTTTGATATGCATTTAAAACCAATGCATTAAGCTGGGCATGGCAGCACACATCTGTAATCCCAGTACTCCAGAGGCTGAGACAAGAGTGTTGTATGTTCAAGGCTGGCATGAGCAACTTAGTGAGATCTTTTTGCAATCTTTTAAAAAAGGGGTGGGGTATGTAACACAGGGGTAGAAGGCCACTGGGTTTGATCACCAATATCAAATGTATGTGTCTATATACATACACATATATATTTATATATATACATACTTATGTATTTATAAAAACGAATATATTTATATACACATACATATATATTTTTAAGCTTAAAATATTATATAGACAGACACTTAGATCAGTCTATTCAGTTCAAAAATAGTCAAAAACTACCTTCAGAAACATAATAAGGCGCATATTTCAAATTTGTACTCAAGTACATATTACGATAAATGATAGAGTAACGTGATAAAGAAATATGATATTTTGATTTTATGTAATAGTAAATAGTACAAATATTTATATAAAACATAAATAAATAAAAATAATAGAAGAATATCTGGGGGCATTTTTGTAGTCATTAAATAAACCAACTTAAGGGAAAATATTGATACTTACATAACTAAGAGATAATTTATTCAAGATAAAACTCTCCTAGTAATTAATGAGTATAAGAAAAGGTAGTTTTCTAACTTTTTTGAGAAAATTAAAAGCTTACTAACAGAACTATACTCAACTATAAACAACAAAATAAATGGCAGTTGTGGGAAGCTGGAAGGAATTGAAGTATGTTAAGTGAGATAACCAGTCTCAGAAGGTCAAGGGCAGTATGTTTTCTCTCATATGTGGATGCTAGAGAGAAAACAGGATACACAATGGACATTAAATAATGAAGAGAAAGACTTGTACAGTAATTGAGTGGGATTAGGGAGGGACTTATAAAAGGAAGAAGGGAAGATGTAAGAAGGAAATCATTCAAATAATACTATGGCAATAGGTGAAGGTATTACTACCAATCTCACTAACTCATGTGGGGAGAGAGGAGGCATGGAGAGGAATATTGGGTGAAATAAAGAGTTGTGTACATGTGTGTGTGTTCTTACATTGAACCTCATTATGCTAAATAATCCAATTCACTAATAATTTTTTTTAAAAAAATCTACCAATAAGTCACACCTATAGTGGCACACACCTATATTCCCAATACTTGGGAGGCTGAGACAGGAAGATTCCAGGCTGTAAGCCAGACTCAGTAACTTAATGAGATCCTTGACAACTTAGCAAGATACTGTTTTTTTTAAGGGTTGAAGATAGTAGAAAGCTCCCAAGTTTCATCCCCAGTAACAAAACAAAACAATCAAAAATATTAAGTCTACCAATATTATTACATAAAATTTAATTAAGATCTTTGTTTCTCATTTACATCAAACAAAATTTCAACTTCTGACTGTAAAATAAGCAGTATGTGTGTGTCTAAGATCTTTCTCTGAATTTTGAAGTCTGTTTTGCTTGCCTGTGAAGACCTAGCAATTATGTACCCCATAGGAGCAGTCCTAAGCCAATGTCTGGCAGAAGTTGGTACACAAATAGCTAAGGGCACTCATCTATTTAGAGCGATATCTCTGAGATTTGTGTTCTATACTAGCTTACTGATATGCTCAGATGGGTCCATCTGTTGTAAATTGTACATTTGGGATTGGGCCCAAGCAGATTCAAACTGCACAAATAATTTCTAACAAGATGGCCAAGCAACCCAAGAAACGTGCTTCTGTTTCACCTTATATTTTATAGGTCATCTTCAGGACCAGCTGATCAAGGAGGAAAAATGTCCAGGTCTTGTTTACCACAACTTACTTCCATATGATGAGGGGGGCAGTAAAAATTGAATTGGTGTTGAACTTTAGCTGCCCTTAGGAGTAGCCCTGAAATAAAGCAAAAATGAAAAGGTTTTCCAGTAGTCAGCAAGCTGTACAGCTGATTGCTGACTTGCCATGGAGAGAAAGGTGGATGGAACTGTGTATGAACATGAGATCCTGAGCAGTACTGAACAGCAAAATGGAAATAAATTCCACTTTCTCACCCTGCACAAGTCAGTTCAAGATGGATCAAAGATTTGGAAATTAGACCAGAGACATTAAGGCTCTTTGAAGAGGGCATAGGCCTAACACTGTAAAACACAGGCACAGATAAAAACTTTCTCAACGAGACCCCAAAGGCACAAAAAACTAAAAAGTGAATCAATGCATGAGGTTGCATAAAACTGAAGAGCTTCTGTACATCAAAGAGAACAGTCAAGAACCTCTCTCGGGAATCCAGCCCGACAGCTGGCAAGGCTTGGCGAGATGATGAGTACCGACGACTCGAACACAAACCCATGAGCCGGGAGTCAAGTCAAGCAAGATCTCATTTATTTCTCTCCAAGCAGTCCTATATATAGCACCAAGCCACGAGGGGAATTTCCATGAGAAATAGCCTAGCCTATCCGGGATAAAGATCACTAGCACGTAGTTTACAGCCAATCCCAGGCCAGTACATGAGCCATTCATGTGTGCGGAAAGCTCCTTTAAAGGTAGAAAGGGAAAAACCGCTCAGTCTCCCCACCCATAATGAATGGGGAAACCACGTCTTCCTAGCTTCCTCCAGGCGCCATCTTTGCCCCTTTTTTGCTGAATCACTTTACTTAAAGTTTTGCCTTAGGCCGTAGGCCGCTCAGGCCGAATCTCCTTAGGCGCTGTATGGACACACCCCATCAAACCTCAATTGACAGCCAACAGAATGGGAGAAGATTTTTGCCACCTACTCCTCCAATAGAGGAATAATATCTAGAATATACAGAGAACTCAAGAAACTCAGCATTAATAAAACAAATAACCCAATCAAAAATGGGCAAGTGAATTAAATAGACACTTCACAAAAGAAGAAATTCAAATTCAAATTAATTTAAATGCAATAAGTGCATGAAAAATGTTCAACATCACTGGCAATCAGAGAGATGCAAATCAAAACTACCCTGAGATTTCACCTAACTCCAACTATAATGGCAATCATTCAAAACACAAACAACAACAAATGCTGGCAAGGATGTGGAGAAGTGGGAACTCTAATACATTATTGGTGGGATTACAAACTAGTCCAACCACTTTGGAAAACAGTATGGAGAATCCTCAGAAGAATGGGAAAGAACTTACCATTTGATCCAGCAATACCACTTCTGCATATCTACTCAAAATAAAGGAAACCAAACTACCAAACTAATGCATGCATATCTATGTTCATAGCTGCACAATTCACCATTGCCAAACTATGGAATAAGCCATGATGTCTATCAACAGATGAATGGATTAGAAAACTGTGGGATATGTACACAATGGAATTTTACTCAGCCATAAGAAAACACAATTACATTACTTACTGGGAAATGGATGGAGCTGGGGGATATTATGCTAAGTGAGATTAGTCAGTCATAAAAAAAGAAGAAATCGGATGCTTTCCCTAATATGCAAAAGCTAGGGAGAAATAGGTAACAGGAGGAAATCTAGATGAAGAAGGAGATTCTATAGATGAGCAAATAAGGCAACCTAACTGAGGGGATGGGAAGGGGGAGGAGGGAAACTCAAAGCAAATGATGTACTTAAATAAACATATCAAAGTCAATCACTAAGCTAAGAATGCGAAGGAGGAATGGGGAGGGAATGGGATAGAGACTGAGTAAGGGCTAATTGGGTGATGTATGCATGTATGTCTATACAAGTCTTTTATCCCATTAAGATGTATGACTACAATGCACTAATAAAATTTTTTAAAGCCCAGAATGAACATATTGAAACATCAAAGAAAAAAGTTTTGGGAACTAAGTATGTGGATGTAATCATGAGAATGGACCAAAGTGTATGAATCTTTCTACTTCCTATCAGTGCTCACCAGAGATATCTACCTCCACCACAGAGGAAACATTTTAACCAGATGAAGAAGGTCCTGTAAAGATAAGTCAGTTTTTCTCCTCACTGAACACCCCTTCATCTACCACCCTGATGTTGTGAGGATAGGACTTAGTAATAAAGACATGAATAGACACAATACATGGGCCTAAAACATGGAATTCTTCTTAACTCCAACATATTAGGACTGGCCCACATTAACTTGCTAGGATATTGAATCATGAATCATAGTAGATTCCACATATTGTTATGCCTCTCCCCTTTATACAGCTCTGTTCTATATCTTTTAATATCCCATTCTATGCTATCAATTTAATTCAACATAGAAAACCAGATTAGCAGTCTATCTGTTAAAGGAATATATTTGTAATTTAAAAATTTAACCTCAATAAAAGCTTCAGGCTGAGAGGTTTTTACCCTTAAATTTGTCAAACACTCAAGGAAAAAATAATATCAGTCCACAAAACTGCTTTTAGAAAATGGACATATATATCATATATTAAATAAGTTGATTCCCAACTTAAATAATGTGGTGTCAAGCCTGACACCAAAATATGATCAAGACATTTCAGAAATTATGAACCATTAGCTCTTCTCTGCAGATACAAAAAATTTTTAGCAAAATATTAGAAAATTTAGTACAAAAATAATTAAAAAGAATACTTTGTGATCAAGTGAAAATTATCCCAGGAATGCATAATTAGTTCAATAAGTGAAAATAGGTAATATAATTCACCACAGTAATAGAATGGAGAAAACTCATGATCAGCTCATTAAGTACATAGAAAATTTCTTACAAAATACAATCACCATATATTTTTTAAAGCCTCTCTTGGAACACTTAAAAAAAATAGAGAATATCTTGATTTGATAATGGAGACCTATAAAAACCCATAGATATTTAGAGCTAAATTGTGAATGGTTATTCTGAAATATTGGGAACAATGCAAGTGTATCTACTCCAACTTATTATACTCAACAGTATACTGAGAGTTTTGGTTATAAAATATAGTAATAATATTGGAAAAAGTAGGATGTCTTCATTCACATAGAGTATAACTTCACATAGAAAACTCTTAAGGATTCTACAAAAAATCAATCCTAGAATTAATATCAGCATGATCACAGTACAGGACATCAACTAATTAAATATTACATATTAGGAAATTAAAATTTTAGAAATAATACTGTTCACAACATCATCCTAAGTGTGATGTTTCTAAGAATATATAAAACAATGTTAAGATCTTGACTCTAAATACAATATATTGCTGAAATAAATTAAACTTAAATAAATGGTTATACTATATTCATTCATTGGAATATTAAATATTAAGATGTTTACTCTCTCCAAATTACCTAGGTTTTTGTTTGTTCATTTGTTTGTTTTGGTTAATGGAGATTGAACTCAGGGACATTCTACCTTTGAACTATATCCCTAGACCTGTTTATTTTTACTCTTTGGCCAAAGATACTGAAATAGAATCTTGCTAAGTTGCATAGCATCTAAGTTGCTGCAGCTGACCTCAAACCTGCTATTCTCCTATCTCAGCTTCCCAAGTACTGGAATAAGAGATTTGTGACACTACACACAAATAATAAAAGATTTTAACATACAGGCTGGAAGAGATTCTAAACAAAACATAGGTATTTAATTTTACTTTATTATTTTCAAAATTTCTTGAACCATGGATAATATTCTCTAAAAATCCCTAGCCTTTAATTTAATATTTTTGAAGATATTTATTTTTGAGCAGCACAGCTTGGGGAACAAACACTTGCTTTTTGTTCTGAATATTTCTTATAATAAGTGAATAAAAGCAGGGACTTAAAATCACAAAAGGAGATAGAAAAGTTATTTCATTACAGCAAATACAATAACTGAGAGTAAAACTTATAGAATATATTCTGCTTATAAAGTATGTTCTCTTTTATATATGGATTTCATTAAAATAATTGCATTAAACATAATTGCTATTTCAACACTTAAGTTAGCTAGAAATTATTTTAGGTAACTGAGCTTGTTCCAATAAATCAGGTTAACAGAAAATGTTATGGAGTTTTTATAATATTCACACATACTTGATGAATATTTCCTTTGTGTTAGTTCATTTTATGTTCATATTTAATCAGATTTCTTCTGGGCCTAGGATGTCTCCTCTTTCTTTTGTATTTTCCCACTAAATGTAATTAAGTGTTTCATATAAATTCACCAGGAGCTCAATAAATGTTTCTTATCAATATTTTATGGAAGTTATTTAGGTTCAATATTTCCAGATCATTTAAACTTTATTATATTGTCTAATTTTTCAATGTTATTTAAAATTTTACATACATACACACACACACACACACACACACACACACACACACACATACATATATATATATATATATATATATATATATATATATATATATATATATATAAAATGTTTGCATTTGAGTTGTAATTTTTGAGACTATGCAGTGGTAGATTACATTGCTAGACATCATATTGTTAGTTATCTGACTTAACCTAATTATGTACAATTCAACAGTTTTATATAGTACTTTTAGGTGTATCAATAAGACATTTTCTTTTATTTAGATAAATGTATCACATTAACCTCTCCCAACAAAATTGGTTATATTGTTAGCTAGTAAGATATGCCTTACATTTTAGAATGCTATACTACATTTAAAATAGTATATACTAATCCTGCCACCTCAAATCCATTAAAATATACTCACAGAAGTGACAGATACATAACCTTGGAAAGAAAAGACAATAGACTATATTGAATCAATGCATCACTTTGACTGAAAATAAGAAAATAATGCATAAAATAATGGAATATTTATATAAGCAAGTGGAAACTGTCATTCATAAACATCAGCAATATAAAAAATGATGAGGTTTTTAACCAATGTAATAGACCTAAAGCATCCCGATTATACAAAATAACTGTTGAAAATTCTTGTCAAAATCTAAAACTAAGGCCAGGAGTGGTGGTACATGCTTGTAATCTCAGTATTCGGGAGGCAGAGACTGGAGGATCTAGGTTCTTGGACAGCCTCGGCTAATTTGCAAGGCCCTTCACAACTCAGTGAGACCCTGTTTCAAACAAAATTAAAGACTGAAAATTAGGGCTGGGAGTGTAGCTTGGAGGAAGAATCCTCCTGTGTTCCATCCCTGTCGCGACCCTAAGGCTCTGACCAGCAGAGCCCAGGGAAAAAACACATGAACGCCGACTTGCTGATGAAGCAACTTCCTCTTTATTCCCCGCAGCAGTTTCCTTATATACCATACCAAGCCTATTCCCAAAATATCCACCAATCCCATTCCGCCCATGTCCATCCCATGCTCCCTAGAAGGTACCTCATAGGCGTACTGGCCTAACCACGAGGCATTACGTCACAGTCCATGCATGAGGTGCGTGATACTGACAACAGCGCATGCGCCAGCCAAGACCAACAGCGCATGCGCCAGCCAAGACCACCATTCTTGGCAGTCAGCCCGGGCGCCATCTTGGGCTGACGTGCCACACCCTGGCTTCCCACAGCTCCCCCTTTTTATTTATTTAAGAACACAAGGCTTGGGATCATGCCTGTCTTAGGTTGCCGCTTCCAACTCACTCATTTTTACCCGTCATCAGCTCAACAACATCATGGTTGCCTGCCTGTCTTAGGTTGATATGAGGATGGAGCAGTCTTACCCGTCCTTGGCTACTGATCCAGCATGCTAAGCCAGACATTGGGGGAGCTACCAGCCTCCAAGGCGGCCATAGCTTGGACCAACATGCGCTGCTGTGTTGCCATGTTCCTCTTCATGCGCCACATACAGATAAATAGCGTCCCACATGCTGTCAGTAGAAGAAATGCCCAAAACACCATTCCTCCCCAGTCTTTTAAAAACCCTACTGTCCCATGAATCATGTCCATCCATTGTTGATCCGTGGCCACCTCCACTCTGGTATTTTTTACAGCAACAATTGACGAGCGTAAGTCTTGTATGGTCTTTTCGAAGTCTCAGCTCCAGTTTTCGCATCACAACAGCTTAAGGAAAACAAAGAGGCATTCCAACACCAGGAGAAGTCTCAGTATTAGCTTCAACTCTAGGCTCTTTGGCGGAGGCATTTCCTTTTCCTTCAGCTGGTCGTGTCAAGCATTCTGGGACCCATACCAGGTGTTCTTGGTCCTGTGGGAAAACACAAACCGCTCCTCATGTCCATGTTAATACAGGGTCCAGCCCTCGCCATGCTCCTGTAAGCACATCCTTCCAGAGGACGGAAACTTGGCCTAAGGCCTTTAGTCTGCTATGCCGTTCAGCCGCAGAATGGCCCTCAGAATCCAATTGTAAAAAAATTAAAATAAAAAGAATGAGATTAAGTTTGTCCTTGGGAGACTTCCAGTGGGTCCCAATTCTCCTTTTTTGTTTAATTAGAGCACATTTAATGTTGTGATTGGCCCTTTCTACTATTCCTTGTCCCTGCAGATTATAGGGTAGGCCATGGGAAAGCTTAATGCCCATCTGTTTACAAAAATTTGTAAAGCGTTGAGATGTATATGCTGGACCATTATCTGTTTTAAATTGGCTAGGAATCCCCCAAGCAGCGAAAGCCTGTAAACAATGAGAAATAACGTGTTGGGCTTTCTCACCAGTATGAGCAGAGGCAAAAACAATGCCTGAACAGGTATCTACAGAGACATGAACGTATTTATTAAAAGGCATCAGTGCAAATTCCTTAAATACTTGCAGTATAGCACACAACTCAACTGCCTTGGCAGATGTAAATGGAAACAAATAGCTTCGTGGCTCTTGGCCTTCAACATAAATGACTCCCGTCCCTCCTTTGGATCCATCTGTAAATACATTCATAGCTCCTGCTATAGGCTGAGAACGAGTGCAGCATGGAAATAATAAAGGCTGTTTTAACACGAATTGCAACCAGAGGTGTGAGGGGTAATGATTATCAAACTGCCCTATCACTGCAGTGCACAGGATGGCCCAATCATCACTAACCCCAGCTAGGGTTTTAATTTGTTTAGATGTGTAAGGAGTAATAATGCTATCAGATTGTTGTCCAAGTGACACAACACTAAGTTTAATGCCTTTCAAAATTACTGTGCCACTGCAGCAGGGTACCAAGGCAACACTTTACTTGGGGAGTGAGATAAATATACCCACATCAACAGACCATTTTGCCAAAGTACCCCTGAGGGTGACAAGTCAGATGTGATGACACACAAAAGCAAGGGCTTATTTAGATCCAGACTGTCCACTTGTGCCTCAGCCAACCGTTCTTCCACCAGTCTAAGACATGATCGGGCTTCCACTGTAAGTTTTCGTGGGGACTGTAAATCAGAGTCACCTTTAAGCAAGTCAAATAGAGGTTGTAGCTCTGCATTAGTTAGTCTACAATACGGACGAATCCAATTTGTGTCCCCCAGCAACTTTTGAAAATCATTAAGAGTATTGAGTGAATCAACCCTAAGGGTGACCTTTAAAGGGTGTACCATGGTATCGGTTAATTTGGTTCCTAAGTAATTTTTTGCCGAATTCATTTGTATCTTTTCTGGGGCTATGTTCAAATTCCATTTTTTAAGTTCTTGAGTCACAATTACCAGCATATGTTCCACTTCTTTGCTAGTTTTTGCGCACAGCAGAATATCATCCATATAATGATATATGATGGCTGACCTAAAATTGTCTCTAATAGGCTGCAGGGCTTTGCCCACATATAGTTGACATAATGTGGGACTGTTTGCCATACCCTGAGGTAACACTGTCCATTCAAAATGGGCATCCAGATAAGCATGATTAATAGCTGGCAGGGTAAAAGCAAACTTATCTGTATCATTAACATGCAGAGGAATTGAAAAGAAACAATCTCTTATATCAATCACTACAGACGGCCAATCTTTAGGGAGGGCAGAAATCATCAGAAGGCCAAGCTGCACCGGGCCCATAAGTTCCATAACTGCATTGACAGCCCTCAAAGCATGCAGCAGTCTCCATTTACCAGATTTCTTCTTAATAACAAAAATGGGCGTATTCCAGGGGGAGGTGAATGGTTTGAGGTGACCAGCTTCCAATTGTTCATTTACCAGCTGGTGGGCAGCATTAAGCTTTTCCTTGGTAAGGGGCCACTGAGATACCCACACAGGCTGATCAGTCTTCTCTTTGATTGGAATTTGCTCAGTGGCCCCTAGGAAAAATCCAACCCCTGGTGACCTGGATTTTTCTTTCAACCCTGACACAATGGTTGCAGCAATAGCCTGGCCCTGTATAACACCTTCATTAATATCTTGGCAGACCTTGAGCCAAACGTCTAAATTTTTCTGTTTATATAATCTGATGGCATCTCGGCATGGTTTGTCAGCCTGCTCATAGGCCAATTTCTTTATGAGAGGCATTGCTGAATCTACATCAGGGAATACTCGGCTAGCTGTCTCCACCAACCTGGCCAAAAAATCTGCAAAAGGCTCATTGGGTCCTTGCATGACTTTAGATAGGCTTGTTCCAAGATCACCAGATCCTGACAACATCTTCCAGACCTTCAAGGCACAACGATTGATTTGATCATACACTTGTTGTGGATAACCTATCTGATTATTTACGAAAGCCCCCTGTCCCATAAACATGTCTACATTCCAGGCAGGCTGTCCCGCCTGAGCATTGGCAGCCGCATGCTCAATGGCATATTCTAAGTAAGCAGCTTTCCAATTAAGATATGCTCCCCCCGAGAGTACAGCTCTGCATAAACTAGACCAATCAAATGGGGTCATGCAATGCTGTTACAGTCCCTCCACCTGAGTTAGCGTGAAGGCGGTTTGCATACCATAAGTAGACACTGATTCTTTAATCCTTTGAATTACTTTCCAATCTAGCGGCTGATGATATCTTTGTTGATTTTGATCTAAAAGGACAGGGAAAGCACCTGGGACTGCAGGGACCCTAGCCCACACAGCAGCACTCCTGCTCCTACCATGTGATCACTCCTTATAAGGAGGCGGTGTAAACAAGGGGGGAGGGGCGATGGGCCGGGTGGCTCCTCCCGATAAGATGGCGGGCGCAGCCACGTCCTAGCTAGGGAGCCGACTTCCTCATCAGAACTAAAGCTCTCCTCCTCGGCTTCAAGGGGACTTTCTCGACTTTGTTGAGACGTTTGCTCTTTTACTTCCTCAAACACCTTCCCTCCCTCTGTTAAAACTTGTTGATAACAACCCGAAATATCCAACAGACATGACTACTAACCTCCAGATAGCCAACGTGCCTGGGGGCAACGGGCATCTTTCATCCACTAACTGAAGGTCAGTACCCAGCTGTTCCCACTGAGGAATATTTACATACCCTTCCTCTATAAACCATGGAGCCTCCTTTGCAACTGTATTCAAAAATTTTTCTATCATACGTTCTTTCACTGTCACTCCTCCCTTAGCTAGGATTTTTTCTACCACAGTCCTAACTCTCGACGTAGTCACTTGTGACCCCATCCCTTCTTCATCGCTTACTGCGATCCTTAACTTCATCACTATGCCGTGAACCTTATAGTGCTATCCCTTCACCACTTACCTTGCGGACCTTACCTTTTATTTGTCCCGGTTTTCACTGTGTTGCAGAGGGCCTAAGTAGCTGAGGCTGTCCGCGAACCGCGATCCTCCAGGTCTCAGCCTCCCGAATGCTGGGATTACAAGCATGCGCCACCATGCCCGGCTCTTCTTTGTCCCGGGTCTTGGCACCACTATGTTGCAACCCTAAGGCTCTGACCAGCAGAGACCAGGGAAGAAACACATGAACGCCGACTTGCTGATGAAGCAACTTCCTCTTTATTCCCTGCAGCAGTTTCCTTATATACCATACCAAGCCTGTTCCCAAAATATCCACCAATCCCATTCCGCCCATGTCCATCCCATGCTCCCTAGAAGGTACCTCATAGGCGTACTGGCCTAACCACGAGGCATTACGTCACAGTCCATGCATGAGGTGCGTGATACTGACAACAGCGCATGCGCCAGCCAAGACCAACAGCGCATGCGCCAGCCAAGACCACCATCCTTGGCAGTCAGCCCGGGCGCCATCTTGGGCTGACGTGCCACACCCTAGCTTCCCACACATCCCCAGTACCAAAAGAAAGAAAGAAAGAAAGAAAGAAAGAAAGAAAGAAAGAAAGAAAGAAAGACCCTATAACCAGAATACCAAATTTTCAATTATATAATCCACCTCATAATAAAGACAATATTAGCTAAACAAAAGCTACTGAAATAAATATTAGTATTTATAACAGGCACAAATTTTATATATAAAATTTCAATAAAATGAATTATGAAGTACACTTTTAAAAACAGTAGCAAAAGTGAATTACAGATTTAATGTGAGCCCTTTCTAAATAACAAAGTAATTCTTCACAGAATTAAAAAAAAAAACAGTCCTAAAATTCATATGGAAAAACAAAAGATTCAGAAAGCCAAAATTATTTTTGACAATAAGAAATAAACTGGAGGCATCATATTACTTGACTTTCAATTACAATACAGAGCTATAGTAACATACACAACAGGGCACTGGCAATAGGATAGAGTAGAAGATACTTAAATCTGCACAGTTAAAACCAGCTGAATTTTTTTGGGGGGGAAGACAATCATTTTAACAAATTATGCTTGGAAAACGGGATATTCATACATAGAATGAAACTAGGCACCCTGTCTCTCACTTTGCACAAAAGTCAATTCAAAATGAATCACAGAATAGAAATTATACCAGAAATTTTGCAATTACTCAAAGAAAACATAAGATGAAACCTCCAATATATAGGCACTGGTATAGACTTTCTAAATAAAACCTCTCAAGCTCAGAAAATAAAACCAATAATCTATAAATGGGATGACATGAAGCATGGCAAAGAAAACAATCAAGAGTCTGAAGACAGCCTACAGAATAGGAGAAAATATTTCTCAGCTATTCCTCTGAAACATGACTAATATGTAGAATAAATCACAATCTTAACACCAAAAATATAACCCAATCAAAAACTGGGCAATTTAATTAAATAGATACTTCTCAAAAAATAAAATACAAATGGCAAAGAAATGTATACAACAATGTGAAACATCATTACCAATCAGGGAAATACAAACCAAAGAATCTATCTAATTCCAGTTAGAATAGCAGTCATTAAGAATATAAAAAATAATAGCCAGGTGTGGTGGCGCACACTTGTAATCCCCGCGCTTGGGAGGCAGAGACAGGATTCATGCAGATTTGAAGCCAGCCGCCCTGGCTTAAGAGACCCTGTTTCCAAATAAAAAATATATATATAAAAATAGGTCTGGGAGTGTAGCCCAGAAGTAGAAGGGTTTCCAGGAACCCCAGTACCACCAAAAAAAAAAAAATACAAACAATAATAAATACTGGTGAAGATATGGGGGAAAATACTTATACACTGTTGGTGGGATTGTAAATTATTACAACCACTATGGAGATCAGTATGAAGGTTCCTCAAAACTATGAATGGAACCACCATATGATCCAGCTATACTACTCCTTTGTATCTTTGCAAAAGAATTAAAATAAGAACATTATAGAGAAACATGCATACTCATGTATATAGCAGCATAACTCACAATAAACAAGTTATGGAACTAACCTAGGTACCCATCAACAGATGATTAAATAAAATATTGTAGCATATATATGTAATGGGGTTTTACTCAACCACAAATGAAAAATGTCTTCTATGGGAAAATAGATGGATCTAGAGAACATTTTGATAAGTGATATCAGCCAGACTCAGGCAATCAAGGGCAACATGACATCTCTCATATATGGAACTTGGACAGAAAATAGAAAATAAAAGGTATTTCATGAAAATGAAGAGGCCAATAGAATAGTAGAGAAGGGAATTTTCCTCTGTATATGATTTACATTCACAAACATATCAAAGTCAATCACTAAGCCAAACATGAGAAAAAGGGAGGTGGGAGGGAATGAGGTGGGAATTGATTAAGGGCTAATTGAGTTAATACTCCCTGGAAACAGCACCTAAATGGAAAATTTTAGAAATTTTAAGTTTTTTCCTTTTCTGCATGCTATAAGGCTAGTTGGCATTAATAAGTTCAAAGAGCAGAATGCTTACAATTCTAACTTATATTTTCAGTATTCATTTTGCAATTGCAACAACCTTTCTCCCTGTTCATTACCTTCCAAGGAAAATAAATCAAGTACATATTCGCAAGGACAGATGAAATTGGATTCATATCTTCAAATTAAAGCTATTAAATTTATCTGGTATAACATAAAAATTTTACCAGTACAATACCATCTATAGCATTTCACCTATACAATGCAAATAATAATATCACCTATCAATAATCTAGAAAAAGTTTTCATTGTCCAAAGAATTTGCTGTAGGAAGCCATTAGTGTCACTGCCAATGCTAAGGAGATAGATGGTCACCAGCATACCAGTATATCAGCTTTTGATTTGTTGATTTTCTGTATTGTTTTTTATTCTCTACTTCATTGATTTCTGGTCTGATTTTAATAATTTGTTTGGGATTGGCTTGTTCCTGTTTTTCAAAGGCTATGAGGTGTGTCATTAGGTTATTTATTTGGTGATTTTCTGTTCTTATGTGAGCACTCAGTGTTATGAATTTTCCTCTTAATGCTGCCTTCAAAGTGTCCCAAAGATTTTGATATGTTGTATCTCTATTTTCATTTGTTT
The DNA here is from genome assembly GCF_963383645.1 of Muscardinus avellanarius. Lineage (NCBI taxonomy): Eukaryota > Metazoa > Chordata > Mammalia > Rodentia > Gliridae > Muscardinus > Muscardinus avellanarius. Next base: position 68,985,921 of record NC_137787.1, read on the forward strand.
CTAGAAATTTCTTAATTTCACCCCTTATTTCTGCTATGAACCATTCTTCATTCAGCAATGTGGTGTTCGGTCTCCACATGTTTATGTGTTTTTTCTGGGTCATCTTATAGTTGATTTCTAGTTTCATTCGATTATGGTCTCAAAAAACACAGGGAAGTATGTCACATATTTTGAATTTTCTAGAGCTCACTCTGTGGCCCAGGATTTGATCTATTTTGGAGAAGGTTCCATGAACAGCTGAGAAAATATCAACTCTGCTGTTGATTATTGGAATATTCTATGAGTGTCTAATAGACCCATTTGTTTGATGGTGATCCTAAGAAATCTTTAGGTCTGTAAGGTCTGAGGAATCTTTACTGCACCTTTGTCTAGAGGATCAGTCTAATGGTGTGAGATGGGTGTTGAGGTCTCCCAGTATTATTGTATTGGGACTTATATGTGACTTACTGTCACAATAAGTTTTTCTTATGAAAGTAGCTGCACATATGGTTTGGGGCATAAATGTTGACTATTGTTATTTCCTTTGCTGGATTTTTTCTTTTACCAGTAAAAAATGACCTTCTTTGTCTCTTCTAATAAGCTTGCACTTGAAGTATAACTTGATTCAATGCAATACCCATTAAATTACCAAAGTCATTACTCACTGACAGAAAAATAAGTCCTTAAATTCATTTGGAACAACAACAACAAAAAAAAGAATCAAAATCGCCAAAGTAGTTCTCAGTAATAAAAATTATGCAGAAAAAATCAAAATACCTGGCTTTAAAGGATACCACAATGGAATAATAATAAAAACAGCATGGTACTGACACACAAAAAAAATACATAGACCATTAGAGAAGGGAAGAGAAGAAAATTTGATGTCTGGTTGCTTTTTGATATAATTTCAACATAATAGTACCAGTAGCAAATTTATTTTATGTGGTACAGAAATCAAGAAATCAGATTCTACCTTTTATTTCTTTTTTTCTGCTGTTTTTGAGTAACAAAATTAAAGGTAGTATTTACTCATTTAATTTATACCCAAAGTATAATATTCATATCCATTAATTCTTAAAATAGATGAGAAAAAGAGGATAAATCATTAAGCCATAGTAATTTCTGGCTGATATTTTATATTTAGCCAACCATAAACCTACATAATATCCTTTCAACTTATAATGCAATAACTACATGAATGCACTACCACTAGAAATTAACAGACAGAAAAAGTAATTCTCGTTTACTTTCTTCAATTCCATATGCATATATGTGTATGTATATATGTATTTGTATCTGTGAGTGCACATTTTTTCTCCAGAATAAATGTACACATTTGTGCATTAAAATGTTTATATAAGAAGTAACATACTTTTATGTACAGCTCAATATTTTCAGTTTATAATGCTCTAAACATGTTTTCTTTTTTATTGGTGCAAGATAGTCTCACTTCATAATGTGGATTATGTTGACAATGGCATATATTCACACAGTGTTTGCTGCCCTTCCCTCCACTTCACCTTTTTCCTCACTCCCAATACTGGGTGCCCATGTTAACAATGTTATATTCACATGTATACACATATTCAATTGTAGCTTTTCCATTAATTAACCTCAGCCTATTTTCTCCCCAACCCTTCCTTTCTGGCTTTGCTGAGGTTTCCCCTTCATTATCTGGAGTCCCTCTAGTATCCCTAATACTCTCTACTTGAGCATATTAGAGAAAACATGTCCCTTTACTTTTTGTGCTTGGTTGATCTCACTTAACATAATGATCTCCAGGTCTTTTCATCTTCTTGAAAATGACATAACTTTATTCTTCTTTATTGTTGAGTAGAATGCCATTGTGTATTTCCCATAATTTTGCAATTAATTCACCTGTTGATGGATACCTAGGTTGGTTCCATATTTTGACTATTATGAATTGTGCTGCTATGAACATGGGTATGCATATGTTCCTGTAGATATCTGAGTCCAACCTCTTTGGAAAGACACCCAGGAGTGGTATAGCCAGATCATATGGTGGTTCCATTTCCAGTTTTCTAAAAAAATATCCACACTAATCTCCATAGCAGCTGAACTAGTTTGCACTCCCAACAACAGTGTAAAATAGTTTCTATTTCCCTCATTTTTGCCAGAATTTGTTGTTAATTGACTTCTTTATTCTTGCCACTCTGATTAGGGTTAGATGAAATCTCCATGTGGTTTTGATTTGCAGCTCCCTGATGGCTAATGATATTGAACATTTTTCCATTTATCTATTGGGCATTTAAAGTATCTCTTCTTGTTTTTGTTTGTTTGTTTGTTTGTTTGTTTGTTTTGGTAGTACTGGGGTTACTGGAAGCCCTTCTACTTCTGGGGTATACTCCCAGACCTATTTTTATACTTTTTAAAATTTGGAAATAGGGTCTCTTAAACCAGCACGGCTGGCCTTGAACCTGAGCAATCCTCTTGTCTCCACCTCCCAAGTGCGAGGATTACAAGTGTGCACCACCACGCCCGGCTTGTATCTCTTCTTTTTTAAAGTGTCTATTCAATTCAGTTGCCCATTTCTTGATTGGGTTATTTGCTTTGCTAGTGAGGAGTGTTTTAAGCTCTTTGTATATTCTGGGTAATAGCCCTCTATCTGAGTAGTAGGTGGTAAAGATCTTCTCTCATTCTGTAGGCTTTCTTTTTAGATATTTGATTGTTTCCTTTAATGAGAAGAAACTTTTTAGTTTGATACCATCCCACTTGTTAATTCTTGTTTTAATTTCTTATTCTTTGCAGTTCTTGTTGAGGAAGTTACTACCTGTGCCTATATGCTGGAATGTTGAACTTATACCCTTTTCTAATAGCTTCACAATCTCTGGTCTGATTTCTAGGGCTTTTATCCATTTCAAGTTGATTATTTGTACACTGAGAGGTAAGGATTTAGTTCATCTTTCTACCAATGGATAGCCAGTTCTCCCACCACCATTTGTTGAAAAGGCTGTCTTTTCTCTAACATATGTATTTGACCCCTTTGTCAAAGATCAATTGATTATAAGTGTGTTGGTTTTTTTCTGAATCTTCTATTCTGTTCCACTGGTCTGTGTGCCTGCCTGTTGTTGTGCCAAGTCATGCTGTTTTTACTACTATTGCTAGGTAGTATAATTTGAATTCAGGGATTGTAATGCCTTTTGCATGGTTCTTATTGCTGAGGCTTACTTTGGCTATTCTAGGTCTTTTCTTTCTCCATATAAAATTCATGACTAATTTTTCTAGGTCTATTAATAATGTCATTGGCATTTTGATAGAAATTGCATTGTATCTGTAGATTACTTTTGGCAGAATGGCCATTTTGATGGTATTCATTCTGCCTATCCATGAGCAAGGGAGATCTTTCCATCTTCCAAGGTCTTCTTCTACTTCTTTCTTTAATGTTTTATAGTTTCATTTTTTGTTAGGTTTATTCCTAAGTATTGGTTTTGAGGCTATTGTGAATAAATTTTTTTTTCTTTCATTGTGGATTTATTGTTGGCATATATAAAAGCAACTGATTTCTTTAGTTTGATTTTGTATCCTGAAACTTTTATGAACTGATTAATCAGCTCCTGTAGTCTTTTGGTTATTTGGATCTTCTACATATAGAATCATGTCTTCTGCAAATAAGGATTGTTTTAATTCCTTTATTTCTATATAATATATTTCATATCCTTCTCTTATCTTATTGCTGTGGCATATTGAAAAGGAGTGGTGATAATGGGCATCTTCTTGTGTTTGGTCTTAGAGGGAAATCTTACAGATTTCCCCACTCAATATGATGTTGGCTTTGGGTTTATTGTATATTTTTTAATGTTATTGAGATACATTCCTTCTATTCCAAATTTCTGCAGTGTTTTTAACATGAATGGGTGTTAGATTTTGTCAAATGCTTTTTCAGCATCTACTGATATGATCATGTGGTTTTTGTTCTCAGTTCTATTTGTGCTGTGAATCATGTATTGATTTGCATGTGTTAAACCTGCCTTGATTTTCTAGGATGAAACAAACTTGGTTGTGATGTACAATTTTCCTGATATGGTATTTAATGTGTATAGATAGTATATTGTTTAGATTTTTTGCATATATGTTCATCAAAAATATTGGTCTGTAATTTTTTCCCTGGGGTTTCTTTATTTGGTTTTGGTATTAATGTGATAATGGCTTCATAGGAGTTTGGAGCAATTCCATCTCTTTCAATTTCCCAGAACAAGTTGTGAAGTATTGGGTTTAGTTATTCTCTGAAAGTTTTGTCAAATTCAGTTGGAAGCCCATTTGGGCCTGAGCTTTATTTTGTGGAAAAATGTTTATTGCTGTTTCTATTTCTTTGCTTGCTATTGATTTCTATGTCCTCTTGGTTCAATATAGGTAGGTAATACATGCTTATAAATCTATCAATTTTTCCATGTTTTCCAATATATTACAGTATAAATTTCAAAATACTTTGATAATCTTTTGAATTTCTCTACTGTCTGTAGTGATGTTTCTTTTTCATTTCTGATTAAAATAATTTGAGTTGATTCTCTCTTTCTTTTGGTTAGGTTGTCCAGGAGTTTGTCAATCTTAATGATCTTTTCAAAGAACCAGCTTTTGTTAATTCTTTGTATTGTTTTTTATTCTCTATTTCAATTATTTCTGCCTTCTGATGGCTTTAAAATTAGAAAGTTTTTGTTTTTTTAAGTCATTGAGATGTGTTGTTAGGTTGTTTACTTGATTACTCTCTGTTCTTTTTATGTGGAAACTCAGTGCTATAAACTTACCTCTTAACATGGCCTTCAAAGTGTCCCATAGATTTTAGTAAGTTGTGTCTCTATTTTCATTTACTTTGAGGAAATTTTTTCTGCTCTCACCCACTCCTCAGTCAGTAGTGTGTCATTCAATCACCATGTAGTAAAATAGTTTCTTTTGGTCTTCCTGTTGTTGATTTCTATTTTTATCCTATTGTGATCTGAAGGGATGCAGGGAATTGTATTAAATCTTTTAAATTTGCTGGTGCTTGCTTTGCGGCCCAGAATGTGATCTATTTTAGAGAAGGTTGCCTGGGCAACTTAAAAGAATGTGTATTCTGATGTTTTGGGCTGTAATATTCTGTATATGTCTATTAGGTACATTTGGTTTAAAGTTTTTTTTGTTGTTGTTCTAAGGAGTCTGTATTCATCTTTTGCCTTAGAGATCAATTTGAGTAGTTTGTTGAAGTCTCCCAATATTTTTTATATTTGGGTTTATTTGAGATCTCATGTCCTAAAGGGTTTGTTTCCCACATTTGGGGCATAAACATTTACTATCCTTATATATTCTTGCTGAATTGTACCCTTTAATAAAAGGAAGTTCCCTGCTTTGTCTCTTTTGATGTGTTTTAGCTTAAAGTCTGATTTATTTATTCAGTGTTGCTACCCATAATCATTTTTGGTTTCCATTAGAATAATATATATTTTTCCATTCTTAAACTTTTAGCCTATAAATATCTTTGCCTGTAATGTGAGTTTCTTGCAAGCAGCATAATTTTTATTATGCTTTTTAATCCAAATCACCAATCTATGTCTTTTAATTGGTGAATTAATTCCTTTGACATTCAGTGTTATTACTGAGATATGATTTTTGTTTCCTGTTATTTTGTGGTCTATATTCTGTTTGATGTAATGTTATTTCTTCTTTACTTAGTTGCCCTGTTTATATAATTCATCTCTTCTCTGATTCTGAAATTTGCTCATTTTTTATTCTTTATAATTTTTGATAACATTTATCTTAGTTTCTATTGATATTTCTACCCCATATTTAATTCTTTATAATTTTTAAGTATTTTCTCTAGTGCTGGCTTAGCATTCATGAATTTTTTGACATGATGCTTATCTTGAAACACTTTTTTATTTCTCCATCAATTTTTAATAATAACCTTGCCAGATTTAGCAGATTTTGTTGGAAGTTTTTTTTTCTTCTTCTTCTTGGGTGTGGATTACATTATACCAGTCTCTTCAGGCATTCATGACTTGGGTTGTAAAGTCTGGGGTGATTTTTATTGTTTTGCCCTTGAATGTAACCCATCATTTTGTTCTCACTGCTTTTAAGATTCTTTCTTTAGCCTCTATTTTTGATCATTTTGATTATTACATGGTGTGGGGAGGTCCTTCTTTGATCTTATCTTAATGGTGTTCTGTATAACTTCTACATGTGGATGTCCAAGTTTCTTTCAGGTTTAAAAAATTCTCTGAAATTATTTCTCTGAAGGGATTACAGATACTCTTGGTCTGTGCCTCTACCTATTCTACAATACCTTTTATCCATAAGTGAGGACATTTCATATTTTCCCATAATTGTTCAATGTCCAGGTTCTATTGTTGTTATGTCTTCTGTATACTGTTGATTATGCTTTTGGTTTTGAATGAACTGTCTTCTAACAATAATATTCTATTTTCCATTTTATCTAATCTTCCAGAATTTGTATTGCTGACTTTATTTCATTTATTTACTTTTTCATTTCATTCTAAGCCTCTTAATGATTACTTTCTTCTTTCTTTCTTTCTTTCTTTCTTTCTTTCTTTCTTTCTTTTTATTGATGCACTGTATTCATACATTATATTGGGATAAAAACAATTTTTGTAGACATACATGCACACATCACCCAGTTAGCCCCTACCCGATCCCCACCCCGTTCCCTCCCCATCCCTCCTTCCCATGTTTGGTTTAGTGGTTGACATCTAGTTTATAGCAATTTATCCAAAATTAACAATGATAATCTCACATAATAGTTTCATTTGTCTGATACCAAGCTTTTGATGACTTAAAGGTAACATTTCAATATTTCTTTTTGCTGTCTTCCTTACCAGAGATTATTTTTTCTTTTTTTTTAGGTGAAACTATCATACATCAATTTATTTATTTTTCAGAAAAAATCTATCTTAATATGAAATATGAACTCTAGATACCTAAAACAATCTCGAAAAAGAACAAAGCTAGAAGATGTATATTTTCTGATTTCAAAGCTTATAAAGCTACAATAATTGAAACAGTGTAGTACTGTTATAAAGGCAGATATAAACCATTGGAGTTAAATAAAAGCCTAGAGATAAATTCTTCCATATATTGTTAAGTTATTTTTGACAAGGTTTCCACGAACATTTGGTGAAGGAAATAATAATCTTTTAACTAAATATTGTTGAAAAATAATAATTACATGAAAAAGAATAAAATTGGACCCTTACCTAACACCATATACAAATATTAACTCAAAATAGATAAAATACCTAAATATAAATCTTAAGACTATAAACTTTTAGAAGAAAATCTGGGTCATAAAACCTCACAACATTGAAATTGGCAGTGATTTCTTGGATATGATTTCAATGGCACAGGCAACAGAAGGGTAAACAAACTCCCTAAAAAATAAAAAAATATTGTATATCCAAAGATAATGTAAACAGAGTTAAAAGGTACTGATAGAATGGGATAAAATATTTCCAAATGCTATATCTGAAGGTATATTAATATTCCAAATAGAAATCCTAAAAATTAGCAACAATAAAAGCAAACAATACAATTTAGAAATAGGTAAAAGATTAACATAAATAATGAATCTCCAAAGATAACCAATCTTAGTTGTCTGTTGGATGGAGAATCTTATTTCCCTGGTTCTGGTGTGTGTTACCTATTTCTTGTTCGTATTTAATCTCTATGAGTATTTTCTCTAGCGCTGGTTTTGAAGACATAAATTCCTTCAGTTTCTGTTGGTTTTGGAAGCTTCTTATTTCCTCATCTATTTTGATAGAAAGTTTTGCTGGGTAGGAAATTTTTGGCTGGAAGTTGTTTTCTTTCAGAGTTTGGAATATGTTACTCCAAACCCTTCTGGCTCTCATGACTTGATTTGGGAAGTCTGGAGTGATTCTAATTGTTTTGCCTCTGAATGTCACTTGGCCTTTTGCTTTTGTTACCTTTAAGATCCTCTTCTTGGCTTCCACATTGGTCATTTTGACAATTGTGTGGCATGGGGATCTTCTTCTCTGATCCTGTCTAAAGGGAGTTCTATAATTTTCCTGGACCCGTGTATCGACCTCTTGCTCTATGTTTGGAAATTTTTCTGCTATTACTTCCTTGAAGAGATTGTTGATCCCTTTGGTTTCACCTTCTTTTCCCTCCTCTATTCCAATTATTCTTAGGTTAGCTCTCTTAAAATGGGCCCATATTTCTTCAATGTCAGATTTCTGCTGTCGGATTTTTTTTTCTAAATTAGAAACTATGTGTTCATTTTTGGAGTGATCATCTTCTAAGAGCAAGATTCTATTCTCCATGTGGTCTAATCGGTTGTATATACTTTGAATTGAGGCCTTTACTTCATTGATTGCATACTTTATATCTTTTTGGCTCTCTCTGAATTCTTTTTGAAACATCTCTATTTTTTCTACAGTTATTTTCCTGATTTGATCTTCTAGAAATCTCTGAATTACTGTTTTATCAGGTTCTGATGTTGTGGGGTTGTGGGCATTCATTGCTCCATTGTTATTCCTCTTTCCCATGATTTCGGAAGTTTGTGCCTTCTCTGGGTTCTTCCCTGGGTCACTACGACTTCACTTAAGGTGCTCTGGATCTCGAGTCTGTGGAATCTCAGTCACCACTACTCCTTGACTGGGTTGTATCTCAAAGTTTCAGATCCAGGGAGTCAATCGAGGCTACTTTAGACCATGGGGGGTGCCAGGTTGGGCGTTCTCCTGCTGGGAGTTGTGACTATGGTATGATATCTCTGCCACTGCCATTCCCCCACTGGGTCAAGTCCCTGGGAGTACAGTACTGGGATTTCTCCTCTAGGAGCCTCACTTTGACTCACTGTTGTTGAGTGCACTGATGGAGCTGTAGTGGACTCAGTGAATTCACTGCTGCTGCCGCCAGTGGCAATATGGCGCCACTGCCACACCCTCGGCCGTGAGGCTGGCGTATTTCTTCTCTGGTTTTGAGCTCCGCTCTGAGTCCCTGCAGTGTGTGGTGAGTCCAGCCCCTGGGAGCTTTAGACGCTCCCTGTGCTGAGAAATCTGCCAAATTCCACCTGGCTGATCTGCAGCCGCTCACCTCGTCTCACTGTCTGCCGCTCCTCTCTGGAGCCTGGTGGGCTGTTGAGTGTGTTGGTCTGGTGCCGTCTGGTGAGCTCGCTACTGTCCCCAGCAGTATGGCACTGCTGCTGCATCCTCGGCCATGAGGCCAGCGTATCTCCTCTGTGGCTCTGAGCTTCGTTCTGAGTCCCCCTCCTCTCTGGGGCCTGGTGCTGCAAGGGAAGATAGTGTCTGCACCACTCTGCGCCGCTGCTCCGGCCTCAGCACTGTGGTTTGTTTTATTTCTGGAGTCTCGTTTTTCCAGCCCTCTTTTTCTCTGTATTTACATTTACATTTTTTGTATTTACATTCTTTGTTTCTCTGCTGATGGTGTTTTCTGGCTATGAAAGGTGCTGATTTTGTGGTAATAGAGATTGGTTGTTAGTGGGGCTCGTAAGCCCTGCTTTTCTCCATCACCATCTTCAATGATTCTTGATGTCTCAGTTTTCTCTTTCATTTCTTGTGCACTTGCTCTGAGGTCTTTCATCATACTGAAGATAAAGATTTGGAATTCTCCTTCTTGCATTTATTGTAGGTCATTATTCATAATTTCCTGTATTTCTTCACTGTCCTTCATTCTCATATTTTCAAAATTCTTGGGTTTATGGCTGGGCGTGGTGGTGCACGCTTGTAATCCCTGCATTTGGGAAGCGAAGACAGGAGGGTCGCACAGGTTTGAAGCCAGCTGTGCTGGCTTAAGAGGCCTTGTTTCCAAATAAAAATATAAAATATGTCTGGGAGTATAGCCCAGAGGTAGAAGGGCTTCCAGAAACCCTAGTTCCAGAAAAAAAAAATGCCTCAAGTTTGTGTTTCTGTTGTCTTGCCATCTTCTTTCTTTTTGTGTTTGAGTCTATAGATAACCTGTCTGATCTAATTTTAGCAGTTGTGATTAAGAGGGTTCAGCAGGTTCATGTAAGGATAAGTAGTGGGTTTTTTTTTTTGTTTTTTGTTTTTTTTTCCAATGGTGATGGTTAGGTTAGGAGGGAGGAGCTGGGGTGAATGGTACAGGAGTATAGTAAAATAGAGGATATGATTAAGTGGAGTAATAATTTAAGTATAATAAGGTGGAGTCTGGTTGAAAATGAGAGATGGTGATATAGTAGAATTTTTGTAGTTGGTATAGAGTGTTTAGGTATGGAGAAATGAAATTGCTTGACTATAAAACAAAAAGACAAATTAAAAAAGTTTTGTGTGGAGAGAGTACATATTATAGAGGGAGGAAACTTATAAAAGAATGGAGGGAGCAAACAAACATCTGTAAAATAACAAAACAAACAACAAAAACTAACAATTATAAAACCAAATCAAACAAAAATAATACTAGTGACAGTCAGAAAAATATAGCAGTACAGCTAATTTATATATATAGAACCCATACAATATCTCTTCACTGTAGTAGATTCTGAAGTATGTTCCAATATCTCTAATTTGCTCTGTAACCTATTGTCAGATTTTGGACCCACTTTATAACATTCATGCTCCTCTCTTGCCTTTGACAGCTTTGTGCTCAGCTGGCAGGTGTCACTGTAAATGAGTTTCATGTAAGGACAGGGTTCTGTATTTTTCCATCCTGGGCTCTATGCTTTCTGGCCCTGGATGATGCACTCTCAGGTCTGAGCTATGCATTCTTTGACCCTGTGCTCCATGCTTTCTGACCCTCGGCTCTGTACTTTCCAGGCCCAGGCTCTGAGCTTTCAGGCCCTTGACTGAAAGCCAAGGCTCTTGGTTTTTCACTTTCTGACTCCAGGTTCTGCATTTTCTGGGTATGGGCTCTACATTTTAGGGCCCTCAGCTCTGTGCTTTCTGGCTCTGGACTCTGCCCCTTCTGGCCTTGGGCCTGCACCTCCTTACCTGCATCAGCAGAGGGTGTCCAGTGTAATCTCATAATGACCCCCGTGATTCTTTGCCATTACTGTGCCATGGGCACTATGTGCTTTCTTGATGTCTGTAGGTTCTAAACTGACCACCTCAGGTGCCAGCCACCAGATCTTAGCCTGCTGGGGTCCCTGAGGCTGATTTGAGTGGTCATCCACTGAGAATCATGGTTAACTTACTGTTCTGTGAGCCCAGGTCCCTGGAGGGCACAGTGTACTGCTGCAGGTGCTGGCTTCTAGTAAGCATGCAAGCTTTTGGATCTTTTTCTCTGTTTCTGAAGCGTGGTGCTGGTTGCTTAAGATGTTGGAGCTCTGTTGCCACTTTCTGCACTTCAGATCCTTAGATTACATGCTGGATTTTCTTGGTATTGTGGAGTAGGCAGCCTGCCGGCAGTCTGAGACAGTACAAGATCAGTCTGCTCTGGTCATTTCCTGTTGATCTTGTGTTCTGAGTATTCGATTTTATTCTGCCATGGTTCCCTGTTTTGTTTTTTAATTTGTTAATATCTTCACTGCTTTTTTTTTTCTTTTCAAGGAGCTTCCTTCTTGGTAGTTGATTTTTTGTTTTTGTACAGCTATTGAGTTGTGCTGTGTTCCACAGTCACCATTTCCTTCCTCCCAACCTATCTCTAAACATGTTTTTATACTAACTTACATAAATAATCTTTATGAATGTAGACATTTTCTTTAAATTATTTTTGTGTATATTTAATCATCATTTTATTAGTTTATTTTCTACTGGTGGAAATATAGATTGTTTCTTGTATTTCACTATTGTGCCAGTATTGGAAGAGGTATCAAAATGTATTAATGTACCAGTACTGGAAAATATTTTCAATTTTCAAAATATATATCTGAAAATAACTTTGGTAGAAAAAAGCCAGGAGGTTCAAGGAAAGGGCTGCAGACTTCAGGTGCCAAGGGTAATTACAGAGAGAATAAAAGAAGCCCAAAAGCCTAGGGTCTTTTTATATTTCTAAGAGAAGCAAACTTCCCCAAGGATGTGGGGGAATGCCATGAGCCTCTAAGAGATCCCAGACTCCAGATAATCAACTTAACACATTTTGGAGTGTAACAAAAATCGTGGGGTCTGTGTTGGAGACAGGGAAGGTCTACAGAAAGAAATCTCCACATCAAAAGACCTGCCCCAGAAAAAGGGTGGATCTAATCTGTTTAGAAAATTATTGATATAAAATACTCCATATCCAGAAATTGCCAGTGACTTCAAGTCATCCCACCATGTCACTCACTCTGTGATGTAGTGCTTTACTTTAATCTATATTCTATCTTTCCATATTTGTAATAAAGTGGCGTATGCATGCAGAGTTTAGAGTTTTCTATACATAGTTCAGAACAAGAACCTGCAGTTACTTCTCTCTCTCACCAAAACTGGAACAGTTTCAGGAGCCCAAAAGGGTCCCCAGAACCGTTCCCCAACCATAACAACTATTGCTCACCATTCTGAAATGAAGATTTTTTAAACCATTTTTCCTCACCTGAGTATATTCTAGGGTAAATTCCTAAAAGTAAAATATAAAGTTACAGGAATTACATATTTTAAATTCCCATAGATGTTTCAATTCCCATATGTAGTCTTTTATTTTTTTTTTAAGAAATAAGTTTTGGCTATCTTGTACAGCAAGAACATTTCGATAATCTTTACAGATTTGCTGTTTTGAGGAATTTCTACATATCACTGATTTCTTATATACATTATACACATTAACTATATCCAGTATTATAAAATTTTTAAGTATTAAGTGCTATCCTCTTGTTTTTAATATTGCATTTGCTTCATAAGAAAGATACAGGAAATAAAAAAAAATACTAAGAGGATCTACAGCCAAGAAAACTTAACTCCAACTAAGCAAAGTCATCAGTATGCTGAAAGTATCTGCTCCTGCTTTTATTACTTATCAATTGATGGACAGATAAAGATAAATGGCAATATAAAAAAGATAAGATGGTCTCTGAATAATAATTCTTTTTTGTCCCATGACACCTTCCATTTGACTTCTGCTCAAAGGTCTTAGAATTTTATATCTAGAGATAAGCTCTAGTTTATAAATTCAGAAAAATACAGCACATTGAGACTTGTTCAAAGATGATGAAGGCCAGTGGAGCCTATAACTATAAATCTTCTATTATGTCTATTCTACCTTAATAAACCCTCTCCATCTTAGAAACTGTGGCCATGTGCCCTTATGTGGTCAGTGATCTCTAAAATGCCTACTTTCTTCAAAGTTACATTTTAAATGTTAATTTATGGGAAGCAGAGCTGTGCTGAATTATCATTTACAATATGTCAATCTTGTACTTTGAAGTCCGGGGAATGATGTTTGTAAACAGTGAAAACTCAGCTTTATTTTTCTGCAATCATTTAGCTTTCAAAATATATCAAAATATACCTTAAAGATAAAAAATAAAATTACAATCTTTGACATGTTTTTCAAACATGAGTTCTTTCTTGTGTTTATAAGACATTTTTGTATAGCTTTCTCTGGATTTGATAACATAATTTAAAATTATAATGCTTTTTTCCAAAATAGCAGAAGGTTCATATACAATACAAAATCATCTTTAAAATATTATCATTTGTCATGTTAATTAGGGAAATAAGTAATTATTCAGTTAATAGCACAACCAACTATTTGATTTATATATAATACACATCCCAAATTTAAGTATTTTATTATGGCTCCTTTTTAATTTTTCAAAGAAATGAATAGAGAATTCATCTAATGCCACAAAGCTATTGTCCTAAGGTTAAAAGTCTAATGTAAAAAGCTAAGACTTTCTTTTATAGTAATATTCATTATTATACGTGATCATTACCTAGCTCAAAATTAAGTGGAATTATTGACAAATTTCAGAAAATATGGCTATACAGTTAACAAGGTCTCCTTACTATTCAAAAAAATAGACTGCTAATGTTTTACGTTATAATAAATTCAATATTGGCCTTATGAAAATGGAAGGTATCTTACTGGCAGCTGCATGAAAAATAGTCATTAGAGTTGCTCAGACAAAACTAAAGCAAGGTTTATGGCTGAGTTTTGAAATAGAGTATAACAACTCAATTCCACATATATTTGTACATAAAACTATTGGCATTGCTAAAAATAATCCTCAGAAAAATCTATTTACTGGGTCTTTGATTATTACTTAGTCACTTAGTGTAAATAAACCTAGTGGGTTTTTTTTCTTTCTTTCCAATGATCACAATAGCAGATGTCAAATACAAAATGTTAATTCAGATTCCTTTGACAAATGATAAAATGCTTAAGTGATTATGTATATTAATTCATTTATCTAACTTGTTTGCTATTATGTGTTTCAACCTCATCTCTTATACACTTTGAAAACCATGCTTTGATTTGCTAGAAATAAATTTAAGAAACTAAATTACAGTTTTAATTATTTTTGATAATAACAAAAGAAATAAATGTGAAGGTTAACATGCTCCTTCCTAGTGCATTGACATCAAAAGTTCCATGTGCTAAACTTGATGACTTGGCACTTTCAATTCATGCATAATAAATTACATTTGAGTATAGTAACAATTTTTATAGTGTCTCCTCACCTTTATCTTTGGGACTGTTTTTATTGAGCTAAAATATTATTTCACAAATATCCAAACACAACATCAGGTACTTTCTGTGTGAGTGTGTGAGTGCGTGTTCATTCATGCACACATGCATGCTAGGAATTGAACCTAGGGGCAATCTACTTCTGAGCTACAGTTCCAGCCTTATTTTACTTTTATTTGAAACAGGGTCTTGTTAAGTTACTGAGGGCCTTGCTTAGTTGCTAAGGCTGGCCTCAAACCTGTGATTGTCCCATTTCAACCTCAGTATTGGGACTGCAGGTCTGGTTTACCACCAGCTGTCTTTAGTTTTAATTTTGAAACAGTCTTGCTAAATTACAAATCAGAGGCCTCGAACCTGTCATCCTTCTGTCTCAGCACTCTTAGTACTAGAATTACTGGCATGTGCCACCACACTGGGCTAGGTACCTTTTAATAGTTCTTGTTTTCATAAAAGCAGAAGTACAAATGTGTGGACAGTGTTGATGCTTTATCATTTTCAAAGAAAAATGAAAAAAAGAAAAAAAGGTTCAAAAAGAAAACAGCATTTTGAAGTTATCTCTATTTGCTATTCAGCTTCCTGCAGTTTCTCCTACAGGACCATCCTGAAAATCATTTTAGATGTAATCAAAATAACTTCATGCAGACCTCTCAAGCCAGTACTTTGACAAGACTAGTCAAAAAATAGATGTGAACATCCACCAATTGCTTGTAGTGTATTAGATACTCTGGAGAATACAGAGAAATAGAGGTCATTTCCCTAGCACTGGAATATTTGTTTTTTATTGAAAATTACTTCTCCAAGCAGGTTTAGAAGAAGACTGACAATTATTTATTCCATTTTGATTAAATCTCCACACACTGAAACACTTTGAGGAGATAGGAATCAGTTATATTTCTTATAATACTGTAGAGAGCAAAAATTATTTTATTGGTACCCTGTTCATAGCACATTAAAAGGGTTATCATTTCAATAATTAGATAAAAGTATAATATTTTTAGTTTACATGATAAGGTTATTATGTAGTATACTTTTTTAAGTCACCATTCTTAGAGCATTTGCTAAAAAATAGCATGTATTTATTTAAAATACATTGGATTTGGGTGGTTTTTTCTGCCCTATCAATAATACAAAGAGTATTGCATTAATAAGACTCCTTTACTCATGAGTTCAGGTTGATAACTTAAAGCAAGTTTCTAATTTTTTTCTTTTTTGTTATCTACCTCCTCCCAGACTATACCAGGAAATATATTCCATATACAATAAACAACTTTGTTTATAGGGATTAAAATTTAGAATTTCTAGAAAATCAAAACTTTTATTGATGAAATATATTTTATTGGTTTGACAATGTACCTCTACTCTCTAGGTAGTAAAAATACCATTCTACATTTTTCTTCTAAATGAAAGAAAAGAGAAGGTAGAGAGTATTGCAAAGCTCAGGAAGAAATTAGATCTGATTTTTTTTATATCTTCATTTATGTAGTTTATAAGCTGTTTTATTTGTTTCTTTGCTGGATTGGGGACAGAACCCAGGTATTTATTTATGTTAGGTAAGTGCTCTGAGTTTCACACATGGGCAGGTACACACACACACACACACACACACACACACACACACAGAACTACATATAATTTGTTAAATACTGCTTGTGTGTGTGTGTGTGTGTGTGTGTGTGTGTGTGTATTTATGCAATACTGGGGATTGAACCAAGAAGTGTTCTACCACTAAGCTATATCATTAGCCCTTTTCATTTAATTTTATTTATTTTGAACAGGTTCTTGCTAATTTGCCGTGTCTGGCCTCTAACTTGATATCCAGACTCAGCCTCCTGAAGAAGTAGCTGGAATTACAGGAATATACCAGCATCCATGATTTTAAATTTGTCATTGTCTCTATGATTATATAAAATTTGCTTATTTATGCATCCAAAATTAGAAGAAATTAGACTTGATATAAAATACTTTATTAATTAGCATATTTTTAAAACAATAGAAAATATAAGCCAGGTGTGGTGGCTCATGCCGTTAATCCCAGTACTTTGGAGGCTGGGTTAGGAAGATCAAGGATCACAGGTTCCAAGCTAGTCTCAGCTACTTAGTGATACTTGGCCATTCTTAGATTATTTGTTTAACACTGTGCCAAGGGAGGTAGAAAAAATTTATAGTTTCTTCTATAATGTATCTAAAGAGGAGATAATTACCCAAAACATATTTATTGTCTTCTGCTAGAAGAAAATGAGAATGGATGCTCAGGAAGCAGAGCAGATTTATACTACTTTTATTATTAACAAATTTATGAATATATTTATACATTCATGCTTATTTTTAGTAAAAAAAAACTACTTATTGACACATTAGTTATTATAGAAATGACTTGTCCATAAATTAATTTAGTACACCAATAAGAATAATTGTCTCTGTGTGTTGTGTTAATGTGGTTATATTGGAGCTTATCAAACTACTTTTATATTTTATCTTATTTTCTCTATCCTGTATATATCATTTTGCATACTTTATAAAAATAAAAAATAAACTAAAAGGGAATAAAAAGAAGACATAGTCATTGTTACATAGATAATAAGGGACAGACAAGAACTCATTATTTTGTTTTGTTTTGTTTTCTCTTAAGTGAATGTTCTAGAGGTTTAGCCATACATTTTATGTTACTGGGATGAGAAGGACTCAATTTCAAAACGTACTGTTATGTAATCATAATGATTTTTTATATGTTTCATAATAAGACATAGTTTTCTAATTAAGAAATAATTTTACTTTCAAGCCAGGAGTGGTGACACATGCTTGTAAGCCCAGCATTTGGGAGGCTGAGACAGGAGGATCACAGTTCAAAGACAGCCTCAACTACAACTTAGTGAGGCCCTTTGCAAATAAGTAAGACACTGTTTCAAAATAAAAAATAGGGCTGGGGATGTTGCTTAGAGGTAGAATGTCCCTGGGTTCCATCCACAGCACAGCCAAAAAATTTTTGCATATTTTTGCTAGCCCACTTATAAACATTTACTTAAAACCCTGTTGTTATAGTATACTAGACTTACATTTATTTTCCCTTCATTCAATTAAGAAAGCAGAAAAGACTCTTTGTCACCTTTAGACTATATATATATATATATATATATATATATATAGTGTGTGTGTGTGTGTGTGTGTGTATTTTGTACATATATTAGATAATACTTTACTACAGTATTTTTTAAAATGTTCACCATTTGTAGCTTACACATATTGTCACTTTTTGGGAAATAATTTTCCTTTCAGAAAAATACTCAGAATAATTTAGAATTTTTAATTTTATTTATTTATTTATTTTGGTGGTACTGGGGTTCCCGGAAGCTCTTCTACCTCTGGGCTACACTCCCAGACCTATTTTCTGTATTTTTGAAACAGGGTCTCTTAAGCCAGTGCGGCTGGCCTCGATCCTCCTGCCTCTGCCTCCCAAGCGCAGGGATTACAAGAGTGCGCCACCACGCCCGGCTAGAATTTTTAATTTTCTAATTATCATATCGTGAAAATAAACTTGTATTATTGTATTAGCATAATGTAATATGCATAAACAATTTTCCCTAAAAATGTTAAACATTGAAAGGTACACATACACGTATATTTTTATTCTTTTAGGTCTTCCTGTCTCATATAGTTCTTGTCATCCTTAACAGAGACTATTAATAATTTTCATTCATTATCTCATTTATTGCATTCACCTTATGAAGCAGGATATTCTTTTAATTATTTATATTATAATTTCTCATTTTACAAAGAGGAAACTGAAGCTTAGTGAGGTCAATTGTCTGTCTTATTACAACTTTCAAAGCTTATGAAGGCTCAGTCTTAGAACTTTGGTCCAAAATCCCTACTTTTTTTTTTTTTTTCAGTACTGGGGATGGAACACAAGGACATTCTACCTCCAAACTACAACCCAGGTCCTATTTTTTTAGTCTTTTTTTTATTTTTTCAAAACAGCATCTCACTGATTTGCTCATTAAAAGCCAAAATTCCTACTTTAAATAACCTCAGAACCCCACCTCTTCTCTATTCTCCAGCAACATTAGTCTCTTCTTTTTCTAAACACAGGAAAGCATCCAATTTTCATCTTTCAAACTGAGAAAGATTAAAATATATATAAATACAAGCTGGGTGTGGTGGCACACACTTGTAATCCCAGCATTTGGGAGGATGAGACAAGAGGATCCAGGTTTGTGGTCAGCCTCAGCCAGTAAGTGAGGCCCTTTGCAACTCAATGAGAAACTGTTTCAGAATAAAGAATAAAAAATAGGGCTGAGAGGTATAGCTCAGACGTAGAATGGCCTGGGTTCCATCCCCAGCACCACAAAAACAAACAAACAAACAAACAAACAAACAAAATACCTATAAATACAAATTTCAAGGAAAGTACCAGAGTTTGATAACCTGAATGTTGTTTTAGCCAGAACACCAGAATGTAGATCACCCACGCAACAGAACAAGAACATACCACTGAAATATTCAAATTAGAGACATTAGCATTGTGTTTGTCTCCTTTATTATATGATTTATAAAATGCTGGTACACAAAACACAAGAAAATTTTAGGAGCAAGTAACTCATATGTCTCAAACCATTTTCAGATGTACAGATTACGTATTGCCAGAACATTGCTTCATTGAACTGCAATTTGTATTTAAAATAAGTTAGTTAGGATTCAGTTTTTGTCAGCTACTGCACCATTTCTCTTATTTTCCCCCTCAGTGATTGAAAGCATTATAAAAACTAAAATTATCTTAATATATATAATTACCTTAATATATATAATATATATGTATGCTAGCACATCCTGAAACATGTGTGTGTGTGTGTGTGTGTGTGTGTGTGTGTGTGTGTGTGTGCAGGTGTGCGGGTGTATGTGTATGCTTATGATTGTAGGTGGCAAGCCAATATATTATTCATCTAGTTCTTGAATAATTACCTTTATTTATTTGTATTTACACAATTCTCTACGATACCTCTTTGAAATTAAGAGATAGGGTTTTAAGTGTTTTCTAGAGAGCCAAGAACAACACTTTCTAGTTAAAAAATAAATGCACATCTACTGTTCTGTTGAAATAGGTCTGTAATGCATTCCATTTTATGAATAATTTAAAACTTTTACTTTTTTATTTCTCTTTGCAGAGCTATTTTCCCCTTTGCATAGAAACAAAGATAACCTTGATTTGCTTTCCATAAATCCTCAACACATTCTGAGGATTGCCTTTGAAACATATGTCTCATCTTAGTTCTCTCTATAATATTTTTACAAGTTCAACAATGTGCCACCTTGAAAGGCCTGAAAAGATCACCTTGTGTGATTTAGTGGTTCTTATTCTTAAAGCCTTGCTACAACCATACAAAATCAAAGACTAGTGGATTTGATGCTAGCATAGATAATGAACACTTGCCATCTAATGACTCAAATATTATTCTGACGCATTGGTTATAATTTATTGCAACAACATACTTTTAGATTTTATTTATTTTAAGCCCTCAAAATGTAGCTTTCTCATAAAAATGAAATTAAATCTAAACATGGTGCTTTCCTTGAGATACCATCTGCTTCTAAACCATTGTTTTTTTGTTTTTGTTTTTTTCTTTGGTGGTACTGGGGTTCCTGGAAGCCCTTCTACCTCCGGGCTACACTCCCAGACCATTTTTATACTTTTTTATTTGGAAACAGGGTCTCTTAAGCCAGCACGGCTGTCTTCGAACTTGCAGGATCCTCCTGTCTCCGCCTCCCAAGCACAGGGATTACAAGCGTGTGCCACCACGCCCAGTGTTTAAACCATTGTTTTCTAATGTTACCTGTTTACTCTCTTTTGTAATGATTTTACCAGTACACAAATTATTTTTATGTCTTTCATACATGAAATTTCATTACTTTTCCCTGTGTGACTATTTCTGAATGTCTTCATACATCTGAGTTTCCTTATTACATTTTAGCATTTGTTTAATTCTCATTCCATTATAATTATGGTTCAGAGAATTGTGCAGAGGAGGAGTCTTCGTTATAAAAAATAATGGTTTAGATTTTATTTTATCTGTGAGTTGTAGCATTTGTTTTTTTATTCAGAAATTAACTTCATTGTACTTGGTATTATTATGTTACAAAGATGTTTAAATAAAATAAATATTGCTATGATGGAAACTGCACAATTCACCATTGCCAAACTATGGAACCAGCCAAGATGTCCATCAGCAGAGAAATGGACTTACAAAACTGTGGGATATGTACATAATGGAATTTTACTCAGCCATAAAGATAAACATAATTGCATCACAGGGAAATGGTGGGAACTAGCGGACATTATGCTAAATGAGATTAGTCACAAGAAATAAGAAATTGTATGCTTTCTCTAGTGTGAGGAAGCTAGAGAGAAATGGGTAACAAGAGGAACTCTAGATGAAGAAGGAGATCCTATAAAGGAGCAAATAAGGTGACCTAACTGAGGGGATGGGAGGGGAGAAGAGGGAAATTCTCTAAAGCACATGATGTACTTAAACAAACATACCAAAGTCCATCACTAAGCCAAGCATGGGAAGGAGGGAGGGGGAGAAAATGGGGCAGGAATTGGGTAAGGGCTAATTGGTTGATTTGTGCATGTATGCCTCCACCATCTTTTATCCCATTAGGATATATGAATGCAATGCACCAATAAAAAAAAAATTTTTAAACTGCAAATATTAACTTTTTGTTAAGTTATATTACAAAAACAAAATGGATGACAATCCTGGAATTCAAGAAAACATAAAACCCAATCTTCCTTCTAGAAAGGCAATACATAATAACTTAAGTAACAAAATGAATCAACATAAAAATAAAATATGAAGATTATAGGTTTAAGGTAAAATATGCTATAGATAAGGAGTTCTAACACATTAAGGCAAGCTAAAAATTGAAAGCCATATAAACCTAATCTGATTATTTGTACAGATTGTTAACCTATCCCACATGTAGAGGAAAATTCAATGTATTTGATAACTGGAATTTGCAAAAGCTACATTATTCTTTTATAAAACATTTCTATGAATGTGTGTATTAAATATTTATTTTAGCATTTAAGTTTTAAAATTATTTATATATTCTAAATATTCTTTATCAGAAGAGTAGCTGGCAAAGATATTTTTCTATTCTGTGGTCTCTTTTCATATTATTTATGGTTTCTTTTGTTGTACAGAAACTTTCAACTTGATGCCATCTTATTTATTGGATCTCAGTTTTATTTCCTGAGCTTTGAGGCTCTTACTGAAAACATTTCAGCAAGTGTCTATATGCTAGAGAGTTGGTCCAATAGGATTTACAAAGTTTCTGCTCAAATTTCTAGGTCTTTGATTTATCTTCAGTTGTCTCTTGTCCAGGAGGAGAAATTGTGAAGTAGTTTTATTTATATATAGTATATAGTATAATATATAATTATATATATTATTATAATATATGATTATATATTTATATAATTCTATATGTATTATAATAATATATGTATATAATTATATATAATATATCATATGGTTTTATATTTTATAAGCACTATATAATATATATGTAGTCTTTCAAGCATCACTTGTAAAAAAGTCTATTCCCCTGCATGTTTTTTTTTTCCTCAATAGTGAATTGGTTCTAAGTGTGAGAATTTGTTTCTCTAACTTTTATTCTATCTCACTGCTTTATGTGTCTGTTTTTGTGTCAATAATATGCTGCTTTTGTTACTATAGATCTGTAGTATAAAGTGAAATCAGGTATTGCAATGCATTCACTGTTATTCTCACTGGTCAAGATTGCAAAACACACACACACACACACACACACACACACACACACACACACAATTAACCCATTTAAAAAAATGGGCAACTGAACTGAATATACAGTTTTCATAAGAATATATATAAATGGCTAATACATAAATAAAAATGCTCAGCATCTTTTTATTTATTTATTTATTTATTTATTTATTTATTTATTTATTTTGGTGGTACCGGGGTTCCTGGAAACTCTTCTATCTCCGGGCTATACTCACAGACCTATTTTTTTATATTTTTATTTTGGAAACAGGGTCTCTTAAGCCAGCAAGGCTGGCTTCGAACCTGGGCGATCCTCCTGTCTCTGCATCCCAAGAACAGGGATTACAAGCGTGCACCACCACGCCCGGCTGTTCAGCATTTTTAGCATTCTGGGAAATGCAAATCAAAACTACACTGAGATTTCATCTAATTCCACTTAGGATAAGAATAATCAATACAAACAATAAATGCTGGCAAGAATATGGGGAAATAGGAACTCTTATTCTCCATTGGTGGGATGAAAATTAGTACAACCACTATGGAGATCAGAATGAAGTTTCTTCAAAACACTAGGAATTAGAACTACCTTATGGCCCAGCCACACTACTCTTTGAATCTTTCCCAAATAATTAGTCAGAATGCTGTAGTGATACATGTGTATCCATGTTTTTAGTGGCACAATCCACAATAACCAATTTATGAAAACAATATCCCTGTCAACAGATACATGGATAAGGAAAATGTAGTATATACATACAATGGAATTTTATTCAGCCCTGAAAAGAACAAAATTATGTCTTTAATAGGAAAACAAATTGACCCTGAGAATATTATGATGTCAGATCAACCAGTCTCAGAAGGTATAGAGTCACATATTTTCTCTCAATTGTAAAAGCTAGAAAGGAAATAGGTAATAAAGATGATTTTATGTAACTGAGTAGAGTAGCCACTAGAATACTAGAAGGGGCTAGGAATAGGGAGGTGGGGAAGAGAAAGAAAAGAACTGATACAAGAAATAGTTTGATAAAGCTATGTCTATATATGAAAGTATCACTATCAATCTTACCAATATGTCTGCGGTGAGGTGGCTAACAGGGTAAGATCTGAAGGGAAGCACATTAAGATTTGTGTGCATGTATTTTTTTTATCGCTCTGCACTTCATTAGAATGTATACTTACAATGTACCTTTAAAAGTATCTTACCCAAAGATTGTTAAACAATTTCTGAATATTCAATTCTTAAATCTTCTCTATGCTATAGAAACTTTGTTTTCACCATGTCCAACATTATATAACTTTAACACTATCACTTCATAAGCTTATTGTTTGACTTTCTAATAAGTATTTCTCTTTGTGTTTTAAATCTCAGTATAAGTTTATTTTGGAAAAATTGAATAAATTAAAATATTTTTATTCAGCCAAATAATATTTCACAATTTTCCCTCAAAATTTATCAAGCCTGTTTCTCTGATTGCAAAATAGTGATTTCTGTTAAATATAAAATTAAAAATCCTTTTGATATACTTAATATCCTTAGTCCTTCTCATTTTGATAATAAATAGAAATTTATAATTCCAGTATCTCTTTCTATGCATTTATGCCTAACTCTCAGGGCACTCAAGATTAAATGCAAACATAATGGAAAAATTGATAAATAATAATGCTATTTTATTGTTAAATAACACAAATGAAATTCAAATACCCACCAAATGAGCCAAGAAGTTAGTCTTTTATTTTTAACATAAGTTTTCAATTTTATAACTGTTGTAGAGTTACATAAAACTTGTAGTGATGGTGTAGAGTGCTATTCTTGTATTGTTAACCAAACTTACCCACTTTCTTATATTGTTAACATAGCAACAGGGAACACTTGTCAAAAATAGAAAACCAACATTGACATATTGCTATTAAATAAAATCCAGATGATTTGGCTCTCGCTAGTTTTTAAGCTAATGTCTTTTTTCACCTAGCATTCTGTTAATGCCAAGGATCTCATTTAGAATTGCATATTGTACCAGATGTGGTGGCGCACACTTGTAATCCCAGCATCTGGGAGGCAGAGACAGGAGGATCACAGTTCATGGCCAACCTCAGCTACTTAGTGAGGCCCTTTGCAACTCAATGAGACCCTGTTTCAAAATAAAGAATAAAAAATAGGGCTGGAGGTGTAGTTTGGAGGTAGAATGCCCCTGGGTTTTATCCCCAGTACAAAGAAAAAAAGAAAGAAAGAAAGAAAGAAAGAAAGAAAGAAAGAAAGAAAGAAAGAAAGAAAGAATTGCACATTGTATTTAGTCATACCTCCTTAGTTTAATCTGATCATAAACAACAGGTGTTTTTTGTTTTGCTTTTATGTAATTGACATTTTTAAAGAGTAGGGGTTAATTACTCTATAGAATATCAGTTTGGGTTTTTGTAATATTTTATTCATGGTTAAATTGGTGTTATAAAATTTGGGGAAAAATACCACAGTGGTCTTGTCCTCTTTTTGCATCATATCAGTGGCATATGATATCAGTATGAGTTATCATTAGTAATGTTAACCTTGATTATTTGGGTAACACAAAATTAGGTAATTTTTTTCACTATGAATTATATTTTTCTCCTTTCCATACTCTTTTCTTTGGGAGAGAACTATCAGGTCCAACCCTTACTCAAGGTTGCAGAGCATGGTTTAAGCTCTACCTTTTAGCAGGGATGATGTCTAGATAAATTATTTTGAATTTTTCTCTAAGGTTTTTTTTTCTTGCCCCTCTTATTAATTTAAAGTCTTAGTTTTTATGGGGAAAATATCGATCTGAAAAGGTAAGATGAAGGAAGGAAACATGCTCAGATGATTTTTCTCTGAGGAATAAAAATAACATAGAAGAACTCTGATTTATTTCTCTTGAAATTCTCAACATGTTCTAAATAAATTTGCAAACTGGATTCCAGTGCTCTGTAATAACAGCTCATAGGAGAAAAAGAAGAAAAAAGACAGGACATTAAAATCACATCACATTCATACATATTAAACATTCATATATATACCTGTGATGCCCTTTATGTATTTTTATTGAGAGATTAAAAATCCTTGTATGTCAAAATACTTCAAAAATGTTTTTAGGTCAACTTGTCTATGAAAAATGTCAACACTCACTCATCCATCAGCTTCCAGTAAAATCTGGATTGCAACCAAATGTACATTGCTGAGTACTCCATCTTCCCTCTACAAACCTTATCCAAGACAGACCACTTTAGCATTTTTCTGTGTTGCCAACTATGTATCCTCTGAAGGATTAAAAGTGGAGAGAGAGAGAGAGAGAGAGAGAGAGAGAGAGAGAGAGAGAGAGAGAATTGCAAACTACAAAATGTCATCAAAATTATTTTGAGTTATTATCTCAATAATAATTTTAAGTTATTATCTCAAAATCAGTAAGACAAAGGACATCAAACACTTTATTTACAGTATGTGTATTTCCATACTTCTAAATCAGTTGTAGAAGCAAATAAGGACAAAGACTTTTGTTTCTTTGCCACTTAGATTTTTAAAAGAAAAAGGGTCAGAGGAAATGGTGTAAAAGAAAGCATCAGTATGCAGCCCCAGTTCATTATCCTACAGGCCAGGAGTTGAACTTCAGAGAGGGGTTCTCACTAAGAAAGTTATAGTGGAACTGAGATTGCCAAACCACTCCCATCCTTTACAGTCCTCGATTATTAAAGAAAATAAATACATTAAAATGTAAGGCTTTGATTATATTAAACACTTTGAGCAATATTATAAGAAATAATTTATTGGGTACTAGAAATTTTTGAATAATTATTCAGGTTGAAAAAATAAGTCCTAACCATCTTTGGTAAATTTCCAATGTTTTCCTTTTTTTTTTTTTTAGTTCAATAGAGCTAGAGATTAAATAAATTGAGGGTTAGAAGCTTGAAAGGGTTAATAACTTCTCTACAAAGCAATACACATCTGATAGAGTCAAGGCATCTTCCTAGAGAGGAAGTATATTAATGATTATTATGCTCTGACTTTTGTTTCAAATAAGGTTCACCTGCTCTGGCTTTATTTTTGCATTACATTTTATTGCACAATAAAATAAATTTTAATTTGCACATTTTTCTTAAGCTACCTTGTAACAATAAATTTTCTTTTTCTTTTTTCAAGTATTCACCTTCACTTAATAGCAAAAGACAACAGAAAACTCAACTTCTCAACCTCTAAGACCTTCAACAAGAATTAAAGTTTATGCGTAAATTCCCAAAGAGTGAAATTGATTTTAAGGTTCTTATTAACCAGGTGAAACAAGAAATGCATTATTCTCGATGACAAATGCATAATGGTTTAAGCTCTCATCCTATGCTATGCTTTGGGCATTTTTCCACAGAATTACACAAAAGGGAAAGTTTACTCTTATTCATTCCACAGTCAAAAAAATCATTACTCAACCACATGAAACTTTTAAGTTTGTAATGTAGGTTAAACCTTTAAGTTTCCTTTTGCCTTCTACCTCCGAGTCATTTTGTGGTACTAGGGATGGAACCCAGGGGCATTCTACCTCCAAGAATGCCATATTCCAAGAATATCACAAAAATACTCCAAGAATACCACAATATAGTACCACATTCTTTGTGGTACTGGGATGGAACCCAGGGGCATTCTACCTCCAAGCTACACCACCAGCCCTAATTTTTTTTTTATTCTTCATTTTGTAATAGGGTATTACTGAGTTGCAAAGGGCCTCACTAAGTAGCTGAGGCTGTCCTTGAACCATGATCCTCCTGTCTCAGCCTCCCAAATGTTGGGATAACAATCATGTGTCACCGTGCCCAGCTATTTATTTTTTTAAGAATGTCACTTAGCTCTAAGAGGATCTGCAGGTCTTTATAGGCATTGTGTAGATTTCATGATCAGACATCCTGAGCAACATTTGGTATGTGCACTAAACAAAGTGGTCCATGCAGAAGCAGCTGGATAAGCCAGATGACTTCCCTTGCCACGCATCAAATCACAGTTTAAAGCCAGAAGACTGTGTCGCTCTAGTAGAGAAGAACCGTTATGCAGATAAACAAAAAGATGGGGACAAAATGCCAATTCTTGCAAGATTGTCACAGCTGGAGTGAGCTCAGCTTAAGTCTTCTGTTCCTTTGGAATTTTTTACCCTGGTTTCTATGTGGGCCTGGAGAAAATAAAGGTAATTGAGGAGAAGTTGAAGGAATAAGTTTCAGCCTAAAAAAGCCAAAGAGGCAATTTGGCATTAACTATTCAAGTCTTGTCTTGACTGATCTAATAAAATCAAAAGGAAGAGTAGAAAAAAGGTCACGTGTTCTACTGAATAGGAATGGATATTAATAAACAATCATCAAAAGAACTGATACATCAGCCTCAAAGACCTGTGGATTGCACCTACTATTCTTTTGGTTTATTGTCTGAAAGAATAATAAACAATCATCAAAAGAACTGATACATCAGCCTCAAAGACCTGTGGATTGCACCTACTATTCTTTTGGTTTATTGTATGAGAGAAACTCCACCCAACTAAGAGGTGAAAGTGATGGGTACTCTGTGGGCAAAAATTCATTTAACAATGCATTTTTCAGTCCTTTTGAGAATTTCAATAGGTGGAATTAAGGGATAATTATTAATGTCCACTGCTATCTCTAGTCCGTTTCTCAGAGCTTCATCTTGGCACCACTGAAAGAACTGAAACAAAAAGCCAAATGAATTATCTGACTACATTTCCAACACACTGTGTTATCCCAAGGGGAGACTGCTTAGGTTGTACCAATACTCCCAATGCTATCTTCAATTAATGCATAAATCTATTTTCCTCCTATTCTTGAAATTGATTAATGTTGAAATACAGCCATTCATCTTCAAGCCTGAGTATATTTAGAAACTGAAAGCTTTTTAAGTTAAGATTCAAAACTTAATGTGGGGTATTTTCTGCTTTGAGGATGTATCCAATTTTTCTGCCTAGCTTTATCATCATCAAAACTGCCTAACTTTGAGTGCATAATGTACTAAGAATGCTGTCTGCATAGCTTTTTCCTTCAAGAGCTGGCAAAAGGTAAACAATAGAAATTGTACATGGAGATAATCAACTATGGCAATTTAAACAATGTACTCTGTGTATGGGAGTTATTTGAAAGTGAATCTTAAGAATATATATAGGTATCATTTACAGACCTTCCTTCAAGCCTTTCTATTTTCCCCTATGTTAGTTACTGGCTCATTCTTCTGTGCCAATCTTCTTAGAAGGTCAAGAATAATTCTAGACTTCCTTGTCACCTCCTTCCATTCTCTCATTAACAATATCTGGTTCACTCTACAGCCTAGAAATATTTTTGATATATTTTCTCTAATTACACTTTCATTGCCTTAGCCTTTTATCATTTCTAATCTTAATGATTTCACTCTGTAACTCTTCAAAAATTTTTCACTTTCTCTGGATTACCTTTAATCTATCCATACTGCAACCAGATCAGCATCTCTTAAATAATAAACTAATTATTTGAGCTTTCAGCTTAAAATAGTTCAATGGTGTGCTCTTCCCTAAGCCAACAATCTCTGCCTACCAGCATCCCTCTGCAAACATCATCTTCCCATGTACACTAAAACTTGGAGCACACTAAAGCTTCTTTTGGTTTCTCAAATGGGATTCACAATCTTTCTCCCTATCATTCTTAACTACACCTTTTCTTTTGACTGAATTATCGTATGTCTCATTTCTTTGCTCTCCAGGAAGTATACCCCTGTTCCACATACCTTCACACTTATAAGAAAAATTTTACTCTTCATACACTACTGAACTTGAATATATCCACTTTCAGAAGCATTCCATGATATCCCCAAGAAACACTTTATGTGTTCCATCTAAATACTATTTCTATGTCTGCTTCTTACATTTTACTTTGTGCTAATTTGTTTTCCTGTTTATCTCCTCACTGTTTTATCTTTGTATCTATAGTATACAATAGGTACCTAATAAATGTTTGATGATTCACTATATGAGTAAATGGATGAAACTTGCATTCCTATTTAAAATCATATACTTATTTAGCAAAATTTTCACTAATAAAAATTTTATGTAAATAGTAGAACCTATTACAAATAATTAGCATGGAATTAGTATTAGGCAAAAATCATATGCTGGGGAAAAGATAGTCTCTTCAACAAATAGTGTTGGCAAAACTTTTTAACCGTATGTAGAAAAATGGAAATGAACCCCACTTTCTCACCCTGAACAAACTCAATTCAAAATGGATCAATCAGACTAGAGACCCTGCAGCTCCCTGAAGAGGGCCTAGGTCCAACACTTGAACACATAGGCATAGTTAAAAACTTTACCAAAAGAAGATAGAGGCACAAAAAATTAAGTGGAGAATAAATACAGGGGATTATAGTAAAGTGAAGAGCTTCTGTATAGCAAAGGAAACCATCAAGAAATTCAAAAGAGCTGAAAGAATAAAAGAAAAAAATTGCCAACTATTCCTCCAGTTGAGTACTAATATCTAGAATATAAAGAGAACTCAAGAAACTCCCTGCTAACTCAAACAAAAATGGGAAAGTGAACTGAATAGACACTTGACAAAAGAGGAAATTCAAAGGGCCAATAAATGTATGAAAAAATGCTCAACATGATTAGCAATCAAAGAGATGCAAATCAAAACTACCCTGAGATTTAACCTAGTTCTAACTAGTATCATCAAAAACACAAACAACAAATGCTGGCAGAGATGTGAAGTGGGAACTCTAATATATTGTTAGTGGGTCTTCAAATTAGTGTAACCACTTTGGAAAACAGTAAAGAGGATTCTCAGAATGGGAACAAACCTACTGTATGGTCCAGCAATACCACATCAGAGTATCTACCAAAAAAAGAAAACCAAACTACCAAAGTAATGCATGTATATCTATGTTCATAGCCACACAATTCACAATTGCTAAACTGTAGAACCAGCCAAGATGTTCATGAACAGATGAATGGATTACAAAACTGTGAGATATGTACACAATGGAATTTTACTCAACCATAAAGAAAAACAAAATTATGTCATTTACAGGGAAATGGATGGAACTGGAGAACAGTATGCTAAATTAAATTAGTCAGTAACAGAAAGTAAGAAATTGGATACTTTCCCTAATATATAGAAGCTAGAATGAAAAAGGGTAATAAGAGAAACTCCAGATGAAGAAGGAGAAATCATAGATGAAAAAATAAAGTGACCTTACTGAGGGGATGGGAAAGAGAAAAATTTCCTAATACACATGATGTACATTCACAAACATATCAATCAGTAAGCCAAACATGAGAAGGAGAGAGGAGAGAGGAAATAAGGTGAAAATCTGGTAAGGACTAAATGAGTGATGTGTGCATGTATGCCTCTACCATCCTGTACCCCATTAAGATGTATGACTACAGTGCACCAACAAAAAATTGAAAAAATTAAATGAACAATATTAAGTAAAGGACACCATCACATTTACATAGCATCTGGCACTGGATATTTACTCTACCTAATTGTCTGTTTAATTCTAATTTCATAGACTATTCTACATTAAAAACAAAGTAATGACTTGCTTTAAAAGGTGCTTTTAAAATAAGTTTTCTTTTATATTTTTAGTAAAATATAGTATTACCTCAAATACTCAACTAATTTTATCCATCTGTACACCTCTTCTAGTAGTTATTTCTTCTCTTTATTTGGAGAAGCTATTGCTATAATTGCAAAGTTTTCTTAAGAAAGGAAGGCTGTAAAAATTGGGTGCTCTGACTCTTGGGTACCACCAAATCATTGCAAATGTTCTGTGTGAAGGTGGGGAAGCGATGGTCTGATTATGTTTTCCTTCTTTGTGTTTATGCATTCGAAATATTTTCCCACAGGTTTCTTTACTTTCACATTTCAAGGGCAAAGATTTTCTAGTTTTAAAAACCTTTTAAAAATTTAATAGAGCAAACATTGTGTGGCACACACCTCTAATCCCAGTACTTGTGAGGCTGAGACAGGTGGATCACAGGTTCATGGCCAGCCTTAGCAGCTTAGTGAGACTTTCAACAATCTTGTATGAAACTGTTTCAAAAATTAAAAATAAAATAAACTAGGGCTTGGGGTGTAGTTCAGAGTTAGAATATCCCTGGGTTTAATCCCCAGTAACACACACACACACACACACACACACACTGTAATAGCATGATAGCATGATACCAGATAGTATAGTATTGCCTTTAATTTTTTTCAATAAGGGCATTAAAAAATCCATTTATTATGATAAATTTTCAAATGCAAAATTTTGATGCAAAAATGTAATGCAAAATATTTTCATAAAGTAGAGTGTACTTTATGTGCTTTATAAAAACTAACTACCTTTCATGTAGATTAATAAGAACTTTATGTTGGGCTAACCCTAAAGACTGATGTCGAGGTGCCACCCCTTTATTGATGGGAACAGGCAGTGATTCCTCCCTTTAGTGAAGGATGACTTTCACATAAATCAAGTGTAAGATGGCAGGAGAAAAAGAAAATCCAAGAACAGAAATCATGTCTCTGGATTTATTAATGATGGTATTTTGTTGATTGTCAAGAAAACTTATTTTGATAAATGGGATTCAAAGAAGGATGTATCAATAAATATCGTAAGGTAAACATTTATGAATGTCTAGTTTACTAGGTTCCATCATTAACACTTTTTTTTAGTGGAGGAGATAGTTGTGTTTTACCACTTCATTATTTTTCACTGACTTTGTGAATTTGCCTTTCAAATGCTATCCTTTAGCTTGTATAAAATTCCTACTTTTATAGATGGCAGTTAACTTATTCTTCCTTTTCTTGAAGATAAAATCAAAGCTATTTCTTTTCTCTTTTTAGTTAAACAAACCAATAGCATTATAATTTAAGATTCAAGTAATGTAGTAATTTAGAAAAAAATTTCTCTGAATTGAGCAATTCAATCTTATCTTATTTGCAATTCCAATTGTATGTAGTGGTGAAGATAGTCATCTTAATATTATGTGCTGTGTATATGACAACATAGAAAAATGCCTATACTGTTTATATACATGGCAACTACTCATATCTAGATTAATGTTACCTATTAAAACTATAGTATAAATATTTACCTACCATTTTGTCAGAGAATTATATATTGCCTAAGCACTATTATTCTTGTACTATGTTTTAAATTTTTCTCTTTGAGATAAACATTACTGTAAAATGAAGAAAATAGAGGGGTGCTTTGCTAAGATTCCAATGTTGTGCCATTCACATATCAGATAATTACTGCACAACAATAGGAATCATATGTTAAATTCACTGTTTTCTGCTTCTGCATTTACACATTTTACCACCACCAATTTCACACACACACACACACACACACACACACACACACACACACACACGTGCACATACTTCAATTGTTTCATCGAGGTTTACAGGAAAACAAACAAAGAATACCAAGCTTTGGCATCAGAAAAAAAAAAATGCTCCAAAACCTCAATCAGTCATTTACATTGGGTGAATGGCAGGTTTCCCAAATGTCACTGGAAATATAAACTATACTTCTCTACATGTTTTCTTTGCAAACTGAATTAGATCCTGTTTATATTACTATTGTAGAACATGTATGTCCATTTTTGAGCCATTGTTGGTGATTTTAAGTCTGTTTATAAAGATATCTCTGATTCAAGGGAAAAAATATTTTCTAGATTGACACACTTTTAATAATTTTATGAGTGTGTAAAATTATATAAGATATTGAGCTTCATTGTTGTATACTCATATATGCATATGCCATTTGTTCAATTTCATGCCACAGCACCTCCACTTACCCTCTTTTCTCCCCTTCCACTTATTCCTTCCTCTACTCTACTGGTCTTCCTTCTATTTTCTTGAGATACTTGCTTTTTTCCTTTTACCCTCTATATTCTACATTTGAAGAAAAACATATGATCCTTGACTTTCTGAATCTGCCTTTTTCTGCTTATCCTGATGCTCTTAAATCCAATTACTTTTCCTATAAATGACATGCTCTTTCTCTTATTCATGGCTGAAAAAAGACTCCATTGTGTGTATGCATATATATGCATAAATATGCACATACATCCATATATACAATGCATATATGTGTATGTGCTTATATGTATAGACATAAATATATGTGGATACATACATATGTGTATACATTTATACATGACATACACATACATTTTTAATCCTTTCATATGTTGACAGATATCTTGCCTAGTTCCATAACTTGGCGACTGTGAATTGTGTTGGGAGAAACATGGGTATGTATTTATCACTAAAGTAAGGGGATTATGATTGTTTGGGGACTATCAAGGAATGGCATAGCTAGGTTGTATGGTGGTTTCCTTCCTAGTCTTTTTAAAGAAGCTTCCATAGTGATGCTGTAGAGGTTGCTGGGTAAATGTCACCGGCCATGTTTAAGGGTTCCTACTGCCTTGCATCCTGATCAGCATTAATGATTGCTGGCATTCTATGACTGGCATTCTAACGAGTTAGATGGAATCTTGGTGTAGCTTTGATTTCCGTTTTCCTCTTTGCAAAAGATATCGAACATATTTTTCATAAGCATTTTGGCCAGTTTTACTTCTAAAGGAATGTCTGCTTGTTTCCTCTGTCCACTTATTGATTGGGTTGCTTTCTCAATGGTAAGGTTTCTGGGTTCTTTGTATACTTCAGATATTAATTCTCTATCAGAAGACTAGTTGGCAAAGATTCTCTCCCATTCTGTAGGCTCTCTATATACTATTGTTTCTTTTGCTGCATAAAAGCTTTTGAATTTGATATCATTCCATTTATTTATTTTTGATATTTCCTAAGCTTTAGAAGTTCTAATAAATTGTTTCATGGTCCTATATGTTGCAGTATTAACCCTATATTTTTTTCTTGCAGTTACAAAGTTTCTGTTATAATTTCTAGGTCTTTGATCTGTTTTTAGTTAACTTTTGTGCAGGGAGAGACAGGGATCTGGTTTAATTTTTCCACATATAGATATCCAGTTCTCCTAGAAATATTTGTTATTCCACATATGAGAGGAAACATAGGAAGCTAGAGAAAAATTAGGAGACAAAAGTAACTTCAAATAAACAAGGACCAATACCAGTAGAACAGTGGAAGGGAATTTGAAAAGGAAATGAGGAGGAGAAAAGAGATATCTGATGAAAGAAACCATTCAGACAATCCTACGCACATATATACTTTTAGGTACTTTGTCATGGATGAGAGATTATATCTTTATGGGTTTGTTTCTATGAATTCTGAGGTTTCATTGTCTTACTACTTTTTTTTTGCCAGAGATAGAAGCCAGGGTTATTCTGCCGCTAAGGTCCATTGGCAGTCAGGTTTTTTATTCTTTATTTGTGAAACAGGATCTCACTAACTTACAGAGGGCCTCACAAATTGCTGAGACTGGCCTAGAATCTGCGATCCTCCTCTTTCATCCTCCCAAGTATGGGATTACAAGTGTGTGCCACTATGCCCAGTTTAACAGCCCTTTTCAGAAAAAAAGAAAAAAAAAAGGTTACTCAGGACCTGAGCCTATATATTTACATTTTTTAATTAAGTAAACAGAAAGAGTGACAAATTATCATGTTTTGTATACCTATATTTAGTTCCAGCACCCTCAGGGAGGGGGAAGTTTGGTCTCAATTTGGGAACCTATGAATGTGTCCATGTGAACCAATGCCATACTGTTTTTATTATTATAGCTTTGTAGTATAATTTAGAATTGAGTATTCTGATATCTCTGGAATAGCTGTTTTTCCTCCATATTACTTTGGAGATTTTGAATCTTCTTGAAGATTAAATGTCACATGCAATTTCATTCTTTGTTTAATATTGTACAATACAAACATTTAATAGTAAGAAAATTAACTGGATTACTAAAATAAGCTCATTCATTCTAAATAGTTCTGAGGATTGCTTATGAATAAGCAAGAGAATGTGAAGGCAGATGTGGTGGCACATATTTATAATCCCAATACTTGAGAGGCTAAGACAGAACAGTTTCAGGTTCCAGGTCATCTTCAGCAACCTAGTGAGTCCCTCTGCAATTTAACAAGAATCTCAATGTAGTTTTGATTTGTATTTATCTATTTGTTAATGATGCTGTACATTTTTATAAAATATAAAATAAAAAGGGCTGAAGTATAACATGAGTCTCTGTAGGAAGTACATACTGCTTGATGAAACAACAGCAACAGGGTGTTGTAGGATTGGTGATGTGCCCATCTAGAGTCAGGATACCTTATCCTCAAGAGCTAACAAGCCTGATTTTATCCCTTGTGACCTGATTTTACCTCTAGAAACATATTCACACTAGACAAATTAAAGAGATTTGAGTTTAAAGCTAATATGCCAAATTTCTCCATTAAGGAAAAGTATTATTCGTGCTGAAATAAAAGTCATGCACTGACTGCCCCTCTAGGCAATATCAGAGGATGGCAAGTTAAAACTCACATTTCAGTTTTCTGGAATAATATGAAAACTTTATTTTGTAACTGCTATTGGATAGGTGAATTTCTGCAGTCAACATGTAAGAACCTTAAATCATGATAAGAGGGTTACCTGGTTATTATGGAACATGTGGAATAATTGTTACCCTAATACCATTAAAAGTTTCAACCATCTAAGAACATTTTAAATTTTCTCTACATGCTACCTTTCTAACTACCACAAGAACCAGATAGATGTTGCGTTATAGTTAGCATTTGTTTCTTTCTATGGGTGCAGGACAGACAGACCTTCTTGTTGCCTGTTACATCTCTCCAGCAATATATATTAACATCTGTGACCATACTACAGACAAATCTTATAAGCCTGGGAACTATTGTCTCTATAATGTAAAAATTGCTCTGTTTTATATGTTGGTCAAGCTTTCGTAGTTAAAATAAAATTTATTTTGCACAATGTTTTTTCACTTCTTTCTCACCCTTACCCCCAGTGATGGGGATGGAACTGAGGAATTTACACATGCCAGGCAAGTGCTCTGTTATTGTCTAACACTCCTAGCCTTTAAATTCTTGATGAAATATTGGAATGCCTGCCTTCTAAAAAGATAAGTTACACTAGGTCTAATGTGAAAATAATAATTATTAATAATGGTAATAATAATAAAAAAATAAATTTAGAAGAAAAGCATCAACAAAATAAGAGAAGTAGGGAAAGGGAGTGGGACAGAGAAAAGTAGCAGAATATTCTAACATGGAAGCTGTCAGATTTGGGTTTCCAATTTTCTATATTACCAATATACACAAAATATACCAAATATCCCAGATCATAATAACGAACTCCCAACTGATTTTGTTTCCAGTGCTTCTGCAGTAAGGTCACAGGGGCATAGATATAAAATATTCAAAATTTTGACCCTGGCCAAATGTATCATCCTTCAAGGTCAGCTTATAGGCCAAAATCTTTTCATGGTAGTTTAGCACAGTAAATTTGAGAAAGAGCAGGTACAGCACTGCTCCTTCTGATTTGTTTCATGGAAAAACTGAATGTGTGTCAGAGATCTGGCACACTACAGAAACCCTACCCCTAATATTCAATGAAAGGATTTGCCTATAGGGCTTCCTGAACAAAGTAAATCATCTGATGACTGGCTCAAATTTTTCTTTGTATTTGTAATATTTGTGGCTATTTGACCACCACTGTCTACTAATGCAGTGTTTCAATACTTGTAAGATGCCAGAGGAATAGAAATCTTAATATCCTTCATCTATTTACTTAAAAGATATAGGTTTTCAGGTTGCCAAGAAAAATGATTCCATGTATCTACTATTAACAGCAAAAACATTCCCTCAAGCATGTACTTCTCTGATGCAATATGATGCATTCTGTGGTCATATAATAAGGCTATCTCTATTTCTTTAACCAACTTTCTGAGCCATTGATACAATGACATCATGTTGGATATTTGATAATTTTACCCGAGTGTCTTCATACTCCTTCTGACCTTTCCCATCATCACTTCAGAGGCATCAGAAGTCTTATAAAATAAGATACCTCTTTATATTTGGAACTACCAATCACCATGGTGCTATTTTCATCACTTTATCCTGTCAGTGTAAGAAATATTTTTTATGAATTTAATTCTGCCAAAAATATTTTGGAAAATTTATTATCTTCTTCCTGAAATTGCTTGGAACCCTACCATTGCTCTTTCATGGCTCAAGTATTTCTTGTGTCAACTTGTGAATTGAATAAAAAAGAAGAAGGAGTGGTCATATATAGAGGACCCTGAAAGGTTAAAATAAGAAACATAGCTAGAGGAGTCAGGAAGGAAACAATAAAGGCTTTGATTAAGGAGCATGTGCCTGCATTTCCATCAAACCAAGAGGACTGAAAATTTATAACAATGGTTTCCTTGCATTGAGCCATCCAATGGATATAGGCCACATATGTGATACTCTGTAGGCTGACACATAAGATTGGAGTTATGATCAATGCTCCCATCATGTTGTAATTTCAATCCATTCTCTCTTATTCCTAAAAGCAAATGGAAGTCAATAAACATGACTTTCTTACAAGGATAACTTTTGATCTACTATAATTTATAAGAAAATTAATCATTAAAACATGTCAACACCTGACACCTTGTAACTAATCTGTGTGCTCCTATGCTTTAGTCAAATATTATGAGATATACCTATAATAATTATTATTCACAAAGCAAATGACAGATACGACAGAATCTAAAAGTTCTGACCTGTAGCCTTCAGAATCTATAGGGAGTTTTGCTTACTCAGGTGGGAACCAGAGAACAACTGAGCATGAACAAAGAAAGGGTGAGGAAGAAAAGACTATCAATGCATTTAAACAACATAAGATTATTTTTTTGCATTTAGAAAAAATAAGGAGGCAGAGGAGAAAAGTTTTTCAGTGATCAAGCATTTCTGTTCCAATTCTTTGATGAATTCACAATTGGTTGCCATTTTTGCCCACATTGGGGTAATGTTTTATGAATACTATACCCTTGGGTTTTCTACAGAATCAAGACATGTTTCTTATGAGATTATACCCTAGAGCCTCATTCAGAAATAAACAGTTCATTGCTTATAGGGTTTTTACAGAGAAAGCTCTCTTTCAAAGGATACCTAACTAAAAAAATTGAAGTATAAAACTATTTCTATACACTGATCCCCTAAGCCATGAGTTTTCTAACTTGTCCCTTTGTGTAATATGGGTCCTGAGGCTTTAGTCCTCTTTTTTTGGAAAGTAGCATATCATAAGTGTGCAAATTACTTGGTTCCCAGGGGTAAATGGTTGCCAACTGTAATATTTTATAGACTTTTCTCAACAGTGCATAATAAAGCAATGTAACACACAGATCACATTGAAGAGCTCCATTCACCATAGGAAAGTTCTTAGAATTTTTAACTTGGTAGAAAATTGACTACCAATGCACATTATCTACAAATATGGCATCTATGTTAAGTTTTTATTTATTTAAATGTTTTGCAGTATGGGGGATGAAACCCAGGGACATTCTACCTCCAAGCTAAACCCGCAGCCCTATATTTTTTGAAACAGGGTCTCACTGAGTTACAAAGAGCCTCACTAAGTAGCTGAGGCTGTCCTCGAACTGTGATTCTCCTGTCTCAGCCTCACAAACATTGGGATTACAAGCATGTGCCACCATTTCCAGTTTACATTCAGTTTTTAAACTCTCTGATTTTGAAAATATTATTTTACTAATTAAATAGATGTCTAGTTGGTGTAAAATGAATGAAAGAAAGAAGAAACCATATACTATTAAAACATATTTTTCTGAGTGGTATGTTTAGTACTTTTCATTATTCTATTTGCCTTTTAAGTGCTTTGTTAATATGATATAAAAACTAATCAATAATTTTAAGACTCAAGCAACCAAGTGTTATTAACCACTTTTCCAGATACTATATATATATATATATATATATATATATATATATATATATATATATATATAACGTATATATTTATTAGTGCATTATAGTCATACATCACAATGGAATACAAGACTTGTGAGGATATACAAGCACACATCATCTAATTAGCCTTTATCCAATCCCCATCCCATTCCCTCCCCCCCTCAATCCCATGTTTGATTGGTGATTAACTTTGATACATTTGTTTACATACATCATGAGTTTTAAAGAGATTCCATCCATCCCCATCCCATCCCCTCTGATTGGTCACCTTAACTGCTCCTCTATAGGGCCCTCTCTTCAACTGCATCTCCTCCTATTATCTATTTCTTCCTAGTTTATGCATATTAGGGAAAGCATCTGGTTTTTTATTTTCTGTGATATTTCTCTGTGTATGCTGCATTACAAGTACCAATCCCATTCTTGACAGCCCCGCCACTGGCCTGGCCACCCGGCAGACTCTGATGCTGGCCTCACTGGCTACAACCTTGCTTCATGGCAGGCCCCAATCCTGGCCTTGCTGGCCCCGACACCAGCCTCACCCCTTGGCAGGCTCCGATCCCAGCCTCAGAGGCCCCAGCAATGGCCTAACCCCCTCAGCAGGTTCCAATCCTGGCCTTGAGGCCCCAGCACTGGCCTTGCCTCACGGCGGGCTCTGATCTCGGCCTCACTGGCCCTGGCACTGGCCTCACCCCTCAGCAGGCTCTGATCCCAGCCTCGGAGGCGCCAGCACCTGCCTTTCCTCACTGCAGGCTCCGATTCCAGATTCTCTGACCCCAGCACCAGCCTAACCCCTCGGCAGGCTCCGACCCTGGCCTCAGAGGTCCCCACACAGGCCTTGCCTCACAACAGGCTCCAATCCCGGCCTCGCAGGTCCCAGCACAGTCCTATCACTTAGGTAGGCTTTGATCCCAGCCTCATAAGCCCCAGCACCAGCCTTGTACCACAGCAGGCTCTGATCCCAGCCTCGCTGGCACCGGCACCTGCCTAAACCCTCAGCAGTCTCCAATCCTGGCCTCGGAAGCCCCAGCACCAGTCTTGCCTCACAGCAGTTCCGATCCCGGCCTCACTGGCCCCTACACTGGCCTTGCCCCCTCAGCAGGCTCCGATCCTGGCCTCGGAGGTCCCCACACTGGCCTTGCCTCCTGGCAGGCTCCAATCCCCGCCTCACTGGCACTGGCACCAGCTTTACCCCTCAGCAGATTCTGATCCCAGCCTCAGAGGCCCCAGCAATGGCCTAACCCCTCAGCAGGTTCCAATCCCTGCCTTGGAGGCCCCAGCACGGACCTTGCCTCATGGCGGGCTCCGATCCTGGCCTCACTGGCTGTGGCACCAGCCTCACCCTTTGGCAGGCTCTGATCCCAGCCTCAGAGGCCCCAGCACCTGCCTTACCTCAAGGCAGGCTCCGATCCTGGCCTCGCTGGTTCCGTCTCCAGCCTAAACCCTCAGCAGGCTCTGATCCCAGTCTTGCTGGCCCCAGCACCTGCCTAACCCCTCAACAGGCTCTGATCCAGACCTCAGAGGTTCCAGCCCCAGCCTTGCCTCCCGGCAGGCTCGAATCCCAACCTTGCTGACCTGGACACCACCCTAAGCCCTTGGCAGGCTCTGATCCTGACCTCGCTGGCCCTGGCACAGGCCTAACCCCTTGGCAGGCTCCTATCCCAGCCTCAGAGGTCCCAGAAACAGCCTTGCCTCATGGCAGGCTCCAATCCCAGTCTTGGTGGCCGCAACATCGGCCTTACCCCTCCGCAGGCTCTGATCTCGGCCTTGGAGGCCCCAGCACCAGCCTTGCCTCATGGCGGGCCCCAGTCCCAACCAGGCTGGCCCCGGCACTGGCCTCACTTCTCTGCAGGCTCCGATCCTGGCCTCAGAGGCCCCAGCTCTGGACTTGCTTCATGGTAGCCCCCAATCCCAGCCTCGCTGGTCACAGCACCGGCCTAACCTTTCGGCAGACTCCAATCCTGGCCTCCGAGGCCCTACACTGGCCTTGCCTCACAGCAGGCTCAGATCCCAGCCTCATTGTCCCCGGCACTGCCTCACCCCTTGGAAGGCTTCAATCTGAACACCCTCTTCACATAGCATGTTGTCCCAAGTTCAGAAGCATGTGCGGTGGTAGCATTCTGCCTCTGGGGTTATTTCTTCAAAAAATCCAGGTGTGTTGCATCAGATCTCTGCCTCTCCTAAGTACTGGCCGCTGCCATTGCTGCTGCCTCCACCATCTCAATTCTTTCCCAAACTCTTTTCCCACACTGCATGTTGTCCAGTATTCCTGAGCATGTGGGACAATTTCTTCAGAAGATCAGGGTGGATTGGATCAGATCTCTACCTCTCCCAAATACAAGCCTCCACTGCCCCGCAGCCGCCGCTGCCAATACTGCCTTCCTCCTAGGTCTCCGCTGAGCTCCCTCCTTACAGATGATGTCCAGGATTCTTAAGCATGTAAGGAAGAAGCAATCCCCCTTCGGGGGGAATTTTTCCAAAAGT
Source organism: Muscardinus avellanarius (assembly GCF_963383645.1). Classification (NCBI taxonomy): domain Eukaryota; kingdom Metazoa; phylum Chordata; class Mammalia; order Rodentia; family Gliridae; genus Muscardinus; species Muscardinus avellanarius. The sequence continues at coordinate 69,027,637 of NC_137787.1, forward strand.
TCCAGGTCAGTTGGATATATTTTGCCTGCATCTCCAGAATCCCTGCTGCCTCCGTGGCCATCTTGACCCCTCTCCAATGTCTTTTCTTTTCTTTTTTCTTTTTCTTTCTTTCTTTTTTCTTTTCTTTTCTTTCTTACTTTCTTTCTTTCTTTTTTTTTTTTGAATAAGAGAAGACAATATATGTGGTTTGAAGAGGTTGTGGGATCAGGCATTAAGTAGGAATTAATTTTTTCTCCCTTCCAAGAGCCAACAGCCTCACCACGCAGAGCAGGATCTGCTATTCTAAGCGCATCATGGCCCGGCGCAGCACAGCAGTGCTGAATTTCTCGGTACCTGCGGCTTGGCCTCCCGCCCAGGCACAGGGCCCAGGACTGTCCCCAGCCTCAGCACAGGGCATTCCTGGGAGTGGACTAGGCCACCCACCCCCAGCCCTGGCACCGGGCCTTCCCAGGAGTGGGCCGGGCTGCCTGCCCCCAGCCAAGAACCGATCCTTCCCAGGGACTCAAAGTAATTTTAAAAATTTAAAATTTACTTTCATCACAGAGAAGGAAAAACAGAGTAGTTCTAGTTTAAGAATACAGATGGTTTGCATCTCTCTGATTGCTAAAGATGTTGAACATTTTTCATACATTTATTGGTCATTTGAATTTCTTCTTTTGTGAAGTGTCTATTTAGTTCACTTGCCCATTTGTTGATTGGGTTATTTGCTTTCTTAGCTGTGCGTTTCTTGAGTCCTCTGTATATTCTAAATATTAATCCTCTATTGGAGAGATAAATGGTAAAAATTTTCTCCCTTTCTATTGGCTCTCTGTTAAGGTTCTTGTTGGTTTCCTTTGATATACAGAAGCTCTTCAGTTTAATGCAATTCCACATATTAATCTGCCTTTAAGTTTCTTTTGATTTCATGGTCTTTTTGAGAAAGCTTTTACCTGTGCCTATGAATTTAAGTGTTGGACCTATGCCCTCTTCAGGGAGCTGCAGGTATTCTGGTGTGATTTTCTTTTTTTTTTTTTTCCTCATTTTAATTATTTTATTTTATTTTATTTTTTATTAACTTATTTTTTAAATTGGTGCATTGTAGTCATATATCAATCACATTGGAGTACAAGACTTGAGAGGATATACAAGCACACATCATCCAATTAGCCCTCCTCCAGCCCCCATCCCATTCCCTCCCCCTCCCTCCATCCCACGCTTCTTTGGTGATTTACTTTGATACATTTGTTTATATACCTCCTGCGTTTTAAAGAGGCTCCGTCCTCCAGCATTACATACCCTCTGATTGGTCACATTAGTTGCTTCACTATAGGGCCCTTTCTATAGCTCAACCTCTTCCTGTTGCCCTTTTCCTCCTAGTTATTGCTGATTAAGAGAAGCGTCTGATTTATATTTTCTGCGATATTTCTCTGTGCATGCTGCGTTGCAAGTACCGATCCCACTCTTGATGGTCCCAGTAGTGGCCTGGCTACTCAGTGGACTGATCCAGACCTCGCTGGCTCAAGCAGCGGCCTTGCCTCATGGGAGGCCCCAGTTCTGGTCTCGCTGGCCCCTGCACTGGTCTAACCCCTAAGCTGGCTTTGGTCCCAGCCTTGGAGGCTGCAGGAGTGAACTTGCCTCACGCCAGGCTCCGATGCTGGCCATTGGCCCCTGCACAGGTCTAACCCCTTGGCAGGATTCCAATCCCGGCCTCGGAGGCCCCAGCACCGGCCTAGCCTCACGGCAGGCTCCAATGCCGGCCTCGTTGGCCCCAGCACCGGCCTAACCCCTCGGCAGGTTCCGTTCCCGGGTTAGGAGGCCCCAGCACTGGCCATGTCTTGCGGCAGGCTCCGATGCCGGCCTCGCTGGCCCCAGCACTGGCCTAACCCCTCGGCAGGCTCCGATCCTGGCCTTGGAGGCCCCAGCACTGGTCATGCCTCAAGGCAGGCTCCGATGCCGGCCTCGCTGGCCCCAGCACCGGCCTAACCCCACGGCAGGCTCTTATCCTGGCCTTGGAGGCCCCAGCACTGGTCATGCCTCAAAACAGGCTCCAATGCCGGCCTCGCTGGCCCCAGCACCGGCCTAATCCCTCGGCAGGCTCTTATCCTGGCCTCGGAGGCCCCAGTACCGGCCTTGTCTCACGGCAGGCTCCGATGCTGGCCCCGCTGGCCCCAGCACTGGCCTAACCCCTCGGCAGGCTCCTATCCTGGCCTCGGAGGCCCCAGTACCGGCCTTGCCTCACGGCAGGCTCCGATGCCAGCCACACTGGCCCCAGCACCGGCATAACCCCTCGGCAGGCTCTTATCCTGGCCCGAGGCCCCAGTACCGGCCTTGCCTCAAGGCAGGCTCCGATGCCGGCCTCACTGGCCCCAGCACCGGCCTAACCCCACAGCAGGCTCCGATCCCGGCCTCGGAGGCCCCAGCACTGGTCATGCCTCAAGGCAGGCTCCGATGCTGACCTCGCTGGCCCCAGCACCAGCCTAACCCCTCGGCAGGCTCTTATCCTGGCCTTGGAGGCCCCAGCACTGGTCATGCTTCAAGACAGGCTCCAATGCCGGCCTCGCTGGCCCCAGCACCGGCCTAACCCCTCGGCAGTCTCTTATCCTGGCCTCGGAGGCCCCAGTACCAGCCTTGTCTCAAGGCAGACTCTGATGCCGGCCTCACTAGCCCCAGCACCAGCCTAACCCCTCGGCAGGCTCCGATCCCGGCCTCAGAGGCCCCAGCACTGGTCATGCCTCAAGGCAGGCTCCGATGCCGGCCTTGCTGGCCCCAGCACCGGCCTAACCCCACGGCAGGCTCTTATCCTGGCCTTGGAGGCCCCAGCACTGGTCATGCCTCAAAACAGGCTCCAATGCATGCCTCGCTGGCCCCAGCACCGGCCTAACCCCTCGGCAGGCTCCTATCCTGGCCTTGGAGGCCCCAGTACCGGCCTTGCCTCACGGCAGGCTCCGATGCCAGCCACACTGGCCCCAGCACCGGCATAACCCCTCGGCAGGCTCTTATCCTGGCCCGAGGCCTCAGTACCGGCCTTGCCTCAAGGCAGGCTCCGATGCCGGCCTCACTGGCCCCAGCACCGGCCTAACCCCACGGCAGGCTCCGATCCCGGCCTCGGAGGCCCCAGCACTGGTCATGCCTCAAGGCAGGCTCCGATGCCGACCTCGCTGGCCCCAGCACCGGCCTAACCCCTCGGCAGGCTCTTATCCCGGCCTCGGAGGCCCCAGTACCGGCCTTGCCTCACGGCAGGCTCCGATGCCGGCCTCACTGGCCCCAGCACCGGCCTAACCACTCTGCAGGCTCCGGTCCCATCCTCGGGGGCCCCAGCACTGGCCTTGCCTCAGGGCAGGTTCCGATGCCGGCCTCGCTGACCCCAGCACCGGCCTAACCCCTCAGCAAGTTCCGGACCCGACCTCGGAGGCCCTAGCACAAGCCTTGCCTCATGGAAGGCTCCAATGCCGGCCTCGCTGGCCCCAGCATTGGTCTAACCCCTCTGCAGGTTCCAATCCCGGCCACGGAGGCCTCAGTAGTGGCCTTGCCTCACAGCAAGCTCCGATGTCGGCCACTGGCCCCAGTGCCCTCTTAATCCCTCAGCAGGTTCCGATCACTGTCTCTGTGGTTATTATTTCAAAGGTTCCAGGTGTAATGTATCAGATCTCTGCCTCCCCCGAGTACTGGCCACTGGCATTGCCACTGCCTCCACCGTTTCAAATCCTTCCCAGGCTCTTTTTCCACTCTGAATGTTGTCCAGTGTTCCTAAGCATGCATGATGGTAGTATTCGACATTTGGTGTAATTTCTCCAAAAAAATAAAGTTGGTAAGATCCGGTTTCTGCTTCTCCTGAATACAAGTCTCCACCACCATCGCGGAGAACTCTTTCAACACCGCCTTTCTCCTTGGTCTCCGCTAAACTCTCTCCTTATATGTGATGTCTGAGATTCTTAACAATATAGAGAAATAGCAGTCCTCTTTCACGGCGAATTTTTCCATAAGTTCCAGTGCATTTAGATAAGTTTTGTCTGCATCTCCAGTGTCCTGGCATCCATAACGGCTTTCTTACCTCCTCTCCGATATTTTTCTTTATCTTTTTCTGTTCTGGGCCCGGTTTCTCCAGGGGTCTGGCGTGCTACTCGCAGTTCGGCCTGGGGCCCAGAGTCCCGCGACCCGGGCCCCAGCTGGTGTGCCCCGCGCATGACCCCCGCCCAGAACCCAGCATCTTACTGGGCCTGGTTTCTCCAGGGGTCTGGCATGCTACTTGCAGTCCGGCCGGGACCCAGAGTCCCGCGACCCGGGCCCTAGCTGGCGTGCCCCGCGCGGGACCCCTGCCCAGAACCCAGCATCTTACTGGGCCTGGTTTCTCCAGGGGTCTTCTGGTGTGATTTTCAAGTCTTTGATTCATCTTGAATTGACTCTTGTGCAGGGTGAGTTTATTTCCATTTTACTGCATATAGTTAAGCAGTTTGCCAACACCATTTGTTGAAGAGGCTATCTTTTTTACAGTGTATGTTTTTGGCTCCTTTGTCAAAATTTAACTGGCCAAAGTGTGCGGGTTTGTTTCTGAGTCTTCTATTCTTGCACAGTGGTACCCTGAGATCTCACCTAACTCCAACTAGAATGGCAATCCTTGAAAACACAAACTACAAAAAATACTGGTGAGAATGTAGAAAAGTGAAACTCTAATACTTTGTTGGTGGGAATACAAATTAGTGCAACCACTTTGGAAAACAATATGGAAGATCCTCAGAAGAATAGGAATAAACCTACCATATGATCCAGCAGTACAACTTCTCGGTATCTACTCAAAAGAATGAAAGCGAAATCACCAAACTAATGCATGCATATTTATCAAACTATAGAACCAGCCAAGATGTCTACAAACAGATGAAAGGATTACAAAACTATGCTATATGTACACAATGAAAATTTATTCAGCCATAAATACGAACAAAATTACACCATTTACTAGAAAATGGATGGAACTGGAGAACATTATGCTAAGTGAAATTAGTCAGTAACAGAAAGCAAGAAATCAGATGCTCTCCCTAATATGCAAAAGCTAGGAAGAAAAAGGGTCATCAGAAGAACTTTAGATAAATAAGAAGGCATAAATGAGAAAATAAAGTGCCCTGAGAGGAATTGGAGCACAGAAGAGGAAAATTCCTTAATGTACATGTTGTACATTCACAAACATATCAAAGTCAATCACTAAGCCAAAGATGAGGAGGGAGAGGAAAGAGAATGGGGTGGGATTGGGGGGAATGGCTAAACAAGTGATGTGTGCATGTATGTCTCTACCATCCTATACTCCATTAAGATGTATGACTATAAAAATGGGGGGAAATGGCAACTGTGGGATGCAGCACATCTCAGTAACTGTAACAAACAAAAATCAACTACCAAGAAGGCAGCTTCTTGACAAAAAAAAGTAGCAAAAATACACGCGAATGAAAACACAAAAAGGGATCCACAGCAGAATAAAATTAAGTAGTCAGAACACGAGATAGCAAAGAACCTGAGATATAATCTACAGAGAGACAGGAGAGGCCCAGAGTGTTCAGGGCACAGTGCCCAAACAGGGTAACAGAAAGTCACACAGAGATTACAATTGACAAACTCCCTTAGTGTGGGTAGGGAGGTGCAGACCCAGGGCCAGAAAGCACAGAGCCCAGGGTTATAAAGTGCAGAACACAGGACTTACATGGAACCTATTTACAGTGACACTTGTCCCCTTGAGACTGAAGCACAGAGTAGTGAGAGGTACAAGAGGGGTTCAGGTACTTCTGAACCAACTCTGACAGAGAGACTCCAGCACAAGTTCCCAAACTTTGCAAGAGACCCAAAAGTTGATCCACAAACTGACAATAGGTTACTGAGCAAATGAGAGATATTGAAACATGCTCCAGAACATACTATAATGAGCAGACATTAAACAGCTGAAAGTATCCATGCAGGCTCCAGAGGACTGCAGAGCTCAAGCTGGCTCTTTTTATGTACATTTGCAGTATTGTTTTTTCTTTGTTGGCATTGTTCTTATTTTTCTTTTTTGGTTTGGTTTTTTATTTGCTATTTTTTTGGTTGCTATTTGGTTGTTTACTGCATGCTTGTTTGCTCCCTTCCCCATTCTTCTTACAAACATCCTCCCTCTTTCCTATCTACTCTCTTCCCTCAAAACCTTATTTATTTCTGTATCTTTGTCTTATATGCAATATGTTTTATATCACTACATCTAAATACTCTACACTGACTATAAGAATCTTACTATATATTTGTTAACTCTCATCTCTAGCAGATACTACTTTACTATATTTACACTTTTATTTCACTCAATCATATTCTCTACTTGATCCTATTCTTGTACCCATCACTCCAGCTCCTCCCCTTTCACTTAACCTTCACCATGGAAAACACTACTTCCCCTTGTATAAACCTGCTGTCACCTCTATATCTCTATGGCTAAGATGGGATCAGAGAGGTGATCCACAGGAAAGGATTGCTAAACACTAAAGATCAACTAACCTCATAGAAGATGCTAATAGAAGAAGATGCTCAACAGCATCACATAAAAGTTTAAAAAATGCATAGGTCACAAAATATTCTGCCCACACTTCTGATCTGACTCTTTATAAAGGTAGTGACAGACAGAATACCTGACCTTAACACCTGAAACACATCAATGCCACCATAGCAGAAGGTAGAAGGAACTCCTGAGCAACTCAGTACTGGCAATCTATAGGTAGAACAACAGTGGGGTGATAGTATACAGTCTTCAGGGTTAATATCAAAGTGTGAGTAGAAGCTGGGACCATCTTTCCCAACAGCAATCTGGAACAGCACCTATAAAAAATGTCTCCAAAAAAAGGGGGAGAAAAAAGATGCTAAGACAACAGAAATACCAACCTGAGACCTTTGAAAATATGAGAATGCATAACAGTGAGGAAACAAATTACCAAAACTCAACCAGAGAAATCACCAATACTGATCTACAAAAAATGCAAGAAGATAATTCTGAATCTTGATCTTCAATATGATGAAAGTCCTCACAATAAAAAGAAATAAAAGATGAAATTGAAACAGTAAAAAATAATCAGAAAGAGGCAGAATAAAATGGAGCTAATAAATAAAAAGAAGACAGCAATAGAAAATATTCTGGAAGATTAGATGAAATGGAAAACAGAATATCACTGTTAGAAGATAGTTCATTCAAAACCCAAAGCACAATCAACAGTATTCAGAAGACATTACAACAACAGAACCTAAACATCCAACAATTATGGGACAATATAAAATGTCCTAACTTACAGATAAAAGGCACTAAAGTAGGGATAGATGCAAAGACCATGGCTATCCATAATCTTTTCAGAGAAACAATTTCCAGGAAAAAGACTTGGACATTTGTGTACAGGAGACATACAGAACAAGATCAAAGTAGGACCTCCCCATGCTGTGTAACAATCAAAATGACTAATATAGAGGCAAAGGAAAGATTGCTGAAGCAGGAGCCTCACTCTGGTGTGATCTTATAGTTCAGCAGGTTCAATTTCTTTAAGCCTCTTTTCATTGAAATTCCAAAAATAACCATTTACTTTTTAGGTGAGATCAACTTGTGGAATCCTACTTGTTTTCTCTCATTTGACCTCCTAATCCCAGATAGTGGGTTCCAAATGTCACATCCCCTCCCTCTGCAAAAAAGCTGTGTCATCTTAACCCTTAACAGCTATAAGTGGCTGAGTGTGGTGGCACACATTATAATCCTAGTACCTTGGGGGCTGAGATAGGAGGATTGCAGGTTCAAAAACAGCCTCAGCAAATAGTGAGACTATCACTAACCTAGTGAATTCATATTTCAAAAAATAGAAATAAAATATGACTAGAAGTATAGCTTGGAGAAAGAATGTCCCTGGATTCAATCTTCACCTCCCCAGTGCCACACAAAACAAACTGAGAGGCCCTTCAGTAAGAGAAGCCCAGGAGATGCGCATTACCAAGGTGAGGAAGTGCAACAGAGATGCTACTCACAGCTGCAAAATGTAGCCTGGGAAATAGAACACTCTCAAATCTTCTCCAAACACTAAAGAAGCAAGAGCAGTAGCCCTGCTTAACCTCTGACTGTACATCCATGGTTGATAGTTTATTTGGCAGGTATTGATGATACAATTCAATGTAATTCAACAAGCGTGCAGAAGGTCCCAGGAGCATAATAATGTCATTTGGCAATTCCATAATAGCTAGCAGCTTTCTACTTCCAGTCCTGGATGGCAAGGCCAACATCAGAAAGAGTAGATGAAAAGGCCATATTTTTTTAGGGATTCATATATTGAATTCAATGTATCCCTGGTAAAAATCAACTTACAAGGCTCCTAGTACAAAAAAAATGGTATATACTGTCTTCTGACCCTCTTAATACTGGGAGTTTCTTCAGGACTGGAAAGGTATCATTCCACAGGACTAGGGTGCTCAAATTGTGCAGATTCTGAAGAGGGATTTTTCTTCACATCTGCCCTTTGTTCAGCTTCTGTGAGGAACCACTGAGCCCTGGATATTTTGTGCATGATGAAAATATTTTATGTGTGCCTGAAACATTGTTCTTGTGCTGTACAATATTGAGCAGATAAATTTATCCTAACTGTATATTTTATGAAAAATCCTGATTTTGCTCTGGAGTGTGTGTGTGTGTGTGTTTATTCACACAAATGGGAATCTGAGAAGCTAAGTCAATCATGTGACCATACATGCCTATTTCCCTGGCTTTCATAAAATCCCTACACACAAGCTTAAATGAAACTCTCTGGTTGACAATACCTGGAATATGTCACACATCATTGCTGATAGAATCTTGTATCTATGTGATACTGCTAAGAAAAGACACTTAGAAATTTGCACCTAGTTGCTCATGGACTTCACTCCATGTGCACATTATCTTTTTAAATATTAACTTGGCCTGTTGTTGTGGTATAGTCCTGTAATCACAGTATTTGCCAGGTTGAGATAGGAAGACCACAGGTTCAAGGCCAGCTTCAGTAGCTTTGTGAAGTTCTGAGCAACTTAGAAGGAGTTTGTTTCTAAATAAAACTAAAATAGGTCTGAGTATGTGTCTCAGAGTTCAAATAACCTTGAGTTCAATCCTCAGTACAAAAAGTATTACTTGTATCTTTTCCCTGTAATAAACTGAAACTAAAAGAAAAATAGCTTTTCTCAGTCTAGTAAGTCCATTCAGTGAATCAGAAACCTACACAAGTGATCTTGGGAGTCTCTGACACTGTTATGCAATATTTGTTCTACATACTCAAAGGTCATGTGTCACCACCATATGTATGCAACTGTGACCCCATGACAATTGAACACACTGACCTACACTCATAACCCAGTTGAGGATAGCAAACATGGAAAGTTTGATGCAGATATTTAGATTTGGAACTATGGTATCAAGTAAGTGAGGTCTAAGAAAATGGATGGAGTTTGAGGTGGGTGAGTCAGCAATAGCCAGCAAAGAGAATTGCCTTCTTGATTGAGTTTGTAGCTTGCTTACCCCTCTTCACAGGATGCCTTGTGATTTGACAATCACATGATAAAGTTTGGGTAGAGATAAAAAAAAGGTATAGGAAATTTTATATTGTTAGACCACTACACATCTTTGTGGTACTTGTAGGGATTGTCTATCACCTTCTAAGTCTTGAATCTCTGAGAGATAGATCAGAGGAAATAGATTTCTACCAGATAAGGCTGTAGTAGCTAAGACAGCATTAAGCAAAAATCCAGTCAGCCTCCCAGTAAAAGCCAAGGTCTCTAATAGTACAAATTGTCTCTGATTTAGTTTTTATGGATTTCTGTCTGATCTGCATGTGAAGGCATGCACACGCACACACACACACACACACACACAGATACACACACACACACACACACACACACACACACACACACACACGCCAGAGCACTTAAATATAAAAGGCAACATTGACAAAACTTAAGAAAGAATAGTAAACAATATATTAATGGAAATAGACATCAATATACCAGCACATCTAGTTAGAAGATGATAAGGAAACAGAGGACTCAAACAACACTATAGACCAAATGAATATAACAGACATATTAAAGAACATTCTATTCAATTCCAAAACATTATTCTCATCCGCATACAGAACGTTCTGCAGGATAGATCACATGCTAAACAGCTCAAACAGTATTAGCAACATAAGAAGATTGAGATTGTACCCAGTGTCTTTTCTGACCATAGTGGAGTGAAACTCATTGATAACAGAAGAAAACCTGAAAAATCCACAAATGCATGCGAATTAAGAATCTCTTAATTAATTTTTGAGTCAAATAATCAAACAGGAAATTTAAAAATACCTAGAATTGAGGATGTAGTTCAGGGAAAGAGGGTTGTCCATGCACTGAGGCTCTGGGTTTGATCCCTAGTAGAAAGAGAAAGAAATAAGAGAGAGAGAGAGAGAGAGAGAGAGAGAGAGAGAGAGAGAGAGAGAGAGAGAGAGAGAGGAAAGAATAATTAAGCAATCCTCCTTCTAAAATTCTTATAAGAGAAAAAGCACTTCCAAATTTAATTTTATGAAGCTAATTTTACACTGATATCAATGCAGACAAAACACCACACACAAAAAAGAAAACTATAGGCCAATAATTCATATGTACATGGATGGAAAAATCCTCTACAAAATACTAGAAAATAAAATCCTAGACTACATTAAAAACATCATACACCATAATTAACTTAGGTTTATCCCTGGGATATAAGGGTGTTTTAATGCATAAAATTTATTACTATAATACACATTATAAGAAAAATTATAAGAATTATATGTTTATTGCAATACATGAAGAAAAATAACTTAAAAAGTTCTACATACTTTCATAATAAAAACACAACAAACTAGGAAAAAGGGAATTTGGGGAATTTGTCAACATAATAAAGGCTATAAATAAAACACTCATACATAATATAGTCAAACATGAAAAACAGATATTCCTACAAAGTCAAGCACAAGACAAGGATGTTCAACTTTGAGACTTTTATTCAACATAGTACTGGGAGGTCTCACTAGAAAAATGAGGAAGGAAGAGAGGAAGAATATTAAAGGTGTCAAAATCTGAAAAGAAGAAATCAAACTGCTGATGATATGATCTTATGTAGAGAAAACACCAAAGACTCCACCATAAAACTATTCAAACTAACAAAGCCAGTGAAGTCACAGGATGCAAAACTAACATCCAAAAATAGGTTGTAATTCTATGTACTAACAATAAGCAGAAAATTAAGAAAAATTCTATTTATAATAGCATAAAAGAATAAAGTATCTAAAATTATATTAAGGAAGAAAAATTTGTACACTAAAAGCTAAAACTTGATGAAAGAAGTTAAATAAGAGCCAAACAAAAGGAAAGACACCCTGTGTACATGGATTGGGAGAATTAATACTATTAATTATTGTGAATTACTCCATGTGATATAAAAATTTAATGCAATCCCTATCAAAATCCCAATACTGCTGATTATAGTAGTAGAGAAAAAAATTCAACAATTTATTTGAAACCACAACAGACTATGAAGAGCCAATATTGAGTAAGAAGAAAGCTGGAAGTATCACACCTTCTGATTTCAGGACATATTAATAAGCTACTATAACTAAAACAGCATGGTGCTGATTTAAAAATAGGCATACAAACGAAAAGTTAATTCCATGACTATGACCTCAAAAGCACAGGCAACAAAAGCTAAAGTAGATGAATGAAATTCCATCAAATAAAAGAGTTTCTGTACAGCTGAAAAAACAATTGGGAGCAAAATGGCAACCTACAGAAAGGGAGAAAATTCACATATCATAATATCTGATAAGGGTTTAGCCTATAGAGCATTTACAAAATTCCTACAAGTCAATTGCAACAATAAACTAACAATCTAATTAAAATAGACTAAAGACTTGAATAAAAATTTCTCTGAAAAGACATACAAACAACCATCTGATACACAGAAAAATGCTCAATGTCACCAATCATGTGAGCTAAGACCTCATACCAATCACTATGGTTTCTATGAAAAAACAAAATGCCACATATATTGGTGAAGATATGAAGATATTTAAGACTTACACACTTCTGGTAGGGATGAAAAGTAGTCAAGGGCAATAGAAATCAATAAAGTAATTCCTCAAAGAAGTTAAAAATAGCATTGTCATATGATCCAGCACTTCTACTGTCTGTGTACTTATCCAAAAGAACTGAAATGAGAATCTCAAAGACAAATGAGTACTCCCATGCTCATTGCAGAAGTAGTCACAACAGCCAAGATCTGGAAACCACCTAAGTGTCTCTCAATTAATAATAGATAATGGATAAAATTTAAATGGTAGTATTTACATGTTAAGAAATGTATTACCCAGCTTTAAAAAGGAAGGAGCCAGGGATGGTGGTGCAAGTTCATAATCTCAATACTTCGGAGACTACATAGGAGGCTCACAAATTCAAGACAAGCCTTTTTAATTTAAAAAGACTTTCATCAACTTTGTGAGACCATGTTTTAAAAAACAGGGCTAAAGGTGTAGTTCAGAGGTCAAATGTCCCCGGGGTTCCATCCTTAGTACAAAATATGAGTTAAGGAAATTTTACAACAGGAGAAAACATGGATGATTTTGAAGACATTACACTAAGTGAAATAATCCAGCCAGAGCAAAAATGCTACCTGATTCCACTCAATGAAGCATCTAAAACTGTCAAATTCATATAATAAAAGTAGAATGGTGATTTCGAGGGTCTGCGAGATGGGGATTACTAAGCACAAAGATTGAAGTTAAGCAACCTAAAAACCTCTAAGGATCTGCTGTACAGTATCATAGCTATAGTCAACAATAGTATCTTACACACTTAAAAACTGGTTAAGAGCATAGACCTCAGGTCATGTGTTCTTACCTCAAGGAAATACTTTTTGTAAGCTCATATGAGGGAAAAATTTTGCTTATTTCAAGAGGAAAGTGGCATCTCTTGTGACATATTCAATGGTTAAATTGTTGTGCAAGGAAGTCAACATCAGGACAGCAAATGCTTCTGTCTAATTTTGAAGTTTGGGAAGATCAGTTGCATCATGACCCACCCAGGGAGCACTGCGCCAGATTGATCAGTTTGCTATCCTAAATTCATCCCTTTTTTCTGAATAGACAGTATCCTCTCCTAATGCTGCCTGTTCTAAAAAAATTTTTATTAGTGCATTGTAGTCATACATCTTAATGGAGTACAAGATGGTAAAGACATACATGCACACATCACCCAATTAGCCCTTACCCAATTCCTGTCTGTTTTATGCTGCTGTAATCAGAGTTCTGATTTGGAACTCCTGTTCTCTGACACTGTTGGGTTTTAAGCTAAGTGATTAGAAAATATTGCCTCCCCTTCTGCTATGGTCAATAACAATGATACAAAAGCAGTATGATGAGACACAACTTTGGTTCCAGTCCTATCCTGCCTGTTCAGCTTTTTGGAGCTATGGTGTTGAGGTATTTATGGTTACAGTGTTATAATGTGGCAAATAGAAGCCAAGATAGCCACATCACCTATCACAGAAGGTGATGCCTTCTCTTTGGCGTCATCTGCAAACTAAGGTTCAAATTTTGTTTTTTAACTAGATCAGCTGGCTAAATTTCAGCCATACCCAGCTTCATGGGACTTTTGGGGGGAATCAGTTCCTTTCCCAGGAGGCCAATCTACTGATGATCAGTATTTGGCCAGTTAATTCCTTCTCACTAACCAGCAAAATGATTGTACAGTTTATGAAGAGGTTGATATGACATTATTCTAATCCTAGAAGAGCTTCCAGATTCCCAGGGTAAAAAATAACACCACTAATACTGTTTTAGCATCATTGAAAAATACTCACTGCAGAAAGGCATGTTTAGAGTCACTCACTTCCAAATTTGATCGTTTCATTACTTCATTTCAGCAAAGGCACAGTTCAGAAACAGCCTAGTCCATTTTTGTCATTCTCTGGATTTTATTTAGCATTTCATCTTTAATATGATTTTTTAAAATTTGCAAACATTTTTATTTTAGTGGGTATTTAACAAAACTATCACTATAGTTATTACTGAAGATTTTATAAAGGGCTTCCATAACTATGTGCTAGACAAGAGGCAAAAATTCATTGAGTGTGCATTAAAACACTTTCCCTAACTTCTAACACTTTCGGCCATAGTCTAATCACACAATCTTCCAACATCTTGATTGCCTTATTTTCAAAATGAGCCAGGCAGAAGGGCCTACTCATCAGAATACCAGAATGTGCATACAGTGATGAGTAATTTTATTTTGCCAACTTGGGATATGTAAATTATAACAGGCAGCAAGGTAGAATTTATCCTGTATGTATCTATGCCTTAGAATTTTTTATACTAACCAGTGTCAAGCAGAATCATTCAATGTCTAAACTGTCTTTCCTTTCTGACAGGAGCCAGTTGTATTGTGTTTGTGTAAATATATTCTTCATATCAAGGCTTATGAAGGGCAGATGATATGCCTAATGCTTATTTATAAGTCTAAAATGCCTAATGCATTACTAGTACTGTAGCAGAAACTCTCTAGGTGTTTGTAGAGTTGAGTAACATCGCAAATAGACAGCAAGAGCACAGCACAACAGGCTTCCTCACACTTGATTCTCAGAAAAGATATTAGATATAGAGTCTCCCAGTCTTTCACCTTTCATGGCTTGAGCCAAAACACTACTCCTTATTTTGGATGGGTGGCTGATGTCAGCAGAATCATAATGACAACCCTCTAGCGAAACACCAGGAGGTTAATAGAAGCTGTTGATGGAGAAGAAATATCTCACTGTTCTTTGTCTCCAAAATTTCCCAGCAGGCACTAGGACCTCCCACCAGATGAAGTACTTAAGGAAAGTTTCCATTTGTAAAGCAATTATCTCATCCCAATATTTTTTGTTACCCTCAGTGGCTTGATAAGTATAATAATAGACCACTCCTAAGTATGTCTTTACTTGATTCTTAGGTCTACTAACACAATGCTCTTGTTCATACCAATGACAGGAGAAAATAGTTTCATTTTCTGTGCCTATTAGCTTTTTCAGCTCTTATTTCAACTGTTAAACTTCCTTTAGATAATTAATATTTTTCTAACTTAGAGGTATAGAAATTCCTATACACTGTTTACTTCCTAGAATATATGATGTAGTAGTAGAGCTTTTTCATTAATAATATCAACTCTATTGATTATACATTTATTCTTTATTTTAGTTTTAGTTTTAGTTTTTGATTTACTAAATATTGAACCCAGAAGCATTCTACCTCTGAGCTACATACTCAGACCTACTTTATTTTGAAACATGTTCTCATTAAATTGCGGCAGATCTTACTAAGTTGCTGAGGCTAGCCTTAGACCTGTGATCCTCCTGCCAGCCTAAAGTACTGAGATCACAGTGTGCCACCATGTCTAGCTGCTTCTCTTGTTATTAGTGAGCAAACACACACAGTTTAACCTTCATAACTCTAGAGCGCTTTGAGACTGTCCCAATTAAAGCCAGAGGACATCAAATAAGAACACAGAAGTTCTAAGAGAGGCAGAAAGGAAGAGAAGGGTAGAGAATGAGACTTAGGATGTGGAGAAGAAAACAGAGAAAAATGAAAGAAATAAGAGGAAGAAGGAAATGGAGAAGATGACGACAAAGAATAAAGTAGTGGAGGAGGAAGAGGGAGATGATGAAGGGGAGGAAGAGGAAGGGAGGAGGAGAAGGAGGAGAGGGAAGAGAAGGAGGAAGAAGAGAAGGAGGAGGAGGAGAAAAAGAGTAGTAGTCAAGGCTCTCATTCTAATTGCAAATATTATGTCTTCCATCTTCTTTATATTTCATAAACTAGTTACTCAGTTTACATTGTGGACTCTTTTCTCAATAGATGATATGTTTGGCTCTTTTTTTTTTTTTTTAATGCACCATGAGCATAAACCATTGTAACTTCCCCATCTGTGTTGAATAAATAGAGTTATCAAGTCTCTTGAGATTCTAAGACCCTGTCCATTTAATCTTAAATTTCCTGTACAAAAGAACTATAATATGCTACATACAGCCCACTCAAGCCAAATCAGATTGCATGCCATTTTCTATCTTGTTCTTCGAGTAGAAGAAAATGGGTTTAGTCGATGTTGATGTCTATGCTTTGCTGCCCTCTGCTGGCCCTCTAGGAACCAGCTACCCTTGAAACAAAAAATCAGTGGTTAACTTCCTTATGAGATCTTAGATCTAGCTATTTATTAAATATAGACATTAAAAAACAGAATTTAAAAATAAGAAAGAACAACCATTTTATTCTTCCTTTATCACAAGTATAATTCTGTAATATTTATTCAATAAATATATTTTGCTGAAATAATCACACAAGCTTTCAATAAATTGCAAACATGAGTTCTGATGTCTTTTGCAAACTGATGAGTTAATGACAATGAGAAAGTGTGTCAAACATTAGATCAAATATAATTTTAAGATTTATTCCTGTATCTCTTCTCCAAAATTTCTACCTCCTTCTCTCTCACACTGTTAAATTCTGGAAACATGTTATAAGATATGACAGATATTATGTATTTCTGACATTTCCCAAATGTACTGACATGTTGCATTTATTTTTCAGTATATCCTTAAGGCAAATTGATGTGATTAAGTTTGTAATACTTATATAATCCTGTAAGATTTAGTAGCACTGCTAACAATCTTTATTTAATGTTCCACATATATGCAGGATAAAATATTGTCACTCTGTAGTTTTGTTGCTATCCAGAATATTCTTCTTAAGCTTAATAATCACAATTATAAAATATCATTAGATTAATTTCATGTCCTCAGTGCTACCTAAATGATTATGAGGAATGATATATTGCAACAATTTTATTTTACACAAGGAATATGAAATTAAATGTTAGAAAGTCTTAGTAGTCTCCTTAATATAGTGAATTGTTGGATATTAAAACAGAGGCAATATCATACTCCGCCTAATCAATTGGGTTTTCAAGCTAGAGAAATATATTTCTATCAGGTGCCGCTATGAAAAAAACAATTTATTTGATAATTTCAATAGTTAAGAACTAATCCTAAATGTATAGAAGTATCTGTTTTGTGTTCTGTATGTCATTTCACAAGTAGAACTATAAACAAGAATGAAGTTGAAGTTCACTTTAGAAAAAGGTTATGAGGGGAAGAAAGCATCATGACATTTTTATTTTTGATTGGTGCATTGTACTCATGCATCACAGTGAAGTTCAAAGTAATAAGTAGATACACGCCCACGGTATTTGTTGTGTCTTTCCCTTTGGTTCCCAGCCCGCTCCCCACTCCTTCCCAAAAATAATCTCTACATTAATATTAACACAAGTAACTTCATGTATGACCAAAGAGTTGTTTGTATAATTACCACTGTCAGATCTTCCCTTTTTCCTTTACCTTCCCACTTCTCTCTCTGGCTCCCACTATTTCCTCCTTCATTCCTTTATCTGAGGTCTTATTTTGTAGTTTCTTGCTAGCTTCCTCAATAAATGAAAACATATGGCCTTTCACTTTCTGTGACTGGATAATCTCATGAAACATAATATTTTCATATTCTATCCATTTTCCATTTTCTTTCTTATGGCTGAGTAGAATTACATTATGTATATATCATAATTTCATATTATTCTCTTGATGGATACTTCTGCTGGCTCCATAGTTTCGCAATCATACATTGAGCTGCTATAAACATGGAAATACATGTATTCTTAGAGTAATCTAATTTCAATGCCTTTAAGGATGCCCTAAAAGTGGTATGGCTGAGTCATAGGATGGCTTCATTTCCATTTCAGTCTTTTAAGGAACCTCCACCCTGATCTCCATAGAAGCTATATTATTTTGCAATCTCACTTGCAGTGTATAAGAGTTTCTTTTCACCACATCCTCAACAACATTATTGTGTTCTTGATAATTGCCATTCTAACAGGAGTTAGATGAAATCTCAGTTTAGATTTGATTTGCATTTTCCTGATTGCTAATGATGTTGAGCATTTTTATATATTTACTATCCATTTGTGTTTCTGCTTTTGAGAAGTTTCTATTCAGGTTCATTGCCCATTTTAATTTTTTAATACTGAATTTTTAAGCTCTTTCTATATTGTATATATTACCCTGTTATCAGAGGTGTGGCTGGAGATTTTTTTCCTATTCTGTAGGCTCTCTTTTTAGGATCTTGATAGTTTTCTTTGCTACACAAAAGTTTTTTAATCTGATACAATCCTACCTTTTGACCACATGGTCTTATAAGGTCCAATAAAATCAACCAGAAGACTGCTAGAGCTGATAAGCAAATTCACCAGAGTAACCAGCTACAAAAATTAACTTAAAAAAATCAGTAGCCTTTGTATACATCAACCATCAATCCACTAAAAATGAAGTACAGAAATAGTTCCATTCATAATAGGTTTAAAAAGAATAAAATAACTAGGTAGAACTGTAACCAAGAAAGTAAAAGACCTCAATGATGAAAATTACAGAACACTGAGACTTTGCAACTACTATAAACTTCATTATTGACACTGGCTCCTCAAGATAATTAGCAATTACTGGGAAAAATCTATAGAGGATTCAATGCTTTATTTTAAAATTTTATTTATTTATTATGACAACACTTATTAATAATTGCCATCATCTCCATTGACCAATGAGGCATGTATGTTTCAGGAAGTTTAAAGGTTTCACCATAAACCACACTGTAAGGATAAGGGAAGAGTGAGGTTTCCAAAGCAAAGTTGACTCAGAAGTTCATGCTTTTATCAAAAAAAAAAAAATATATATATATATATAACATCATATTTTCACTATTACAAAAGATCACATATTAAAAGAGTCAAAACATCACTATTTTAAGAAGACTCCTTTCTTTCGTCTATTCTCTGTGTATCTGTGTGTGTGTAAACCATAAAATGAATATATATAATGACAGGTTTGTTATTATATCATTCTTGTGTACATTATCAAGTAGCTTGAAAAATATAAAATGCTTTTTGCTCTTCTAGGGACAAATTGCTGTCTATATAACAACCTGGAGCCACCCTGCAGTTCATCTAAACCACTCAACTCAAAGTATCTTTGATCTTTGTCATCTACAGTTTTGGAATCATTGGGCCCATGTAAAAATAAATTTGGGCTAATTGGATGATGTGCACATGTATGTCTCCACAAGTCTTTTACCCCATTAAGATGTATGACTACAATGCACCAATAAAATATTTTAAAAAATAAAAGAGACTTCACAACCCTGAGATATAGATTACCTTGCTAAAACGAAGAACATTTAGGATTTATTTGAAAATCTCTCTTCTGAAGCAAAAATGCAAAACAAACAACCATATCATATACTACACATTTAAATTAAGCACATGCATTTTCCTTATAGACAACCAAGCACGTGAAGTACGATAAGAAGCACCATATGGAGTCACAATCTGTAAAAGTTCATGTTCTAAAAGATTACTCGAAATAAAATGAATATTGTTGTTCTTTGTTGAAATATGTCAAGAGAAAAAATAAATTGATAGAGTTTACCTCCTGGAACCTGAACTTCTTCTGAAAACATGATTAAAGATAAACTGGGATTTCCATTGCAAGTGGTTTAGAAAGCTTCTTCTAGGTACATGCATGCATTCTCTTTGCTCTTGTAGATTCTATGAAGAATTGATCTACACTGCATCTCATCAACATGCTTTGCTTCACTTCCCCTTTGTCAGCATACAAAAGCTTATGTCGGGAAAGTTTTCAGAGGTAATCAATCCTTGAGCAAAAAAAAAAAAAAATGAATCAGGAAAAGAATATCATGACTAAATACTCTATTGGGCTATTTAGATTTACTGTTCTGAACATCACCATATCCACAAAGGCAACATTTCCTTTACCCTGTTTTATACTAATTAATTTTTAATTATAAAACAACTATGATTAAATCAATTCATCACTCAAATTTGTGTTTTACTGTTAGTATTTAACCTGCTTATTAACAAATTTTTTTGTAGTACTGGGGATGGAACCCAGAAGCATTCTACCTCTGAGATACACCCCCAGCCCAAATTTTAATGCTTTATTTTGAAACAGGGTCTCAGTGAGTTGCAAAGTAGTTGCTGAGGCTGTCCGAGAGCCCAGATCCTCCTGTCACAGCCTCCCAAATGCTGGGATTACAAGCATGCACCACCACACCTGGCTTACTTATTAAAAAATTTTATGGTCTGTAATTTACCAAGGTTTTCTATATCTCCATCAAATTAAGCTAATTAAGATATCCTTTACTTATTATTCACTTCTGAAAAGTTGTTTCTAAGAAACATCATCACTTGTAATCCCAACATTCGGGAGGCTGAAACCGGGGGGATCCTGGTTCGGGGGCAGCCTCAGCTACTTAGTGAGGCCCTCTGCTACTCAGTGAGACCCAGTTTCAAAATAAAGAATAAAAATTAGAGCAGGGGGTGTGGTTCGGAGGTCAAATGCCCCTGGGTTCCATCCCCAGACTCCCCCCTAAAAAAGAAACATCATGAATCATGATGAAGAAGTTGAAATATATAGTTTTCATACAGTATTGACAAACATACTTTCCTAAAATAACAAAAAGAATTGTTGCTTCAAGAAATGCTAGACTGCAATAAAAGTAATCTTTAGACATATGCTAATAATGAGCGCTAACTTTACTTAACTCTTCACTATATTTTTAGGTAGATTATTAGGGAAAGTACATTTGCACTATTTGATACACTTCTCACAATATTGCTAAGAAATATCACAAAGAGCAAAGTGATACAGTGTGTGTGTGTGTGTGTGTGTGTGTGTGTGTGTGTGTGTGTGTGTTACTGGGAATTGAACCCAGGGGCATTTTACTTCTGAGCTACACTCTCAGTCCTGTTTTATTTGTTATTTTGAAACAGTCTTGATAAATTACCAGATGCTATTGGCTTTAAACCTGTGATCCTCCTGTTCTAGTGTCCCAAGTACTGGGATTACAGGCATGATGTGAAATGTATTTTAAATCACCTGATTAATCACAAACATTGCCAGGATTTGATTGTGATGTTGGTGACTCCAGACTTTCATTTCTCTGTTCCTCTGATACTGATAATTATTAAAGTATTCTCCCTTATACCTGCATTTGTTACTGGATAGATTAGTGGTTTGTGTAATAGATATATGCTTGTGTGTGTGTGTGTGTGTGTGTGTGTGTGTGTGTGTATTTAACTTAGGATTCTTTAGTCCATTTTCATTATACTTTTCCATACAATATAACTCATTTTTTATTTAAAAGTTCCAGTTTGTCTCTCTGACTTGAGAAGCTAGCTGCAATGATAGAATAGGTGCTCTATCATTTGTGAAGGAACATAATTTATTCAGGACAAATTGGTGGTAAACAACAGAAATTCACTTCATATTAGCTTAAGACAGAAGGGAAATATATTGGCGTGCATAAACAAACTACAAGAATAATTGAGGTGGCATAGAAGATACCAGGAATTTAAAGTTTTGTAAAAGTTTTCTCTAAACACTCTAAACATCTGACATCTCATCTCACTCATCTTCTCTCCTTCCCTTTCTCCTCCTTCCCTCCCTCCCACTCTTCCTTCTGTCTCTGTCTCTCTTCTTCTTCTTCTTCTTCTTCTTCTTCTTCTTCTTCTTCTTCTTCTTCTTCTTCTTCTTCTTCTTCTTCTTCTTCTTCTTCTTCTTCTTCTTTTCTCCATCTCTTGCTCCCTGACATTTCTTTTCTATTGTTTGTTTTAGAGACTCTCTTCTTGATGAGTTAAGACTAGCTGCCAGAATCCCTGGAAACAAAGCTTACAACTTTGTATCTAGATAGAAAAAAAAACTGTTAATCCACCAGCTCTCACTTTAAAAGTTCTGTGAGACATCACTCATTGCTCCAAAATAAAAATCGCACAAGAAATCACTCAGTGCCCAGAGGACAGAGTAATACGAACATTATTTGGGTCACTGCTCATTGCTATTGCTAAGGAGAAAGGCTAAATTTAATGATACTAATTTTAAAGCAGTAAATTTGCTTACTTAGATTTCAACAGAAAATATGTAAATTATTTTCTATGACATCATTTATTCTTATATTAAAATGACTTTGACCCAACTTTGTGTCTGTGTTACTTTTTGATAAGTCAAAGTCTCTGATGGGAATATCTGATTGGCTGAGCCTGAGACACACACTTTTATGTTGTTTGGAAAGTGGTATAAAAAAGATCTTCCACTAGACATTTATTAGTCTAGTGACTAATAAATGTGGGATATTGGTTCAATAATTATATTTATTATGGCATATTTCACCCCATAAAGAATGAAGTTTTGATTATGACAGGCAAATAAAAAATTAAATGCTTTAAATGTGATTAAAACTACTTTGTTTCATAAGTTACTAGTACTGTTTCTTCAAAGTGTTTGATTTATTTACTTTGAAATTAAGTTAAACATGTTAAAAATTAATAGCAATTGATTTAATCTATTATATGTTTGGCAAAATAATATTTTCTGTGTAGTCATGGCATACTTGAAATTAGGTGACTTTTCTTTCCTAAACAATGATGCACATTCTCACTAGGATGATTTGCAATGACTGCCTTGACAATGAAGTGTTAAAAACATATTTACATGGCAAATTTTAAAATATGATAGACCAGTATCATTAGTCTTAAACTGTATAAAGAGGAGACTATAAAAGCTATCTCAGTTGGGAGTAGAGTGCTAATTTTAAACAGACAATTTCTTAAGGAGAAGGCTTTATAGAATATCCTGTTGTGTCCCATTCCCTCTCAACCAGGGAGGACAAGTAGAAATATCAGTTATTCAGTCATAGGCCTAGTTAGTTAGGCATTCAGTGAGATTTTATAGCAATACCTAGGGATTTTCAGACAGAGAGGATTGCATATTGAAGTAAAATGGTGCACTTGACTCAACCTGCACTCTATTTATCAGAGTCAAGGGTTCATGGATGCTTGCAATGAAAGACATGTGGGCAATGTGAGAAAGTGAGCTTATTACTACTGAAGAAGATAGGACGCACCTCTAAGAGAGTGTCTGAAGAGAGGAGGGAGCCAGGGAACTAGAATATAAAGGGTTGTGACCATTGGAAGACAATTTTCTCTCAAGAGAGAGCTATGGATGACAAGATGTCATAGGTAATTTCAGAAGAGCACCAGTGACCCATATGAAAAATAATTTGCTCTTTTACTTTTTGCCAGGCTAAAAAGAGTCAACATCTCTGCAGCACTTAGATTTTTTGATAAAAAGTTGATAGTTTCCTAATGAACATGATGTACATTCACAAACATATCAAAGTCAATCAATAAGACAAACATAAAAAGGAGGGAGGAGGGAGGGCATGGGATGGGAATTGAGGAAAGGCTAAATGAGTGAGGTGTGCATGTATGCCTCTACCATCTTGTAATCTATTAAGATGTATGACTAAAATGCACAAATAAAAATATTTTTTAAAAGTTGATAGTTTGTGGAGATTCCTCTCCAGGACTTGGGAGGGAGAAACCTAAATTAATGACACACGGACAATTGCCTCTCGTGCAACTGACAAAATTTATTCTCTAAAACTAAGTTTTTATACCCTTCTCCATTTAGGTTAATTATCAAATCCTCATGGGAAAGAGTAAATACCAAAATAAAATGGGGGGTAAATTGCTAAGGTACAATCATAAGCAAGACAAAAAGACCTCGTGAGACATTATAGGTCTTGTGATTAAGATCAGCCCCCTGCTCTCACTAATGGGCCTTAGAGGGCAAATTCTGGAGAGGACAGGAGTCACACCCAGAGTTTTTGGAGGATTTTACCTTTCATAGAATCTCCTTTAACTCTTTTGGAACCTTTCGTTCCTCAGGCTTCATCCATGTCCTCCGTCACTAGTTAACGTGGATGCACCAATGCACCAAACCACACTGGAGCAACTTGGTTAACAGGAACGTGAACTGTTCAATGGGCTTAATGTTCATAGATGGCACAGAAATGCTAAATTATTTTTGGTTTTGAGATGAACAATAGAAATTATATTGTTTAGTACAAATTTTAATTTATATTTAGCTTTTCTAGAGAAATATGAGGGGTATTTGTTTAAGGTTCCATTAAATAATTAAGCCCCAATATCCTACAAAACCCTGCTACTACATTCTATGTAATAAATTGCCATCTTTCATGTAATTCTGAAGTGGTAATTTTCATGCACCATCTTTAAGGTGAGGACTGAGAAAACAGCACTCAAGAACTTTCTGTGTTGTGTATTTCAGATGAGGAAATCAGATTGAAAAATGCAACCCTGTGCCATATGATGGGCATCTCAAGAAGCCTCCTTCCTCTTGGGTAAGGAATTGTTTGGATAATCTTATTTCTTTGTATCATTAATAGGCCCTCTTCTGCTTCCTGCAGCAAGTAACACTGTTTACATTAGACCAAGTTTTTATCTCCATTACTAGATTATAAGGTCCTTCATTATTTGCTTCTTAGTTCTAAAATATCTAGCCAAGAATCCATCAATGATGATTGAACAATTACAGTTCATTTTGAATTTCTTCAATACATTCCTTAGAATTTCAAGGAAAGAAAGAAAAGCATTCAGCCAGGCTCTCAAGAACAAGTAGCTTGAATTCCACAGAAAATTCAGAGGTTCTAAAGTAAAATAGGGGTCAAAATTTGCAGAACTGATTTTAAAACAAAAATAATTTATAAAACTACCATAAATTTTGTTATCTTAAAGTTGTTTAAGTATATTACCTATCAGAAGGATGGGAACTACATTATGTTTCACCTGCTAGTACATTCTACACATTGGATGAAAGAGAGGGTTTAGCAAAGAAACTCTCTGATGATCTGACTTATAAACCTAAAACATTCACACCTATCTGCAGGTACTAACTTTCAATGACCTAAAAGAAAAGGTTATCTTTTTTTTGTTAGACCATGTATGTTTTTTCTTTGATAAAATTACAGTCATGTAATTAAGTATAATTTAAAATAAAGTTTCAATTTGTATCACTAAGGCAAGTATACATTAAATGATAATAACCTAAATAGTAGTTCCAATTTAGCTACCCAGAAATTATGCAAATTTGGAAAAAATTTCTTTCCTGTAGTACCCTTAAAAAATTTCCACTGCTATTATCTGCTTTCCTAAGGCATTACATATTTTAAAAATTAAAATTATTTTATTTTATTTTTAAGAGTATAAAAAAGGCAAAGTTGTGTCTGCTTTGACAGAGTCTACTCGGTGCTTCTGAAATTCATGGGATCATACTCACAGGCTAGCAATAAATAAAATATTGCACATGGAATGTGTCAAACCACCTATTGTAGTTTACACCTTAAATAAATAAAAAAAAAGATCTTGGCAAAAATACATTTCTGATGAAATACATTATAATGTCACATAACAGTAGACAGCAATAGAATTCTCAAAAATATTTTAAGATATGTATTTTTTGTATAGGTGTGAAATTTTAGTTTGAGAAAAAACAGAAAGCAGTATCAAAATAGGTACATGAACAGTCAAATCATAAAGTATGAAGGGTGATACACATATTTATTTATTTATATTTGTACTGAGGATTGAACCCAGGAAATTCTACCTCAAAACTACAACACCAGCCATTTTAATTTTTTCTTTTGAAACAAGGACTCAAGTTTCTGAGGGTACTAAAAATGATAGGAAAGACCTCTGTTACCCAGGTACAGCCACAGCAAGAAAGCTAATTTCTAAACAATTGAAACTCTACTGTAAATAATACTATTGCATAAAATACAATTTTACTTAAAATGATATAAATATAATTTTTAATTTATTCCCAGAATAATGAAACATTTTCTGTCTATAAAAGGTATTTTAATATATCTTATTTAAAAAATTGAATTTATGTATGTTGAACCAGCCTTGTTTTTCTGGTATGAAACCGACTTGGTCATGATGTATTATTCTCTTGGTATAGTTTTGAATGCATATAGCTAGTATTTTGTTTAGAATTTTAGCATCTATGTTCATTAAGGATATTGGTCTGTAGTTTTCCTTTCTTGAGGTATCTTTATTTGGTTTGGGGATTAATGTGATACTGGCCTCATAGAAGAAATTTGGAAGAGTTCCATCTCTTTCAATTTCCTGGAACATGTTATGAAGTATTGGTATTAGTTGTTCACTGAAGGTTTTGTAGAATTCAGCTGGGAACCCATCTGGGCCTGGGCTTTTCTTTGGTGGAAGAATTTTTATTGCCGTTTCTATTTCTTTGGTTGTTATTGGTTGGTTTAGGCTTGCTATGTCCTCTTGGTTGAGTGTAGGAAGGTTAAGTGTGCTTAGAAATCTATCAATTTCTTCCAGGTTTTCAAGTCTATTGGAGTATAAATTTTTAAAGTAGTTTCTGATAATATTTTGAATTTCTTCACTATCTGAGGTGATATCTCCTTTTTCATTTCTAATTTTGATAATTTGAGTTGATTCTCTTTTTCTTTTGGTTAGGTTGGCCAGGGGTTTATAAGAAATATAGTACACACAAGGCCCTAGATATGATCCCTAGCAACACACACAAATATAAAATAGAAGATACATTTACACATGACTTTTAACTGTCATATTTAACTATATGTATATATGGATAGATATTCATATGTTTCAGTCATATGAAACAAAACTAATTAGAATCTATTCAACTTAGTAATTTATAGGCTAAAGAATTGTGTTTTAAAGTCTTGGTTTTTTGCTTATTCTTTTTAATCTTATTCTCTGACATTATTTCTCTAGTTTTTTTTAATATTTTTATTGGTGCATTGTAGTCTTACATTATAATGTAGTTCAAAGTGATAGTGACATACCTGCGTGAAGCTCTTGGTGAGCTCCTCCTTGGCTCCCTCCCCACTCCCTCCTTTTCCCTTACATGATAGTAAGGCTGCCATTGGTATTCTCACATATGCCAATATAATGTCAATGGAAGTGCTGCATAAATGTTTTAAGATTTCATAATTAATAATTTATCCATTCTTTATTGTATCATTTATTCAATACTGATCATCTATGATATGCCAAGATACTGGGAAAAGAAAGAGGGATAAGGGAAGAATATGGAATAAAAGGGTAGAAAGGGTAGAGGAATAAGAGGAGGAAGCAGAGGTAGAACACAGCTCTTTCTCATTCTCAAGGAATGAAAGAGATTCCTTATACTTTCTTTCATTTTGTCATTCTCATTTCCTCTCTCTCTCTCTCTCTCTCTCTCTCTCTCTCTCTCTCTCTCTCTCTCTCTCTTTCTCTCTCTCTCTCTCCTTTTCTCATCTTTTGCTCTTCTATCTCTCCAATCCTACATCTTTTCTATGCAAATCCCTTCAATCATAACCTTTTGACTTCCTATGTAATGCTTTTCAAGGCTTACCCACCCTCATGTAAATCTCATTAGCTCCTTAAATTAGGTACAAATAAAACATTTCTTTTCTTCTCATTCCCTCTATGCCACCTGCTTGTTCCCACTGACAAGGCTATTTTTTTACTTACTCAAATTTTAGATCTAAGATTTGTCAATAACTTTCATTTTTTCTTTTCTATTATAATGATGTATGGTCAAATAATACGTTCTCTACTTCTGCATTGTCTCATATTAATGTATTCTTCTTTCCTCCTATATTCATATTACTTCAATTTAGATCCTCATGACTCTTGCCTCAATTATTAAAACACATTCAGGACCAATTTTATTATTATTTACCTCCCCACTTTCATACAATGTATAATCTGTCAGATATTTACCAAAATATATTACTTTCATGTTTTAGCAAACTTTATTTTTTTATCTCAAATCTTCAGAACCTTAATTCATATAATGACTAAACCAGACAATGCATATAAGTTGCTTAGTGGGGCACTTATCATGAGTAAGTACTTTCATATAATTAGTTATTTTAATTTCATTGCCTGCAAAAACTGTCAAATTATTTAGCTTTCCACTTAGTCAATTTTAGAATGCCTATATTATATGATAGTTAAGAGCACTCAAGCAAGACTGCCTAAATTACAATCCTATGGACTGCAGGATGTTATCCTTGAGCAAATTGCTTAACCTCTTTCCTCTTTGTGCCACCATATCTTGATCTGCATAATTTTAATGGTAATATCAGCACCTACCTCAGAGTGTTATTGTAATGATTAAATAATTGATGCATTCAAAATGAGCATAGGACTAATGTTAAATATTTGATTAATGTGTAATATTATTAATAGCTATCGAAATTCTCCCATGATTCTTTTCCAACTAATCTATCAGTCTTATTTCTCACTTCTCTTGTTTATAAAACCAGTGCTCCCACCCACCTGAGACACTCTCTATTTGTAATAGTACTCTCTGCTTTCCCACCTGAGTGTTTAAGCTCTTTTCTTAAGCTCTCTTTGGTACTGTCCTGTTATGGTTTAGATCTGGAATTACCCCCCAAAGGCTCAAGTGTGATCCTCAAAACATCAAGGTGAGAGGTAGGGCTCTTTAGATAAGTGATTGAATCATGAGTGTTCTAACCTCATGAAGGATTGATCCATTGATGGATTCATCATTGGATGGCATTATTGGGAGGTGATGAAAAGTATAGGAAGTGGAGCCTATAAGGTGAGCAGCTTCCTTATGCCATATCCATATGCCATGATACTTCTATTTTGGAGCCAACTGGCCTTTGATACCATGAGCCAAAATAGATTTTTCTTCCTCTAAGTTATTTCTTTCATATATTTTTCCCAGGAATAAAAAACTGACTAATACATATTCCTTCTAGATGAAAGTTCCTGAAAAGCATGCCCATTTATATATTTACACATCCAAAATATCTTTCACATAGAAATTAATACATTTTCAAAAAAATGTATCACTATTATTTTGCTTTCTTTTATTTCACTATGCCACTTAGCTTATGATGCTTATAAATACTTCAATTTTAAATTTATTTATTTATATAGTAATAATCAGATATATAATTATACAATAAGTTGCTCTCTTTTGAGTATTTATCATGTCTGTTAATAAACAATAGTATTCATTTTACTAATTAGAAAATTTCTATATTCTGCTCATAAAGAAAAGCTTTTGTTTGGGCTATTGACTGAACTTATAAGAAGTTCACTCTCTCTCTCTTGATTCATTAGGACCAATGAAGTTTATTTCTAAGTTGAGTAGTATATTAGTCAGCTTTTCATCATTCTAATGACATAACTCAGAAAACTGACTCAGAAAAAGAAAAATTTATTGTGTCTCTTGGCTTCAGAGGATTCCTTGTCAGCTGGCTCCATTGCTTTGGGTATGAGGGGAGCAGAACATTATGGAGAAATAGTGTGGTGGGAGAAAGCTGCACAGCTCATGGCAGATGGAAAGCAAAGAGACAAAGAATAAAGGTACAGATATAAGATATAATCCCCAAGGGCAAAGAGGTTAAGTTACAGGAATCCTTAACATCAGAAGTGGGCCCCACTAATGTGCTGGTGAGAGCTTTCAAGAGCTGGAGCCTCTAAACTGTTGCTGGTTCCTTGGAAGGGGCTATGCAGGACAGGTTGAAGGAAACTGACACTGCCCATTGTCACAGGGCAACAGAAAACAATCATCTTCTCCCATCCTCTCTCCTTCTAATATCCTTCTAATCCACTTCTTGCATTCAGTGGGAAACCTCCTGAAATGGGAGCATAGAAAATGTAGTTTGTGGAATTCCAGCTCAGCATCACAGAACAGACTATAAATGAGTGAATTTGGGTGTGAGGAAAAGTAGATAAATAATTAGTACACGATTCAATCAAGATCTGGAGAGCTGGTCTTTTTGACTGGGTACTTATCATATATAGAGAAAGAAATATATGTACACATAAACTTGCTTGGACTTTTTATGGTCCTAGACTCTGGCACATTCCTCTCTGATTGCTATACCAGTAGAGCAATATATAAAAATACCAATATATAAACATACTTGACTTAATCTAAAAGCTTAAAATTCAAATAAAGCAGCATAGGACAAAAATGAGGACATCTAAGGAATGCTGATGTCCTAATTGAATTGGCCTTTTAACAATAAAAACAAGAAAAATAAGTAAAGCATAAATAAGCAATGAAATAAATATTCAGGTAAAAAATGCATATATATTACTTGAAATAATGTATGTTGGAAAGAAATTTGAAAATTAGAAAGACTATGAACAAAGATATTCATTACATTAATTATATTCATAAACATAAATATTTAGAAATCATAAATAATACTTTTAGTTAAAATCCAAAATAAATCATCTGGAGAGGACACTATAAATTTAGATTATCTAGATTTTTGTTCTTAGCTATAGTAAATGTCAAATGTAGCCCAGGAATTTAGCTTCAAATGAGTCTGAATGAATTTGATGCCTGTCTTCCAATCATAGTTAGAAGAATACTGACATAGCAGTTAAGAATTTACTATGGGGTTTTGATTACCTATACAATCTAACTTGGCTCCTTATTATAATATAAAATATGTGAAAATCTCTTGATTTCTCTGCCATTCAGTTTTCTCATGTGGAAAATGGAGATGATGATGTGTTGTTGTGAGAACTAATTACAATACTTCATGTCCAACAAATATAAGCTGTTGTAATATCATTAATATTCACCAATAAGGAATACATAGAATGTCATAAAAATACAAGAAAATAACATCAAAACATTTGAAAAGACTGGGGACTGGGTGTGTGACTCAGTGACAGACTGCTTCCCTAATGTGTGCGAGGCTTTGGATTTGGTCTTCAATACCAAAGAGAAGAGAATAGATACCTGTATTGGCATAAGAATATTTCCATGAAATATGGTTGAACTAAAGAAAAAATGCAAAGCTGGGTGCAGTGACACATGCCTAGAGTTGCAGATACTTGAGATGCTAAGTTAAAAGGATTACTTAGGTCCATGAGTTAGAGAGTGGCCTGAACAACTTAGTGAAAAACATCTCAAAAGTGAAAAAAAGTAGCAGATCACAAAAGGGAATATATTGTTTCATGTAATTTGAGTAAAATACATATTGTGTGTACATACTTGGGTGTATGTATAATATAAAGACAATGACAGAGAAATAGAAAGAGAGAATTTATAAAGCAATTATCAGGAAACTAAAGGTATTATCTTTAAATAAGATGATAAGGGGTAAATTTTATCCTCTTTTTTGTACTAATCTGTATTTAAAGTAAATAAATAAATAAAGTGTTAATATATGCTTTATAAAGTGAACTTAGCCGGGTGTGGTGGCGCATGCTTGTAATCCCAGCATTTAGGAGGCTGAGACCACAGGTTCGTGGTTCGTGGAAAGCCTCAGCTACTTACTGAGGCCCTCCGCAACTTAGTGAGACCCTGTTTCAAACATAAAGAATAAAAAAAAATACGGCATAGGGTGTAGCTCAGAGGTCAAATGCCCCTGGGTTTCATCCCTAAACCCGCAAAAAAAAAAAAAAAAAAAAAAAGAACTTAGGTTTTAACAGTAAGCCTTTGTACACAAAATGTGCCAATAACTTTTCAAAAAAAAACTAACAAATAAAAAAGAAAATAATAAAAGAGAAAATAATAAAATAAATACAATGTATGTGTGTACACGTGTGTATATAGCCTTGCATATAATATTGATATTTTAAAAATTTAGAAAGTCTTCTTCAAACATCAATAACTGTTTGTTTGTTTGTTTGTTTGGTGGTACTGGGGTTCCTGGAAACCCTTCTACCTCCGGGCTACACTCCCAGACCTATTTTTTATTTTTATTTGGAAACAAGGTCTCTTAAGCCAGCGAGACTGGCTTCGAACCTGCATGCTCCTCCTGTCTCCACCTCCCAAGTGCGGGGATTACAAGTGTGTGCCACCATGTCTGGAAAACTTCAATAACTTTTAGAACATTTACCTTCATATGAAGAAAAATTCAACTGAACTTATATCTCACTTATGTATTTATGTGTCAAAGTATAATGGAATCATGAATATAAGTCAATGTAATTGGTAAATTGAAAATGAGTTTAAGAAGAAAATTTCATGATTTTATTTTATTTATTTATCTATTTATTTATTTATTTTGGTGGTAATGGGGTTCCTGGAAGCCCTTCTACCTCCGGGCTACACTCCCAGACCTATTTTTACATTTTTATTTGGAAACAGGGTTTCCTAAACCAGTGTGCATGGCTGGCTTCGAACCTACGCGATCCTCCTGTCTCTGCCTCCCAAGCGCGGGGATTACAAGCGTGCGCCACCACGCCTGGCCTAAAATTTCATGATTTTAAAGGTTCTGTATTAGGAATTGAAATAACAAACAATACAACAATAGAAATTCAAATCAATTAATTGTTATTCACATGGTTGTCAAACAAAATAAAGATCATATATAATGAGTGCAGAGAAAATATACAACATAAAATAGTATAATCTAACAAAACTAAGATGAACGACTTCACATTATGCAGAGAAAAATCAATATAAAAGTCGGAGTCTAAATAACTTATTTTTATTGTCTTACAAAAAAGAGCTTGTCAGGAATTGTGCTTCATGACATTGACTAATTAAAACAGATGATCAAGAATATATTTTTATAGAAAGATAAGAAACACAAATTAAATACAGAGTATATGACTTTTAATTTATAAGAGGGAAAAATATGCTTCTCAACTTTTAATGTGCCCAGAAATCCTCTGTGAATTCTGTTAAAATGCAAGTTTTGATTGCAAATGCCTAGGGTGGTCCTTCGATTCTTCATTGCTCTCAAGTTCCCAGGACCACATATTGAGCAAGATAAATCTAGGAAGACTAGTTCTGACTTATATGCGTGATACATATTTTATATGTATTCTAGAGTTCATATTAATTACAGGGTCTGCTTATAGGCAATTGCTGATTGCCACTTCTGTACTCCTATAGCTTTGTTCTGCACAAAAATGAGAAAATTAAAAATAAATGGCTTAGATGCATATGACTATTAATGATTAAATTGATTTCAGCATGCAAATCATTATGACATCTCAGGGCTCATTGTGCATGTGCTCAGAGCTAGTGGAGTTAAACTAGAACCTTGAATCGATAACAAGTCAATATTTTTAATGAGAACTAATGTGAGGAAATAAAAGCAAATATAAGGTGATAATAAAAATGGCTAATGTTTATTGAGTCTGACACAGTTTTGAGCCTATATTTACTCATTTAAGTCTCACACAAAAGTGCTTTTATTTGCAGTATACTGTGTGATGACTCCTATTTTATAGATGATGAAACTGAGGCATAAATCACATAAGCAAGCTGGCCAATATCATGTTGCTAATAAGAATGACAGTTATATTTGAGACAAGGTAACTTGAATCTGAGAAGATAGGCAGTAACCAAAAGGAATACTAGATGGAGTTTTCCAAATCCTGTCTTCATTGGTAAAATCGCCTTCTATGGTTTTCTTTATTTCCCTACTTGATAATCTAGTGATATAAATAACCTACATTAAGCCAGGTGTGATGGGGCACACTTGCAGTACCAGTACTTGGGAGGCTGAGACAGGAGGATCACAGGTTCAATGCTAGCCTTGGCAATTTAAGAAGGCTCTCAGAAACCTAGTGAGATCTTGTTTTGAAATAAGATGTAAACTAAGGCTGGGGGTATAGCTTCGAGGTAGAATGCCTCTGGGTTTAATCCCTTTTACAGAACAAAATTTTAATTACCTGCATTATCCATATAGGCTGTCAAATGCCTATATGTCATAAACATTTTCCACTAATTTCTCAAAATAATAAACTCAAAATACTCTTGATTGAAATAAAAACTGTTTATCTAAAAATTTCAGTCGGAATAGGGTTGTCTTAATCAATGAGAAACCAAGAAGCAAAATCCAAAGACAGCTGTGCTTCCAGAATGTCAATAAACCCCTTTCCCACTGATCTATTTAATGATGTTTTTTCAAGCTACATGGAACACATAGAATATATTGGTAAATTAGTACTATTTAAAGGATAGAATTTTTTATTTTCTAGGAAACCACATCTAGACAATGAGTATTCTTTATGTATTATAGAAAATGAAATCCATGTTGATATAGAGACTTTTAAATTAAAGTGGATCAAGGATATTCTAACTAGACTCATACTATATATTAACAATGGGTAATAAAAAGAAAATAGTCATTTCTATCACTTATCAGACCTGATATAAGTAGGCCATCAGTAAATATTGGCAAACAAATAGATATGTAAGGCCGATGATGTTTTTTGACGCACTTTTTTTTACATTCTATTGTGTTTTGTTTTTGAAACAGGGTCTTTTCCTGTGAACCTTCAACCTCAGGTTTCCTATATACTGGGATTATAGTCATGTGCCACAGCAACCAGCTAGTTTTTCATTTTTTTCATAGTCTCTGAAATATCATTTAAATGTACATAAAAATTGCATTAGTCAGAAAACATTAAAATTTATAGCTGCCTTTTTATATTTATGAGATTAATGTTTTCCTCAGTTTCAAACAAAAATTAGATGGAAGAGTTAAAAAACAAGTAATATAATCATAAAAATAGTGCTTAGAAATCACTAAGTAGCATGATTGTTATGACATTAAAAAAAAAAAAAAAACTAAGCCAAACATGGGAAGGCGGAATGGGGAGGGAATGGGGTGGGGATCAGGTTGGGGCTAAATGGGCGATGTGTGCATGTATGTCTACATAAGTTTTTTATCCCATTGTGATGTGTGAATGGAATGCACCAATAAAAATTTTTAAAAATACTTTGTGTCCTAGGTCCCTTGTAAAATTAAAAACTAGAAAGATGATATAGTCTTTACATAGCAACAACTTAATCAGAAAGCATATGGAAACCATGAGAACAAATGGGGATACTGAGGCAGTTTAGTCAAGAGTTTAATAAAGGAGGAAACTTGGCGTCTGGATCTACAGAAAAATAGATTAGAGGGAACCTCTGCCTGCACCCTGAGCAGCTGCCACTCTCCTACTTCTGCCTCTCCAGAAAAATGTCAGATATTAGATCAGCTCATCTAGAAGAGAATAGGAGCAACGCATACATGCTTGTCAGGCAATTGAAAGCAACGAGAGGAGACAGATAGAAAATATTCCGTATAGCTTAAAAAGTATTTTAGGAAAGTTAAAACCAATCCCAGGTTTTCCCGAGTTGAAAATGACACAGCTTCATTTTGTTCAAATCCATCATGTATAGATAAAGCTATTAGGCTCAGAGTTTATATGATTAGTTCATATTTAGGGAATAATTTGATAGAAAAAATACAAGAAATAAATGCAGTTTTCAACTATGGGTGCCATATTATTGTTACTTAAATACATCTTGGATTTAACACCAAGACTTTCTTTTTATTTATAATGTATTAAAAATGCCACACCATTGACTTATCTATTTCTAGACATTTAGCTCATAACATTCATCCACTAGGGTATTGAAAACAGAATGTGAACTGTATGAATACAGGAAAATGCAAATAAAACAAAAAATGGGCTGTTCAGTGTAGCTTTGCAGGTAATTTCCTGTATACTCTTTTTTTCTAAAGAAAATGAAATTTATATGTGTCGGGAATCCAGCCTGACAGTTGGCGGGGCTTGGAGAGATGATGAGTACCGACGACTCGAACACAAACCAACAAGCCGGAAGTCAAGTCAAGCAAGATCTCATTTATTTCTCTCCAAGCAGTCCTATATATAACACCAAGCTACGAGGGGAATTTCCATGAGAAATAGCCTATCCTATCCGGGATAAAGATCACTAGCACGTAGTTTACAGCCAATCCCAGGCCAGTACATAAGCCATTCATGTGTGCGGAAAGCTCCTTTAAAGGTAGAAAGGGAAAAACTGCTCAGTCTCCCCACTCATAATGAATGGGGAAACCACGCCTTCCTAGCTTCCTCCAGGCGCCATCTTTGCCCCTTTTCTGCTGAATCACTTTACTTAAAGTTTTGCCTTAGGCCATAGGCCGCTCAGGCCGAGGAAGGCTGCATCTCCTTAGGCGCTGTATGGACACATCCCATCATATATGGTCTTCATTATAAAGTATTTTTGTGAGAAGAAAAAATTAATGAATGTGTGACATTTACCCACTTTATAAAAAAGCAACTGCAGTATAAAATAAGATATATTCTTATAGTCCAAACTGAGCTATAAGAACTGTGAGCAACGGAGAAGAAAAGGATACTTAAAAATAGCAAAGTCACAAAAAGTTCATGATAAGCTTTCTAGAAAAGATTCAAAATGTATTTTTTCTTCAGTTTCACCAAAGAGAAGAAATCAGAATCTTAAGAGAGGAGATGGCTGGTTTGGTTAGAAGAAGTTCTCTTAGTGAATCTGACATATTGGACAGTTACTACTCTTGAAATAGAAAACTGTTCCCTTCATTCTGAAGAAAGTCCAGGTCTCTCCTGTTATTAAACTGCACAAATGCCTACAGAAAATTGATCTAAAGAGTTATCACTGTTAGACTTTGCATAACTCATTTTATCTACTTCTCACAAATAAGAAATGTTAAGAAAATTTCATTTTCAAGAGACTAGTCATTTGTGATACCTTTAATCCCTCCTATAAGATCTTTTGTTGTTATTGAGGATAAGCATGCCCTATTCCTTAGGTATATTGGCAAAGGTTACTATACTCACAAAAATAACTGACAAAATGTGTGTGTTTATTTCTCTAGCATCAATTAGGACATGTGGAAAGCATATATAATCCCTTATATGTGCCAGCTTAGTTCCCAAACAGTCCTTATAATTATAATTCAAGTAAATACCAAAGATTCAAATTGTATAAAGCCAATAAGTTCTTCACACTAACAGTCTTTTGTTATACTGTTGACAGAATTTTCATACAGTGGGACAAACTCTCTCTGTGTCCTTGGAACCCAGACCATGTTCTTATTTAGTTACTAAAAAGCAAAGGAAGAGGACTAAACACAACACAGTATTCTATTGCCATTTAACCAGAGTTAATTAGAGAATCCTCTTTCAGTCCTCTGAGGTATGAGGTTGTGACAAATGAAACACTTCTCAAGCAGCCAACACCAAACACTAAATGCCTTTTGTAATGAGATTAGTTTTAAATGAAATCAACCATAACCGGATGTCTGCTGCAAATCACAAACCTGTAAATGTTACTAACATTGCAATTCAACATAGTTACTGTACTTACAACCTAAAAAATAAATAAATAGTAGAAG
Source organism: Muscardinus avellanarius (assembly GCF_963383645.1). Lineage (NCBI taxonomy): Eukaryota > Metazoa > Chordata > Mammalia > Rodentia > Gliridae > Muscardinus > Muscardinus avellanarius. The sequence goes on from NC_137787.1 coordinate 69,064,800, forward strand.
AGATTTTCTTCTCGGGGTCAGGCTATAGTCATTAATTTTATTTTTCATCATTGAAGATTTTTGTGGTCTGATTATTTTTCATGGAGTCTGTCAGTAGCCATATCTTCATTTACTTTATTAATATGTAGAGAACAAGGGAATTGTAAGCCAAAGGGTAATTTCAAAAGCAACAAACAATTAAAAAGATACAATAAGGAAATGTTGGCAGTACTGGGATCAAAATGCTGAGTAGAATATTCAAAAGAAAATAGATTCTATAGCAGCTTATAGCTTCTTAAATAAGGAGCTATCTTTTCTTTGGAAGATCCATCAAAATTGACATTTCTGAAGGTAAAGAAATAGTTCTGTAATGTGTGTGTTTAAGAGATATTGATATGACCAGTAGATTAAAAAATTTTTTTCAGAAATAAAAGAAAGGGGTTTATTTAGGAAAGTGAGGGATACATGTTCAAGAGAGAAGGCACGACATCTCAAGAGGAAGAGAGTGTCTTTGGGGTCCCACTGTTCTTCTTTAGGAGAGCCTGTGTGGGAGTGGGTAGGGGCATACAACAGGGGTGGAGGTTCTGGATTATGGGTGGGTATTGGCTTGGTGGCACCTGAGTTTTACCTTTCTTATAAATCCTTATTTTACCAAGTATCTCAGGACTCTCAGGTGGAGAGAGGGCCTAATATGATTAAGAGTGTGGGCCTATTGAGGCTTCTGCCCAAGAGAACAGATCCTGTAGGCTGAAGTTAACAATTATAAAATTTCTAGATTTTAAAAATAGATTTCCCCATTCCTTCCCAATTTGTCATTTTTGTACCTAATATTTCATTCTCCTATCCTAACTCATTTCCCCTCTCTGAGACTTACATCCATTAATCTTAAGGGTTGATGAAGGTCATAAGTCCATCTTCTATAGCTTCTTCAATGCTGACAAAGGACAAAGTACTTGATACTGAAGTCTCAAACTAATTGACCTAAAGAAGACAAAAACAGGCCTCAAGTTCTTAAGCAGGGTTCTTTACAGTAAGATCAGAAGCTAACATCACTGAAGTACACAGACCCAGGAATATAAGGATCAGTAGGTTTTTTTTTTTTCTATGTGCCTGATAAATTCTTGTGACCATTTTGCCAAGCAGCCTGCCAGAGATGCTAAGGTGATGTTCATAAGCCTTATTATTTGGTCAACAGAGCATTCATTTGCGTTTTGGTGGTGAGGAGATAGAAAGGAAATAGGCAGATAGGGAAAAGGCCTCGATAGAAAAAAGTTAATTTTCTGAGTTTCCTGAGTTTCCTGAGGGGTGACAAATACCCAAAATTCCAAAGGCTCAGAAATAAGAAGGACCAGAGCTTCACAAAACCATCGGTTTACTGATCAACAAAGCTAGGAGCACAAACCCAAGAGCAAGTCTCTCACTTCTGCTGAAAGGAGATTCTTCAAGGACTTGCAAATACCCTATGCAAATCCTGAGAGCTGCTTCCCAGAATTCCCAAAGTCACCCTAACCAAAAGAGGACTCGCAAACAGTCAGCACTTTGCCCTAGTCAGACAGTAAATTGGGGCTTTTCCCTCTCGGGACCCCCTCCCCTTTTGGAGAGCTGTTCTCTCGCGCGCAGGTCATGTTAGCCCTGAGAGAAGGCAGAGTGAAACTGATGGCACGTGGCTCAGGCAACTCTTGGGTAGTGACCTGAAGGCCTCTGCTGGACATCAAGGCTGACTAGGGCCCCTAAGGGTGACCTGCATCTTTTTCCTGGCAGATCACGTGGACTCTGGGAGAAAGTAGTTTGCAACTGATGGCACTTGGCTTGGGCAACACTCGGGTAGTGACCTAAAGGCAACTACTGGACACCAGAAGACCCGACAGCCTGAGTGGTGTTCTGCCTCTTTTCCTATTCTCTTCTGGAAGATCGCGCGGACTCTGGAAGATCGCGCGGACTCTGGAAGAAAGCAGCCTTCACCTGAAGGCAATTCGGCTTGGGCTACTTTCAAGTATTGTCCTGAAGACAGCTGCTGGACCCAGAGTTCCAGCCCCTTTGGAGTGTTCAGCCACCCTCCCCCCATTCCCTGCTGCTTCCAATAAACATTTTACCCCCCTTTCTGAGGTCTGCGGGGTGTCATTCTTCGCTCACCGTAGACAGGCACTCGGTAAGGAAACGTCGAGTTCCTTCTTAGGAAACTCCATTTCATCTTGAGGAAACTCCGGGTTTCCTCTCAAGAAACCCCCGTTTCAGTGGTATTGCAGTTGCAGTGGACATCTACATGAAAAATTGCCATGTTAGTGCACTGTACAATAATTGAGATATCATCTTTAGCTTGGACCAAATGTTTATTATTTTAAACTAGAAGCAAGATAGCCAATCTGTAAAATTATGTATGACATTATGAAACATTCTCAATGAACAAAAGCCTAAAACACAGTATATAATTTAGCATACAAGCTGCTATGATCCTATTTATTAGTACTGATAATTTTCTTATTACAAATATTATTTGCCATTGCTATCTGTCTTTTGTTTTTACACACTTGGCAGAACCATCTACAAACCAAGCATCTCTTCTTTAGGTTTAAGATTATTTTATCTTTTCTCCCCCTTATGGGAGACACCATTAATTTATTAAAAATCTTTAAATTTTCTGGTTTAGCAAAGAAATTAATATAATCAGAAATAAAGGTTTCACAAAAGTAGAAAGAAGAAAGATTCCTGGTTTATAGTACATAGGGAAATTTATTAAACGGGCTTTTTTTTAAGCTTTGACTCTTAGACTCTCCAGCACTTTACAGGAATAGAAATTTTTCCCTTTTATGGTGTCTGATGATCCTGAGCCTGCAAACCCACAAACAAATTCCACATAAATTCTGGGATCAAGGGACAATTTTAAAAATTTATAAGAACATTTTGTATCATTAATTATTTAATGTCTAAATGTGTGTTAACTCTCTTCTTTAATTTTCTTTAAATTTGAAAAATAAAACTACCTTATCAGGACAAAGTGTTCCTTGAATAATAAAATGTTACACTATAAACACAACCCTTTACCACTGCCTTAAATATTGTTCTGCTCATGCCAGAAAAATACCAAATTTGGGGGTGTGTGCTACAATGCAGTAGGGAATTGGAGAGGGGAGGCGTAGGCATTAGCACATTCATACAGCATAAGAATGCAGTCTATACTAAGCTAACTTCAAAGAAGCGCCAGGTCCAGGCATGATGACCTCAGCAAAGAGATAGGCAGTTAAGTGGGAAAATTAAGGGGCAAAGCTACAGAGCAGAGTATGCATTCATTCTAGGTTGTTTTGTTTTTGTTTTCCTGCTTATCTGTAGAGTGGCCCTGTGTGTACATGTACACAAACACACATTTCCTCCCTTGTTTTTAGTGAGAAGGGAGTCAGTTAATCACGGAAAACAGCACCTCTTAAAGGATTTGTGAGAAGCTGTTGAAATAGCACAAGAAAAATCAATCACCTATATAGCCACACCAGCTTCCTAAAAGAAAGATATAAAGTGAGGTGTTATTATTTCTTCAGAAAAAAAGTTATCTAAGACCTAGCAATCCTTGGAGGAGAAAAAAGGACAGTGATCTTGGACTTGTGAAATGATCTCCCTTAGAAACACTTCTTAGCCTTATTCATTGTTTCAGGTCCAGCTTTATCCTTAAAAGGTTATATATGGGAACTGAGACATCCACAGTTTAGCGAGCACAGGCTCTGTGGAAACCATCTCCCATTAAACAGCAAGAAAGTCAGATCATCCTGCTACACACTAAAGTGACTGTGAGGTCCTGGAACCTGGTAAGAGGGTTATTGCTGCAATATCTCAGCCTTGTCTAGACATTTGATCAGATTTGTTTCAACATTGTTTCTCAGTCTTTTGCCCAGATTGGTTTATAAATGCAATATTGTAGCTGGGCATAGTGGTGAACTCCTGTAATCCCAGTACTTGGGAGAATGAGACAAGAGGATCACAGATTCAAGGCCAGTCTCAGCAACTTAATGAGACCTTGTTTCAAGAATAGGGTGGAGCTCAGAAGGGAATACACTTGGGTTTAATCTCAGGTACCACAAATAAAGTCAATATTGTATAACAGAAAGGGCAATAATAGGAGATCAGGTCTGACTTCACCTGTGTCTTGAAACTTAGAGATGGAAACCTTAAACACACATTCCTGTTAATAGAATAGGTAGCAATTAATTGGGAAATGAAAGCATATGGACTTGTACACTGAAGTTTAAAAGCAGTTCCTAGTTGGGAGTTGTGGTACATGTCTTTAATTCCAGTAGTTGGAAGGCTGAGACAGGAGGACCACAGGTTCATGGCAAATTTCAGCAACTTATGAAGATGAAGACTCTGTTTCAAGATATTAAGTAAATAAATAAATAAACAAATAAATAAATAATAGGGATGGGAGTATAGCTCAGAGGTAGAATACTAAGTTCAATCCCCAAATAAAACACATACACACACACACACACATACACACACACACACACACACACACACACACACACACGCCCAAACACATACACACAGCAATTCCTATTCATCATATGGCCTTACATATGGCAATTTAGGGGAGAATAATGTCCTCAAGCATCCAGCTGCAAAAACTATTCTACTCCCCAAAAGATGTGAAATCAAAGTTGAGATGTGATGAGAAGTTCTATTATATGTGGAGATATGTTTAAAAAATAGTATCAGAAGGATTATCAAGTTCCTCCATCATTCATTATTCCTTAAGCTAGGGCATGGAAGACTTTCTTCAAGAAAAACAGTAAGCATTCAGGTCTTCTATATTACCATCTTCTACCATTATCCAAAAATGTGAACAAGCTATACTAATCCTTAGTATTTATTCAAAAGAACTAAAGTCAGTCTACTAGAGAAATATAGGAGTACCTGTATTTATAGCAACACAATGCATAATAGTCACATTATTGAACCAGCCTATGTGATTTTTAGTGGATTGATGGATAAATAAATTATGACAATACACACAAACATACACAATAGAATTTTATGAAGGTATAAGAAATAGAATTATGTCATTTGAAGGAAAGTAAATGCAACTGAGAACGTCATGTTAAGTGAAATGAGTCAGACTCAGAAAGTCAAGGATATGTTTTTCCCCCTATGTGGAAGAAAAAAAAATAAAAAAGTATCACAGAAAGGAGACCAATAGTAAATTTTGTTGATCAATAGAAAGAACACCTGTAGAAGATGGTGATCAGGGACAAAAAGGAATTAAGGAAGAAAGGAAGGAAGGAAGGAAGGAAGGAAGGAAGGAAGGAAGGAAGGAAGAAAGGAAGGAAGGAAGAAAAAAGGCAGGCACTGGGCTGTGAAACTGACCAAATCATGTTGTATGTAAATATGTCACAGTGAACTCCACTATCCTGTATAATTATAATGTACAAATTATTTTTAATTGTAAGTGCTGAGGAATCCAAAGTGCTTCCCATCAACATCCTGAGGGATTAAATCCTTGCCATGATCCATTTACTTAGTACTACAAGAATAAACAGATGACTTGGTTTTCCAAAGGTAAGTCACAGAGAGGGACAAAGGAAGAAAGCAACATTATTTCATCTATTTTTTTATTGTTTCAAGTGCATTATATAGGCATTAAGGTACAGAGTACTAAGATTTTTAAAATATTAACATTTTTATAACTTATCTTCCCACATATAATAATATTTTTGAAGTTGGTGCATGCTCTTTTTTCATTCATAACAATCAGTTCATAATTTTAGCTATTCCATAATCTATTGAATAAACAGGCCTTCATTTTTATTTTCTTATTAATAGTATCCATATTTATTTGTAATTTTTAGTATAAATAACTCTTAAAAAGAACATCCTTTTCTGAGTGTGATGGCAAATATCTGTAATCCCTGTACTTGGGAGGTTGAGACAGGTGGATTGGAGGTTCAGGGTCAGCCTTAGAAACTTAGCCAGATCATGTTTCAAAATAAAAATAAGGCTGGGGGTGTGGCACAGAGGTTTAATTCCCCTAGGTTCAATCCCTGTACTAAAGGGAGAAAAGGGATAATTATTTCTTAAAACTATATATATAATACATAGCTGGTCCCTGCCTTAGCATGGCTCTGCTTATGATTTTTAAACCTTAGGATGATGCAAAAACAATACACATTTAGTAAAATCAGATGTTAAACTTTTTTTTTACCACTTACAAAGTTTATTATCCACATAGTTACAGTGGTGATGCATTAGCAAAAAGCTTTGTTTTCATTTACAGAGCTGGTCTTTTTCCCTCCCTCTTCCTTCCCCTGGTGTTCCCTAACTCTGCAAAACCAGTAATCGCAGATGAGGACAGCTTTACTGGTCACATAGATCTTAAAAAAAAAAAAAATTAAGAAACAAAGCACCTTTCAAATTCAGTGTTTGTCCGCAATTAACTAAACTTCCCAGAGCTTCATTCACCCACCCTCCCTTTAATGCTCAGATCATCCCTTATTGTAAAGACAACTCAACCCTGTTTGAAACTGGCCCACATCCTCTATCGCAGATTACAAGGCTGTGATGCCAGCTTCAATACTACTTTTCCTCCTTTAGGACAACCAAGACCAATGTTCGGATCTGATGGGAAAGGGAACTGGAGGGTCATATGTTAAATTTTGAATTTTGACTTTTCCCAAGGCTAGTGATATGTGGCAAAATATTTTCATGAAACTGGACAGAGGCAATGACTTAGCCAGAGGTAATCCAGTCAATCCCATATTCCAGAGGGAAAACAATCAATACTGAACTGTGCACTTTGTGCTAAGCTGTGATGCTTATGTCAGGTGCACTAAAGCAATTTTGATTTATGATATTTTAAACTTACAATGGGCTTACTGTGTTGGAATTTCATATATATTTCAATAATATATCTATAGATATATATGTATATATTTTATACAATTATATGTATATATTATCTACTTATACATACATAAAAATATATACATACATACATACATATATGTATATTTTTGGCCATTTATATAGCTTTATATACTGAGAAGTGGAATAGCTAGTAGTTATTTTTTATATTTATCTCTACTCCATGACTCAAAATTGTTTTTCATTTGATGTTATATCAGCTCATATCTTTATGTATGTACACAAAAGATTTGATTTCCCTATTTTCTTCTTTATACTTGGAATTATAGAGCTTCCTTTAATGTTTTCATCAAATGATGTTAGTATCTAAGTGTTCTCTGTTTCTGAGGATTTAAAAAAGTTTGAAATTGTTTTCCATGTAAATATTATTAATATAATGTTTTATAATAGAATGTTCATATAATTGTTTTTCTTTGTGAATGTCTTATATTCTTTACCCATTTGTATCAAATTGTTATTTTTCTTAATAATATACATGACTTCTAAAATTATATAATCGAAGGTATTAGTCTTCGATCAGGCATTTGCACTGCAAAATTTTCTCTCAGTCTTGATCTTATGTTTTCATTTTGTTTAGAACATCTTTGGTCATATAGATCTTATTAATTTAATATAGTTTATTCATCTCTTATAATTGGTTCTTACTGTGTCACTTCCTACCTGTAAAGAAACAACAAACAATTGCTTATATTACTTTAAACATTTTTATTGCTACTTTTTATGTTGAAGTCTTTGGTCTATATAGAGTTTATTTTGTACATAATGTGAGTTGAGATCTGATTTTTGTGTTTCTGTTGGTAGCAAATTATTACAGTTACATATAGTGAATATCCATCTTTTCTCTAATTATGCATCATGATTTCTACTATTGACAAGGTTATCTAGGTGTTTGAGTCTTTTCCTGGATTTAGTGTGAACATGTTGCTGGCTAATAGTAACAACAGCAGGATTTGACCCACCAGCAATATTTTGGTTTCTAGTAAAAAAAAAGCTGAAGACCAAAGTCTAGCATATAGCATGCCTTGAAGCTGGAAGAACTTTGAATAGTTCTAGAATATTTTATTATCAAAAAAGATACTTTTAGGTATGGCAGTAGTAGTTAGAAAACACTGAGAAGATATCATTGATTTGGCTGCCAATGTTCCGGTTGTGGAAATGTGAGTCACTATAGTAGTCATCTTAATTAATATTACAAAACAAATGAAAGAAGTAGATCTTGTGAAATGCTATAGTTTTATTATATTGAAAGGAGATAACTAATATAAATTATAAAAAAGCATTTATCCATGAAAAGATGAGTTAATATTAAAGGATATGTTTTAGATTTTAATCTTTTTTTTTTTAATGGTACTGGGGTTCCTAGAAGCCCTTCTACCTCTGGTCTACACTCCCAGACCTATTTGTTTATATACTTTTTTGGAGACAGGGTCTCTTAAGCCAGCGAGGCTTACTTCAAACCTGTGCGATCTCCTGTCTCCACCTCCCAAGCACGGGGATTACAAGCATGCGTCACCACACCTGGCTTTAATCATTTTTAATATACAGTTCATGGTAATATATGCTATTTGATTTTGTGGTACCGGAAATTTAACTCAGGGGTGTCTATCACTGAGATACTTCACCAATCCTTTTTTATTAAAAATTGTTTTGAAAGTTTTATGAAATAAAGATATATTATAATCTAAGAACTATGCTAAACACACACATAACATCTGGGAAGATTCATCAACTACAATCCTTCATATATTAAAGAAGAAACAAAAATAGTACCAGCTTATAGCTCTACCTCTAATTTTATGTTTTTCAAATTATAAGAGCAATACAGGCATTAGGTCAAATGAAAATATTTCAGAAATGAATAGAACAAAAGATTATTATTCATCCCAGCTTATTCACCAAATTCCACTCATTCTTGGATGATACATGTTAGCAGCTTGACACATATACTTCACAAGAATTTTTTTTTGCGTTCTAAGCAAATACTCCAACATATATATACACAGGTGTTTATTAATTACTAGAATGGAGTCATACCATATATACGGATTAATAATTTTGGTTTATTTTAGATAGCTATATTCACATATCAAAATATAGGCATCAAATTCACTCTCTTCATGAGGATTGTGGGTCATGGAAAGCCTCAGCTGATACTTAGTGAAGTCCTTCACAACTCAGTGAGACCCTGTCTCAAAATCAAGAATAAAAAATATGGCTGGGGGTGTAACTTAGAGGTAGAATGCCCCTGGTTTCCATTACCAGTACCGCAAAGGAATTAGAGCCAGCAAGGCTGGGATCAAAGTCAGCAAGGCCAGGACCGGAGCCAGTGAGGCCAGGACCAGAGCTTGCCATGCAGCAAGGCCTGAGCGAGGCCTGCTCCACAGCAAAGGGCCAGCGGGTCCCTGCAACTGTAATCAGGAAACACTTGAAGCTGCCACTGCTTCACCTCATCTCTCAGCACATTCCTATATCCAAGTGACCTCTATTAAAAAATAATTGGTTAGTGGATCATCTCATCAAAATTACTCAACTTCTGGCTTTCAGGTTTTCAGTAAGTGGGAATCAGTGTGGAAAATAAAAGGACTTCGAAGGAAGAAAGAAACTGGAATTGATAGAATGTGGAAAAATAGAAACTCTAATTTATTATTGGTGGGATTGCAAATTAATGCAACCACTTTGGAAAACATTATGGAAGATCCTCAGAAGGATGATAACAAACTTAACATATGATCCGGCAATACCACTTCTGGGTATCTACCCCAAAAAATGAAAACTAAAATACCAAACTAATACATGAGTAACTATATTCATAGCTGCACAATTCACCATTGCCAAACTATGGAACCAGCCAACATGTCCTTCAGCAGATGAGTGGATTAAAAAAGTATGGAATATGTATACAATGAAATTTTACCCAGCCATAAAGGAGAACAAAATTATGATATTTACTGGGAAATGAAACAAAATAATGAAATCAGATGCTTTCTCTAATATGCAAAAACTAGGGAGAAATGGGTAACAGGAGGAACTCTAGATGAAGAAGGAATCCTATAGAGGAGCAATTAAGGTGACCTATCTGAGGGGATGAGAGCGAGAAGAGGGAAACTCTTTAAAGTACATGATGTACTTAAACAAATATATTGAAGTCAATCATGAAACCAAGCATGGGAAGGAGGAAAAAAGAGGGAAGGGGATAGGGATTGGGTGAGGGCTAATTGGGTGATGTGTGTATCTATATCTCCACAAGTTTCTTACCCCATTAAGATGTATGACTACAATACACCAATAAAAATTTATTAAAAATAAATAAATAAATAAATAAAAATAGTAAGTTCTTAGCTGGGTGTGGTGGCAAATACCTGTTCCTGAGGTGTTGAGACAGAAAGATTGCAGGTTTGGGCCAGCCTCAACAATTTACCAAGATCCTCAACAACTTTGTTCAAAATTTGAGACACTTTTTCAAAATAAAATATAAAATAAGGCTGGGGGTGTAAAACAGAGGTAGAATTCCCTGGGTTAAATCCCCAGTACAACACTAATCCAAAAATTTATTCTAATTCTGCATGTATTTGTGCATGTATAAACACATACATACAAATATCTTAAGTCGGCCGGGCGTGGTGGCACACCCTTGTAATCCCTGTGCTTGGGAGGCTGAGACAGGAGGATCACGCAGGTTCAAAGCCAGCCTCAGCTACTTAGTGAGGCTCTCAGCAACTTAGTGAGACCCTTTTTCCAAATAAAATATAAATAGGTCTGGGAGTATAGCCCGGAGGTAGAAAGCCCCTGGGTTCTACCCCCAGTACAAAAAAAAAAAAAAAAATCTTAAATCTATTCAGCCATACCATCATTTTTTTTAGTTTAGAATTCTTTGGTTTTTTTTTTTTCCTTATCTCCTTCCTTTGTTTGACCCTATATACTCTCTTATATCGCTCACACTTCAGTCAAATATATATTCGCATCCTGGTAAAGATTACAAAATGGTTCAGTGCTTTAGAAATGCTAGAAAGTTGTGGAATTGCAATGAAGTGTGTGTTATTACAAAAATACATTGAAGGGTCTGGGCCTCTGACCCCGACCCTGGGCGGGTGGGAAGGCACTGGTGGGGCACCCTTCAGGAACCCCTCTCCACCCAGAAGGACCCTGTGGTCTGGGCTTCTGGCCCCGACCCTGGGCAGGTGGGCAGGCGCTGGCGGGGCACCCTTCAGTGACCCCCTTCCCACCCGGAAAGACCCTGTGGTCTGGGCCTCTGGCCCCAACCCTGGGCGAGTGGGCAGGTGCTGGTGGGGCACCCCTAGGCGACCCCCTTTCCACACGGAAGGACCCTGTAAAAAAGGAAAAGAAAAAGAAAAAAGGAAAATATCGGAGAGGGGTCAGGAGGCTGTGGCAGATACTAGGATACTGGAGATACAGCCAAAACTTATCCAAATAAACTGGAATTATTGGAAAAATTCCCCGCTAAGGAGGACTGCTTCTTCTCTACATTGTTAAGAATCTTGGACATCACCTGTAAGGAGAGAGACTTTAGCGGAGACTAGGAGAAGAGCGGTGCTGAAAGCAGTCTCCGCGTTGGCGGTGGAGACTTGTATCAAAGAGAAGCAGAAATCGGAGCCTACCAACCTTATTTTTTTTTTGAGAAATTACACCAAAGGTCGAATGCTACCGTCGCGCATGCTTAGGAACACTGGACAACATTCAGAGTGGAAAAAGAGCTTGGGAAAGATTTGAAATGGTGGAGACAGTGGCAATAGCAGTGGCCAGTACTCAGGGGAGGCAGAGATCTGTTGCATTACACATGGAACCTTTGAAGTTATGACCCCAGAGGCAGAATGCTACCACCACACACCCTCAAGAACATGGGACAAATGGTTGGGTGAAGAGGGTGCTCGGATTAGAGCCTGCCGAGGGGTGAGGCCAGCGATGGACACAGCAAAGCTGGGATTGGAGCCTGTCATGAGGCAAGGCCGGTGCTGGAGCCTCCGAGGCTGGGATTGGAGCCTGCCAAGTGGTTAGGCCGGTGATGGGGCCAGTGAAGCCGGGATCGGATCATGCCATAAGGCAAGGTCGGTGCTGGGGCCTTCGAGGCAGGAATCGGAGCCTGCTGAGGGGTTAGGCTGGTGCCGGGACCAACAGCCGGCATCGGAGCCTTCCATGAGGCAAGGCCGCTACTGAGGCCTCCGAGGCCGGGATCAGAGCCTGCCGAGGGGTTAGGCCAGTGCTGGGGCCATCGGCTAGCATCGAAGCCTGCTGTGAGGAAGGCCAGTGCTGGGGCCTCCGAGGCCAGGATCGGAGCCAGCTGAGGGGTTAGACTGGTGTGGGGGCCAGCAAGACCAGAATCGGGGCATGAGGCAAGGCCACTGCTTAAGCCAGCAAGGTCTGGATCAGTCCACCGTGTAGCCAGGCCACAATTGGGGCCATCAAGAGTGGTATCGGTATTTTCAACACGGCATGCACAGAGAAATATCGCAGAAAATTAAAACCAGATGCTTCCCCTAATCATCAATAACTAGGAGGAAAGGGGCAACAGGAAGTGGTCGAGCTATAGAAAGGGCCCTATAGTGAACCAGTTAAGATGACCAATCAGAGGGTATGGAATAGGGGAAGATGGAGCCTCTTTAAAAAAGCAGGATGTACATAAATATATGTATCAAAGTTAATCACCAAACAAGCATGGGATCGAGGGAGGGGGAGGGAATTGGATGGGGACTGGATGAGGGCTAATTAGATGATGTGTGCTTGTATATCCTCTCATGTCTTATATTCCAATGTGATGTATGATTACAATACACCAATAAAAATAAATTTAAAAAATAAAAAAATAAAAAAACAAAACAAAAAATACATTGAATTTAATAGAGATTTTAGTTATAACACTTAATTAAATATTTAGTTCTTATAAATTATGGCTATGGAACTTATTAAAATAGGCCAAGATGTAAAATAAATATCATGCTAAATAAAATATATTCTATAAATGACCAAAAAGAAGCACACAAAACGCATTTGAGTGGAAATATTTAAAATTGTTTGAGATGCCAAAACTTAAATTTGTTTTAGGTCGATGCTGAGCTGAACCTGTTGCTGGAAGAGAAAAGGCAGTGTTCTTTCAATTCATAGCTCCCCACATGCAGAGAGAACAGCAGGATTTATGCTTCTGGTTACTCAAGTATACAAATCTGAGCTGGGTTCATAAGTAAGTTTTAAAACTACTTGCACATCACCTCATTTGAAGTCACATGGGGCTCAAGGGATAATCTTGTTCAGCTGTTCTTTTAAAATAGAAAATTTAAGTACCAAAGAGGTAAAAACAGTTTGCCTAAGATTTCACAGCTAATTAAAGACAAATATGGGACTCAAATTGAGGCCTCTGTCTTTATCCCAGAGATTCCTTTTGTTTATTTTATTCATATTACATTTTCTTCTTAATGCTGAGTTAAAACCTCAGTTACAATGGGGAACATTAAAAATCTATAAGATCCAATAGTCCCATTGGAATAAAGTTTCCTTTAGACTTATGATCATGAGAGAATCCTCTGAGATTCCATGAATACCTGCTAGCTTTAGGTGTGAGGATAGATTGCAGCTGCTCTGTCAGCTCATGGCAAGCTAGATTCTAAAATGGCAATTTCCAATAGCATGTAAGTGAATTGTGGCACCAATCATACACCCTACTATTCATGAAAGTCACTACGTTAAAATACTTGATTCTCAGAGGTAAAGTTATCACTTTCTTTGAGTTCTTGAAGTCAACATATGATGACCAGGTATGTAGTCAGCACATATAAACTCATATGTGCAAAACATATCACACATTAAAAATACCAGACTTGTTTCACTATTTTACTTTTTTTACTTTTACCTATTGCAGATACAAAAAAAAAAAACCCAACAGCATGATTTTTTTCCTACTTACAAAAATAAAAGTTTAAGATTTTACCCAACTAAAACACTTAGAAAAAGAAAACCTTACATCAGAATACTCTCATGTCCAGCACTGGTTGCAAGTTTGAGAGCCTTTATTAACATCCTCAGGTTCCAAATTTTTGGAAGGGCTCATAGAACTTAATGTTCACTGCTCATGGATTATTACAGTGGAAAATGCGGATTAAAATAAGAGGAAAACAGTATATAGGATAGAGCCGAGTTAAGGTATCAATTGTCCAGCTTCTATTGTTCTCTCCCCATAAAGTCACAGAAATATCACTTTTGTGACATCAATGTGTGATAATACACACACCATATTGCTGACCTCAGTGTTCAGGGTTTTTGTCAGGTCACCATCATGTAGGTATTATTGATAGATTGCTCATGTAGCTGATCTAATCTCCAGGTCTTCTGATAGTCTATTGATACCATGTGACCCAAAGTTCTCATACTAAATCACACTGTTGGTCTATCTTTTGTAGCCAATCTCCCCATTAACACAATATGGTGACTTATGACCCCAAGATATACAAAGACTCTCTAATAGACATGGCATTCCAAGGGTTTTGAGACTGCATCCCAGAAACAAAGAAAAACTCAAAATTTCTTTCTGGAAAGGTTAAATTCTTCATTTTGTAAATCTTCTTTTGATGATATACTGAGGCAAAGCTAATTCCAAAATTTCCAATGTCTTGCTCATCAGAGACAGACTCTATTTACATAATAATTATCTAAAAATCTTCACAGGAAAAATTAAAAGGGGCAAATATTTCCTAGTTTTCCAAAAGAAAAATAATTTTTATTTTTATTTTTTGATATCAAAAGAAAATGACAATCAGAAAAAGAGACTAAAAGAGTTACTAAGAAAAGTGCTAAAAATAGTTCATAACCTGAAATGACAGTAATTATTATCAATATTTATTTAAGGTCTCTATGTTTTCTATTTTTGTATGAAGTTCTTACTACTAATTTCACTAACATGTACAGGGAGATAGGAGGGGCTAGCAAGGTGGAATGCAGATGGAAATACAGAAAGAGCTGTTTGCATGGATGTGCTTAATCACATCACAAAATATAAAGAAAAATCTATGGTTATTGTCTTAGATAAAATAATACTGTCTTTTTTGTCAACAAATCTCTATTAGCAATTGTGATTTCCAGGATGATAAAAATATGAATCTTCTAGTTGCTACTTCTTTCTTCCTTACTACCTAAAACACAGACTATTTTTGTTGTTATTTTTAAAATATTTTAATTGAAGTCATCATGAATCATTTTCAGTAACAGATCAATTTGAAAGGTCAACAAGAAAACAGAAAACAAGAACATTATACCAAGTAGACATATAAACCAAGTATATAAAAAAGAGATCTAAAGAACATTTCACCCAACAATAACAGAATGAATATTCTTCACATGTATATATGCAGTATTCTCCAAGACAAAACATATGTTAGGTCATAGAAGAAAACACAAAAAATTTTAAAATAATTAAACCACACAAATTATTTGGTCCAACACAATAAAATTGAATTAGTAATCAAGAACAAAAATAGATTTAGCCATGCACAAATATGAAAAATAAGGAAACACTTGTAAATAACATATGGATGAGCCAGGTTTGGTGGCACATGCTTATAATCCCAGCATTTGTGAGGCTGAGACAGGAAGATTGTGGTTTATGGACAGCCTCAGCTACTTAGTGAGGCCCTCTGCAACTTAGTGAGAATTTGTTTCATAATAAATAAAGAATAAAAAATAGGGCTGGGGTTGCAGCTCGGAAGTAGAATGTCCCTGGGTTCTATTCCCCATACTGCAAAAAAATTTAAATTAAAAAATAATGTATGGGTGAAATAAGGTAAATAATAATATGTTTTAAGGTGAATGAAGACAAAAATATGAGTAACCAAAACTAAGTATGTGGCTAGGCAGAGTCACACAAACCTGTAATCCTAATACTTAGGAGGCTGAAGCAGGAAGGATAACAAGTTTGAGGCCAGTCTGGGTCATGTAGTAAGAATCTGTCTCAAAATGAAAAAAGGGTTGGGAATGTAAATCAGAGTATCCTCTAGATTCAACCTCCAATAACATGCACACACACACACACACACACACACACACACACACACACACTTATACAGCTAAATAAAAGTATAGAGTGAATTTATAAGTTTGATTACCTATATAAAAATAATTATCTCTAAATAATTACCTAACCTCTCACCTTGAGATAATAGAAAAAGAGTAGACTAAACTCAAAGCAAGCAGATAAAAGGAAGTTTAAATTTAAAGTAAATGAAATGAAGAAAACAACAGTAAAATATTTTTAAATTATATATCAGCACATGTATTTGAATATATAATGAAACCTACAAGTCTACAAAAAAAATCCAATTTAAAAAAGGTGTAACGAGCCAGGTGTGGTGGTGCATGCTTGTGCCCAGTACGTGGGAGGCTGAGACAGGGGATCACAGGTTCATGGTCAGCCTCAGCCACTTAGTGAGGACCTCCACAACTTAGTGAGACCCTGTTTCAAAATAAAGAATAAACGTAGGGCTGGGAGTGTACCTTGGAGGTAGAATGCCCCTGGGTTCCATCCCCAGACTCAGAGAAAAAAAAAGGATAATGAGTGAGTTTTAATAGATATTTCTTACCAGGAAACATATAAATAGTAACTCCATGAAAAGATGCTCAAAATCGTTAGGGAAGCTATAATGTCACTTCACATGTACTGTGTAAAATAGAAAAAACAGGAACAAGTATTGCTGAAGAGTAGAGAAATGGAAACCCTTATTCTTTGCTCTTGGAAATTTCAAGTTGTACACTCACTCTGAATAACATTTTGGCACTTTCTCAAAACATTGAAGTTAGTACATGACTCAGCAGTAACACTTCCAAATATATACCCCCACAAAACTAAAGCATATGTTTGCTCCAAAACTTCTATACAAATATTCAAAATTAGCCAAGCGTGGTGGCGCACACTTGTAATCCCAGCATTCGGGAGGCTAAGACCGGAGGATGGTGGTTCGCAGACAACCTCAGCTACTTAGTGAGGCCCTCTGCCACTTAGTGAGACCCTTTTTCAAAATAAAGAATAAAAAATAGGGCAGGGGGTGTAGCTCGGAGGTCAAATGCCCCTGGGTTCCATCCCCAGACCCCCAAAAGAAAACAAATATTCAAAATTACTTTATTCATAATAAAATGTAGAAAAAACAAGTGTTCATCAAATGATTAAATAAATACAATATTTTATTATTAAAAGAAAGTAATGTTATATATTACAATAATAATGAATCCTTAAAACATGCTAAGTGAGAGAAGCCAGTCACAAAATACCATACATATTATGAATATATTTTTAGAAAATGCCTACAATAAATAAATCCTTAGAGAATAAAAGTATATTTGTGATTTCCAGGCACTGGAAAAAAGAAAATGGAGATGAGGATAAGAAGCAGAAAATGACTTTTTCTTATTGGGGTAATGAAATATTCCTAAATTTGAGACTTATTATGATATAGAATTCCATAAATATACAAAATAACTCAGAATTTTCCATTTTACAAAGCAAAATTTTATGGCCTATGAATGGTATAATAATGTCTATTGAAATTATATATTGACAAAACAGAATATGTATTATAAGAAAGAATAATGTGCCTTAACAAGGATCTTACCTCACTTTCTTCACTCCTACTAATCTAGATCTGAATTTCATTAGTATTCTCAGATTAAATTCAGTCTTTGCCTTAATTCTGCTTGTGATGTATTTACAAAAGAAATAATATTAAAGACATAGCAATTAAATTATATTCTAAGTAAAAGGAATTTCTATTTATGAGTATTTACCCAAGAACTATGAAAACTATATTAACACAAATAATTGTAGTGGTCCACAAAACTTTGCCCATAATCACCCCAAACAGGAATATCCTTCAGTAAATAAGAAAACAGTAATACGTCTACACTTGAGATATTAAAAATTGAAATAACCAACCTACTAGTTGGTGTGGTAGTACAAGACTATAATGCAAGATTCTTAGAAGGCTGAAGCAAAAGGATTGCAAGTTTGAGTCCCTTTGGGAAACCCACTGAGACGGTGTTTCAAAGATAAATAGATGATGATAGATAGACAGGGATGGAGATGTAGCTCGTTGGGAAAATGGTCCTAGGTTTAGTCCTCAATACTGCAAATGAAAAACCAAACAAGAGCCACTAACACGTATTTCAAAGCAGATTAAATTAAAAGACATTACTACAATGAAAGTAGTTAAATCCCAACCATAACCCAGATGATTTCATTTACATAGCAGTCCAGAAGGGGAGGGAAAAAATCACATCAAGTGGTGCCAGGGGGCAGATAAAGGTCAGTGGGTGACTACTAAGCACAGGTTAATGTCTGGAGTGATAGAACTCATCTACCTTGATTGTGTTAGTAATGATATAATCAATTATAATATAATCATCAAAAGTCTCAGTACTTTATATTGAAAAGGGCAATGACCACTACATGTATAGTTTAATAAACCTTACTAAAAATAAATAAGTGTGTGATCCTAAGAAATGGATGGATTCACAGACAAATAAATAAGGGGAAGCTTTTTATAAGTTGGTTAAGATATTTTTAAATGCCCATATCTTTCAATACACGTAAAAGATACATACAATGTCAACCTGTCCCAGTTTCCTAATGACATTCATCTTTTTCCAGACAGATATCCCTAAGGAAAGCAGCAATAGTCATGAGTTTATAAAAGTAGATAGTATTACAGAGAATAGAAAAAAATTAGAGCACTAAGTATCTCGGGGAGCTGGATAGGTTCTTCCTTCAGTGAGCTGAAGTCGCAGAAAGGCGAAGCACTAAAGACACACATAGCTCTATGGAAACTTGCCCTTGTAAATATATCTCACATTCCTTGAAGTTAAGTGCCTACATGATGCTATACCTGAGAACAGAGAGAAGGAAGGTGAAGTATTATTACTCTTTATCTTCTCTATGCTGGCCTTTTTTTAAGATATATTTTTCCTGTTTCTTTTGTATTTTTAATACCTTATTTCTAATATGTAGCTATAGCCTGAAATTAATACCCCCTTACTGGTCTTATCTTCAGGTGTTGGCTAGTGCAAGGTGCACATCTGTCTCATTCCTCAGTCCCATGTACTGAAATAACCTCTATACCTAAAAGAAACAAAAGGAATCTGTAAGGCCTGATAACTGATAAAGGAAGAAATACAATTTCCAGAAAGCTCTGAAAAGCAACAGGGAGTCAGCTAACATTAAAATAAAGATAACTTCAAAACAACAACATTCTTTTAGGGAGCTTACTTGGAGGAGACTGTAGGATGAAGGCTCATTTATCATCCTGCTACTCATCAGCTTATGAAAAATTATAGTATTAAAAAGGCCTACTGTGTTTTGTAGATATAAAGTCAGAAAATCAATTTGTGAATCATGGAAAGTAATGGTAAGTATTAGCAATGAGGCAGTTTGTGAGCTTAAAAGTTTATTTTTACCCACTCTTTACGGCATGAGGAAAGGGGGAAGCCTTGGATCAAAATAACATTTTTATTTTGAGTTGCTTAGAAAAAAATTTCCACCTTAAAAAATCCAGCAATATCCTTAACTGTTAGTTAGGGCACAATTTTCATTTAATGAGTGAACTAGTCAGAAGATAAAATTAGTCATTTTTGCCTTGATCCAAAGTACACCATTTATATATTCTTTTTAATGTTAATGGTGCGTTGTAGTAATACATCTTAATGAAATACAAGATGGTAATGGCATATATGCATACCACTCATTTAGCCCTTTCCCCAATTTCACCCCATTTTCTACCCCCTTCCTCCTTCTTACATTTGGCTTACTGATTGATTTTTATATGTTTGTGAATGTATATCATGTACATTAGGAAGTTTTCTTCTTCCCCCCTCCTATTTCTCTCAGTTAGGTCACCTTATTTTCTCATCTATGATTTCTCCTTCCTCATCTAGAGTTTCTCCTATGATTTTTCCCCTAGCTTCCATATATTTGGGAGAACATCCCATTTTTTACTTTCGGTGACTGATAAATCTCACTTAGCATAATGGTCTCCAGTTCCATTCATTTTTCTGTGAATGATGTAATTTTGTTCTTCTTTATGGCTGAGTGAAACTCCATTGTGTATACACCCCATCTGTTGATGGAAACCTTGGCTGGTTTTATAGTTTGGTAATTGTGAATTGTGTAACTATAAATATAGATATTTATGCATTAGTCTGGTTGTTTGGTTTCCACTCATTTGGGTAGGAACCCAGAAGAGGTATAGTTGTATCATATGGTAGGTTCATTCCCATTCTTCTGAGGATAACTTCATATTGGTTTCCAAAGTGGTTGCAGTAAATTGCAATCCCACCAACAAAGTATTAGTGTCCTCATCTCTCTACACTCTTGCCAGCATTGGTATTTATTTGTGATTTTAATGATTGCCATTTTAATTTGAGTTAGCTGAAATATTAGAGTAATTTTGACTTGCATCTCTCTGATTGCTAATGATGTTGAACTTTTTTTCATATATTTGTTGGCTATTGGAATTTCTTCTTTTGTGAAGTATCTATTTAGTTCACTTGCCCATTATTTTATTGGGATATATTTTATGTGAGTTTCCTATTCTGTGGGCTCTCTTTTGAGATTCTTGATAGTTTCCTTTGATACACAGAAGCTCTTCAGTTTAATGCAATCCCACATATTGCTCCTCACCCTGCACAAGATGGATCAAAAACCTGGACATTAGACCAGAGACCTTATAGCTACTTGAAAGGGGAATAGGACCAATACTCCAACACATAGACATGGGTAAAAATTCCCTCAAAAAAACTCCAAAGACTGAAGATATAATTATTTAAAGTACTTTCTATATTCAAAGCCTTATTTTTTTAGTACCTACAAAGACTTTAGGTAAACATCAGTATAGCTCTCCAATTGGTGTCAAAAGTATGAACCTACTTCTCAATAGCCTAGATTTCATTTTACCCACTCACAGACTTTCTAAAAATGTTGGAATGAAACATCTTCGGCAATCCCATTATGTTTATAGAAGGGTTTATAAAGATCACATAAAAATAGAGCAACAAAGAGAAAGACTTTATGCCATTGTTAATTTTATGCATCAGCTTGACTGGGCTAAGTCATGACCAGATACATAGCTGGTAAAACATTTTTCTGGCTATATCTATGAGGGTAATTTCAGAAAAAGTTAGCATGTGACTCTGTAGACTGACTAAAGAAGATCATATTCAACGATGCAGTGGGCACTATTACAATTTGTTGAAGGCCTACATAGGACAAAAAGAGCAGAGAAAGGATGAATCATCACTCTGCTTAAGCTGAAACGTCCATCTTCTCATGACCTCACAGGGAAACCTACAGAAACATTTACTTATTACACGTTTATTATAAAGTATATTACAAAGGACACAGAAGAGCTGCAAGATAAAGAACTATGTAGAGTGAAGTATAAAGGAATTTTATTCTTTGTTAGTCATGGCATCCTCCCAGCACCCCCATGTGTTCACCAACACAGAAGCTCTCCAAACCTCATATTTATAGATTTGTATGGCAGCTTCATCAAATAAGAATGACAGAATATTAACTTTATCATTGGATCCTCTTC
The DNA here is from genome assembly GCF_963383645.1 of Muscardinus avellanarius. Classification (NCBI taxonomy): domain Eukaryota; kingdom Metazoa; phylum Chordata; class Mammalia; order Rodentia; family Gliridae; genus Muscardinus; species Muscardinus avellanarius. The sequence goes on from NC_137787.1 coordinate 69,086,258, forward strand.
TCCCCTGAGGATAGAGGGTGGGTCTGAAGGTTCAAGTTTCTAATCAAGGCTTGGTCTTTCTAGTGACCAGCCCAGTCATAAAATTGTCAGAAGCCTCTAGCCAGTAGGCAGCTTATTAGTAAACCAGAGGACACTCATCATTCTGAAATTCCAATCATCTGCATAGAACCTAGATACTGAGACCAAATATAACAAACAATGCTCCTAGCAAGGGAGGAAACTGAATATTATAAGAAATGATGCTCCTCTTTTCTCTATTGCTCAGAAATTTAGGAGGGTATTGGAAACTCTGGTCCAGAAACCAGAGGCAGAGACCAAATATTCATTTCTTATTATGTTACTAAGACTAATGTCTGGAGTCTAGCTGACACAGTCTGAGTTCATTCCACTGAAGAACAACCTTGATTTTGATATATTTTTAGAAAGTATCTTAAGGGATTCTAATTTGTAACCATTGTTTAGTACCACCGTTCTAGAGTACAAATTCTAAATGTTAATATACAATGAAATCACCTAGGAATCTAATGAAAATGAAAGTTTTGGTTCACTAGACTTGAGACAGTGTCTGAAATTTTGTATTTTTATATACTTACCTACTCACAGAGATGCTGTTTTCTCTGGACCCAGCTTTTAATCATAAGATTGTTGCAGGACTGTTTCTGTGAATGTGATATAAATAACCAGATATATTATTGTTTCTTATGAAGCATATGTAGTGAAATCTTGTCGGGGCCCACTCGGCTGGACCAAGATGGCACCCAGGCTTATTGCCAGCGTGGACTCAAGATGGCGCCTAGGCTTGCAGCCAAGTCATGAGACTCACAAGATGGACGTCTCCTTGAGAATGCGCAGTGTGCCATGTTACATGCTACCACCAGCCTGCCTATGAGAGAGTCAGAAATGTGCATGCCCTAGCTGTGGAAAGCTTGGGGTTGGTAGGGAGTAGAGGGAGGGATTATGATGCTGATATTTATTGTGCTTGTTGTATGCATTGTCGTATATATTGAGAAGAAGAAGAGACATATTAAGGATCCATTAAAGAAGAATTCATGTTTCAGCTGAAGAGGTGTCTGTGTCGTTCTCTAAGTCCCTGCAGGTCGGAGTCTTAGGGGACGATAAGTGGCACCGAAACCCGGGAGAAACAACGTAGCAAAAAGTTCGCAGGTAAGCGACAAAATAAGATAAGGCTCCCGGATAAGCGAGGGACAGCTGTGAAGATTCGCAGGAATTTGCGACAATAGGTTCGCAGGAATTTGCAGTGATAGGTTCATAGGAATTTGCGACGATAGGTTTGTAGGAATTTGCGACGAAGTAAAACTTATCACGGGGTCTAAGGTTGCTACCATGAAGGTCAAAGAGGCTCTTTGTAATATTCTGTCTAAGGGAGGAGTGAAAATGAAAGCAGCCACTATAGAAAATTTTCTTAGCACAGTTAAAACTGTAGCTCCGTGGTTTTTAGAGGAAGGATATGTTAACACTCCTCAGTGGAAACGTCTTGGTCAGGATCTTCTTAAGGCCGATGCCGAAGGGGCTCTCGCACCTGGGATATTGGCTGTTTGGAGTTTAATTAAATCATGCCTGACAGACAAAATAGGGAGGTATCATCAAGTTCTGGCTGAAGGCTCTAATGCTTTAGAGGAAGCAAAAGAAGAGATTTCAGGGCAAGGTCAACAGGCAGACTCTCAGAGGGACGAGGAGTCCTCTGAAAGCAACTCCTCCGACTCCTCCAAGGAGGAACAAGAGATATGGCCTGTTCCACCAGAAAGAGATAAGGAGGAAGAAGCTTTGTTAGAATCTTGGCACAGATTCCAAATGTCTTATAACAGAAAAAAAGAAACATCCTGAACTTTCCGCTCCTCCTCCTCCCTCTCCTAGTCCGCAGCCATATCTTACTGAGAAAGGAAAGTCTGATAGGCGGAAGACAACTGAGGTGAGTCCGTGGGTGGAGATTTTGCCTACACCAGGAGCATTTCCTGTGTTTCTTGACCAGAATCAGCAAAGGTATCATGAGCCATTAGATTGGAAGATTGTTCAAAGATTAAAAGAAGCCGTGTCCACATATGGAGTGCAGGCCTCATTTACCTTGTCACTGGTAGAATCCTTTGAAAGATACTCTATGACTCCAAATGATTGGATGAATTTGTGCAGGGCTGTACTGTCTGGTGGAGCCTATCTTAAGACTATCAGAAAAAATTGTTGTTATGCATTCTTACCACAGATCTCACACAAACTGGAGTGTTGTGGTAAGAGGGTCCCATAATGTGGGTACACCTCCCGCATTCTCCCAAAAAAGTGTTGCCATGGTATCCAGCCTGTGTTGCACAAATAATTATTAAGGCACTAAAGGTAACTCTGACTGCATTTGGGATGCATCCTGATCTTATCATCACTCCATATACTAAAGAACAGCTTGCCGCTCTTGCTGCCACCAATTCTGACTGGGCCATTGTCCATATAATGGCCACAGGACAATTCGATAATCATTATCCACAACATCCATGGCTCAGGTTTGTTTTGGCTCATCCTATATTTTTCCTAAAATCACTCGATCTGCACCGATTGCTGGAGCGCCAAATATTTTTACAGATGGATCCAAAGGAGGTATGGGAGTGATATTCAAAGAAGGCTCAGATCCACAAACTTTTCTTTTTCCCCATTCATCAGCACAGGCAGTAGAGATTTTGACAGTGATTCAAGTATTTATGCTCTATGATTCCACTCCATTCAATTTAATTTCAGATAGCTTATATGTGGTACAGGCACTTAATAGCCTTGAATGTGTAGAACATATTAAGGGACAATCTACTATTCTTTTATTATTGGCTAAGTTACAACAATATATTTGGAACCGAAAATGTTCCTTCTATGCAACCCACATACGAGCTCATTCAGAACTTCCCGGATCACTTGCTGAAGGCAATGCTATTGCAGATTTTCATACCCAAACTGTACTTATTTTTTCAAATGAAGACAAAGTGTTACAGGCTCAAGAATTTCACAATAAATTTCATCTAAATTCCCAAACGCTGAGACTAAAATTTAAAATCACTAAAGAACAAGCTCGACGCATTGTATTGCAATGCAAAAATTGTTTGACATTATTGCCATAGCCTACTACAGGAGTAAATCCTCAAGGTTTGCGACCTCTTCACCTATGGCAAATGGATGTCATGCATGTTCTTGAATTTGGCTCTCTTAAATATGTACATGTTTCCATGTATACATGTTCCGGAGTCATCTTTGCCTCTGCTCATACTTGAGAAAAGGCCCAACATGTAATTTCCCATTGTCTGCAGGCTTTTGCTGCCTGGGGCATCCCTCACCAAATTAAAACTGATAATGGACCTGCTTATGTTTCTCAAAGATTTTCTCATTTTTGTGCCCAAATGGCTATACAATTAAATCATGGATTACCATATAATCCACAGGGCCAAGGCATAGTAGAATGAGCCCATGCCACTATTAAATCTGCTTTAATAAAACAAAAAGGGGGGATAGGGGCTCAATGGAGCACACCAAAAGATAAACTAAATCTTATATTATTTATTCTAAATTTTTTAACGCTGGATGCCAATGGACGAACGGCAGCAGAAAGAAATTACAGGCCTCATGAGCGCTATGCAGGGCAAGCAATGTGGAAAGATATCCTTACAGGAGCATGGAATGGTCCGGATCCAGTGCTAATGTGGGCTCGAGGGCCGGTGTGTGTTTTCCCACAGGACAAAGACTCGCTGATTTGGGTTCCTGAAAGATTGGTGCGCCGTGTACAGGAACCAATGGAAGATGCCAAGCGTCAAATGGATATTGCTAACTCTGTTGGTAATGTTTCACATTGGAATAAGTGAAAAGGATCTTTGGGGAATTATTTCTGCCTTTCCTCTTCCTTTACCTGTGTCCACCACTGCCACCATTTTTCCTCGGTTCTTTATGACCAATAGTTCCTTAAATTTGCCCTGGATTCCCTTTGATGAAGAAATTAGGCCTTATGCATTTTTCAATATAACTTTAAGTGGCAGTTTATGTTTTTATGCTAATGAAATTTTGAATGATACTTATGATAGTCTCAATCCATGTGTGCAGTTATATAATCAAACTATGGGAAAATTTCAGCCATTTAATGATTCCAGTCCCATAGGAAATGTTACTGTTTTAGAAGGATATGCTCCTTTAGCATTTTCTAGATATGGACATCCCGAAAATAAAACAGCTCCTTTGCAGCCGCGGTGGGCTCCAAAATGTTATAGCCCACGTAGCTGGCCATTTAAATGGACTGACTGCCAAGACTCCAAGGTAATTTGGGCCTCTTCAGGCTATGATTTAAGTTTTTCTCCAGGCATATCTACTATGCGCAATCATACTTGGGCAGGATATAATTATACATATCAAAATCCTATACAGTATAAGCCGCCCAACCCCTTTAATATTTGGCTTCTCTGTGGGATAGCAGGAGGCTGTACTGATATAACAGCTATGTCTATGATTTTAGGGGGAACTGTAAAAAATTGCAGCTATTCTCAGAATTTTTCCGATACTTTTGAGGATAGCGTCAAAGTAAATTGTTCAATGGGACCACGATTCCCATTTGGACCCACTCCTGTTTGTGTAACTACTCCATTTTTTGGGCTTGTTTCTAATAGTTCCTTGGTTAATGATAGTCTAGGTTGTTTTATTGATACCTGTTTTCTAACTTTCTGCTGGAATGCTTCTATGCACCCTTGGGCAGTAGTAATGCGACTGCCTATAGCAGTCCCTTGGCCAGTAAGAGTGGATGTGAATTCCCTTCCAGTTTTGCTGAAACGCGAAAAAAGAGATTTTGGAATTTCTGCTCTTATTGCTGTGATTGTGGCCTCTGTGACCGCAGCAGTTACAGCTGCTGCCGCTTTGGCGACGTCAATAAATACTGCAGCCACTATGAATGCCCTATCCTCACATGCGGCTACTGCCATGGCTCAGCAAGCTCAAATAAATGGACAACTTAAAGCTGGCATATTAATGGTAAATCAGAGAGTAGACCTGTTACAAGAACAGGTTGACATTCTAGGGCAAATGGCCATGGTACCATGTATTCATAAATTATCTGGATTATGTATAACGTATGTGCAGTATCAAAATTTCTCCCATGTAGGCAATTTGTCTTGTCAATTAAGCAAGATGCTTCTAGGGACTTGGAGCCGTGAATTTGAACACACCATGATTGAGCTTCGAGCGTCCGTCGTTGCAATTAATTCTACCCGCGTAGAAGTCGCCACAGTACAACAATGGATGGACTTTATACATGGAACATTGGGTTTCTTAAAAGATTGGGGTAGCATGGCATTCTGGGCATTCTTGCTGGTGGTAGCATGCTGTTTCCTGGTTGGATATATCAGACGGACTCGGCAACGCACACTGCAACAACAGCGCATATTGGTGCAAGCTATGGCAGCCCTTGATGTTGGCTCATCTCCTCAGGTTTGGCTCAATATGCTGGACTGGTAGTCAATGATGGGTATGATCGTCCCCGGGATCATATCAACCTAAGACAGGGAAACAATCATGCTATTGTTCTCCCAATGACGGGTAAGAATGATCCTTGAGGGTCGACAACCTAAGACAGGCACGATCCCGAGCCTTATTTTTAATAAAACAAAAAGGGGGAGATGTCGGGGCCCACTCGGCTGGACCGAGATGGCACCCAGGCTTATTGCCAGCGTGGACTCAAGATGGCGCCTAGGCTTGCAGCCAAGTCATGAGACTCACAAGATGGATGTCTCCTTGAGCATGCGCAGTGTGCCATGTTACGTGCCTGCAGAATGATCAGTGACGTAGCACCTCATGCTACCACCAGCCTGCCTATGAGAGAGTCAGAAATGTGCATGCCCTAGCTGTGGAAAGCTTGGGGTTGGTAGGGAGTAGAGGGAGGTATTATGATGCTGATATATATTGTGCTTGTTGTGTGCATTGTCGGATATATTGAGAGGAAGAAGAGACATATTAAGGATCCATTAAAGAAGAATTCATGTTTCAGCTGAAGAGGTGTCTGTGTCGTTCTCTAAGTCCCTGCGGGTCGGAGTCTTAGGGGACAATAAAATCTTATCTGTGTTTATTGCAGTTGATGAAAGGCAAGATAAATGTGCTTAAGATGGTAAAGAAATGATAAGCATGTAGACTTGCCCATTCACCTGTCAAGTCTGAGTTCCTGCACCTGCCACCCCTGTACTTCCACCATCATTAATGCCCTGAAGGAAAGGCACAATGCTTGAGTCTGAGTTTTCAAAGAGATTTAAGTAATAGGCCAAATAGTTAAAACACTAAGGTCCCCAAACCCAGATTTGCCAAGCAAGTTTCTGTAATTCTACCTTCTTAATTGAGCTCAGCAACAATCAATCATATCCTATCACTCATATCTACCCTTGTGCCATTCTAAACTACAACACTCTTTTAGAGTATAAGGAAGACTAAGATACAAAAGGGAGTGAAATTAAAGAAGGGAAGGAATTTATAAAATTTAATTGTATGTAGTATAAAAATCTATAACAAGAAATAAAAACCTGATCCGTGTGTGTGTGTGTGTGTGTGTGTGTGTGTGTGTGTGTGTGTGTTACTGGGGATTGAATCCAAAGACATGTAATATCTTCAAGCTACACCCCATCCCTTTATTATTTTTATTTTATTAGCTTGAAACAAGGTCTTTCTAAGTTACTGAATGTCTCACTAAGTTGCTGAAAGTGTCCTAGAGCCTCTTGTTTCATCTTCCAAAGTACTGTGTTTACAGACATATTCCACCATGCACAGTTTATTGCAATAAAATTTGACCTTAAGTTATTTGTTCATTGAACATGTATGCCAAAAAATTGAATTTGACTTCAAATTCTATGAATTGTTTTTGACACCTGAACTATTAGATTATTGATATAAGGTTCTAGTTCAAGCTAAAATAATAATTATATTTTCTAGTCATTTTGAAAAATGTAAAAACGTTCTATTTTATTATTTGACTTTATATCCTAAAATTAAATTATCTTTGTGAGTTATTAAGTGAAGATTAAATTATCATCATGTGCTTTTCCTCTTTCTTTCTTTCTTTTTTTTTTTTTTTACAGCACTGAGTATGGAACCCAAGGGCATTCTACCTCCAAACTACACCCCAGCCCTATGTTTTTAGTCTTTTTATTTTTTGAAACAGTGTCTCACTGAGTTGATAAGGGCCTTGCTAAGTAGCTGAGGCTGTCCATGAACTGCAATCCTCCGGTCTCCGCCTCCTGAATGCTGGGATTACAAGCATGAGCCATCATGCCTGGCTTCCACTTTCTTTAATAATAAAATATCAACAGAGATTCTAAAATAATGTTCACATAGCTTGTTCTGAATGATATATGACCAAATTTTTTAAAGGCCTCAGATATTTAAGTGTGATGGGTGAATAAGGGAAAGTCTCTCCCTGAGGTCTCTTTGATGAAGGCTAAACCCATAAATGAGGTGACATAATTACCTCTTATCTTTTAATTTTATCACCAAGAGGATTAAGATTATATATATATATATATATATATATATATATATATATATATATATGAGCCAAACATTCTCACCATAGCATAGTTTCTTTTGAATGTACTGTTTACCCATTTAAAGTTGCTAACTAAGTAGCTATTGCTTACATAGTTATGACTCAGATTCTACATTCCATGCAGTTTTATTTTAGAGTTAAAGGAATAATAAAATTCAATCATTAAGTACCTAGTCAGAAATTTAAAGGCATGTGTAGAAGTGGTTTGCTTAAAACCATTTCATATTAGTATTTTTACTAGATTGTATAACTCTGCAATAAAGTTAATGCTCCAGATACCTCTAAAATGTTGCTTTCAATTTAACTTTTTCTAGTACAAGGTTTCTTGGTCTTATCCCCAGGGTGTATCTAAAGCTATGTCCCCTCAAAGTGATAAACCAACAAGGAAGAAATGATCATTGCCTATAAGGTACTATTTCTCTTCTACACACTCTATGCAAGAAAATACAACATAGTTTCAATTAGTCAATGTATTCTCTTACTTGATTCTTTTTAGCTCTTATCCTTATTTTTAATAGACCCCTTTATAGGCTGCTCTTTACATAGTATAAAGAGATACTTTGTAAATTATATTTAATAGAATGAACTATGAAGTATTTATTTGTAGCAATAATTTTATATCTGTATCCCTTTTCTCTTTTGACAATTATTTAAGACCCTTATTAACAGGTGCTTGTAGTTTGTTGACTTTTTTGAAAAAATCAAGTTAAAAACTTATTACTAATTAAAAATGAAGTTCTTAAAAATCTCAACACATCCAGATATGAAACAATGTAAAAACCTTTAAAGGTGTATTGAGAAAAAACATGCTTTTTTTTTTAAAAAAACACCTTTGTCATTACCAAAAAGAGACATCTTTTGGTAAAAATAATAAAAACTCCATGCTGCATAGATAATGCAGCTAGTTCTAGTTATCTGGTCAACAGGCAAAAAGCAAGACTTAAAATCTTTAGCTCCAATTTTTTGTTCATTTCTTATTGCTGGAATTTCATTTTCATTTCTTGTTGGATGACTAATCCGGATGATGGTAGAGATGGTAAGCCCGCATTTACTCAGACCCTCCCTTCTCAACCTTGGGAGAGGACTAATTCTCAGCTGGTGGACTGGCTGCTTTTGTCTCTTTGCCATCTTGTGGTTTAGGGTTTTCTGGGCGTCTGCTCCTTACCGATGTTAAGGTGGCTGCTGACCTTGGGTATCATTTCCTTGATTTTCCTTATCCTCTTCTTTGCCGTCCTCTCTAGGCTGTCTTTGGTGAGGAGGCCCCTGCGATATCGAGGTCTGTAACCCTGATACGTATTCTGTCTCACTGATCTACCTTGTTCTCCCGCACCCTGGTTGTCAGCACCCTCCATCACTTCTTGCACAGGAGGGTTGCAATACTGTGGTCGCGCCCGTAGGGTCTCACATGTAGTAAGGGGGGAACCTTCGCCCGCGTAGGGCCAGCGTTGTTGGTCCTGGCCTTCTGGAGTGCTCTCCGATCCCTCCTTCTTTTCCCCATTGTCACTATTCTGGTAATTTTGCTGGTAATTGCGTGGAGGACCCCTACGACGTGGATAGCGCCTATAATGGTTATGGTCTGCTGCATATTTACTGCCTTGAACTGGAACTCCACCAGGGCCTGTAATATTTGCTGCCTCCACACCCTTTTCTCCTTCAACAACATCAAACTCTACAGTTTCTCCATCTCCTACACTGCGAAGGTACTTCCTGGGGTTATTCTTCTTTATGGCAGTCTGATGTACAAATACATCTTCCTTGGTGTCATTCCTGTTGATGAAACCATATCCGTTTCTTACATTGAACCATTTTACTGCTCCCCAAATCGTCCTTGCGATGACCTTCTTGTCCCTGCCACCAGGCACCTCCAATGTGAGGCCTGCAGCTCCCTGCGCCTCTGGGGGTGGTACCAGGCTTGGTGTCCTCGGTGCTAAGGGCCGGGGCAGCAGGCGGCTGCTGGGTCTTGGTCTCGCTGTTCATGGTTGCGGTGATGATGACTGGTGCTGGCTGCAGCAGCTGCAGCTCCTCCCGGGGTGTGATGATAACTAGGCCGGTGGTGGCCATGGGGCTGCTCAGGGCTCTCTGGGGTCCTCTCTCCGCTCCTGCTACCGATCGAACTCTCGTATCTCTTTTCTAGTAGAAGTCTCTGGCTTAGCTTTCAATGATAAAATAAAATAAATGGTTAAATTGAATTTAGATATTATCTGGGGTGAGATGAAAATGGTTGATGAGACCAGCAAAATGTAATGTTTTGTTCCTCAACCTGTAGAAAAAGATGATTAAAAGAATTTAGAAGAGTATCTTTCTAGGAGAAAAAAGTCTTTTTGGAGTATTGGAAATTTTTTTTTTGCATTTTTCCATGAAGCAGGTGTTTCAGTACATTCAGGAGTCTATAACAAAATATCTTAGACTGAGTAATTTATGAATAAGAACACTCATTTCTTGAAGATATGGAGGCTAAGATGTCCAAGCCTGAGGCTCTAGTAGATTTGTTATCTGGTGAGATACCAGATCTAACATCTGAGATACCAAATCATAACATCTGCTTTGTAGATGGTGATTCCTATGTGCCCTTATATGAGGCAAACAGCTAGCTCTTTTTGGCCTTTTTTTAAAGGACATAAATTTCATTCATAACAGCTCCAACCTCAGGACCTAATCATCTCCAAAAGACTTGCCTTTTTTTCCTGTTTTAATTTTTTTTTTATTGGTGCATTGTAGCCATACATCTTAATGGAGTACAAAATGGGAAACGCGTACATGCACACATCGCTCATTTAGTGCTTCACCAATTCCCATTCCATTCCCTCCTCCATCCCTCCTCATGTTTAGCTTGGTGATTGACTTTAATATGTTTGCAAAGGTCCACCCAACACTTCACCATATAGGCACAGGTAAAAACTTTCTCAACAAGACCCCAAAGGCACAAGAAACTAAAAGGTGGATCAGTACATGGGATTGTATTAAACTGAAGAGCTTCTGTACAGCAAAGGAAACTATCAAGAATTTCAACAGAGAGCCCATAGATTGGGAGAAAATTTTTGCAAACTATTCCTCCAATAGAGAGTTAATATTTAGGATATACACAGAACTCAAGAAACTCACAGATTAAAAAGCCCAAATAACCCAATCAAAAAATGAGCAAGTAAAGCAGGGCGTGGTGGCACAGGCTTGTAATCCCAGAATTTGGGACCCTGAGACCGGAGGATCATGGTTTTCAGACAGCCTCAACTACCTAGTGAGGCCCTCTGCAAATAAGTGAGACCCTGTTTCAAAATAAAGAATAAAAAATAGGGCTGGGAGTATAGCTCAGAGGCAGAATGCCCCTGGGTTTCACCCTTAATACTGAAAAAATTAAAAAAAAAAAGGGTAAGTGATCTACATAAACACTTCACAAAAGAAGAAATTCAAACGGCCGATAAATGTATGAAAAAACATTCAGCATCATTGGCAATCAGAGAGATGTGAACCAAAACTACCCTGAGATTTAACCTAACTCCAATTAGAATGGCAACCACTAAAAACATAAACAACAACAAATGCTGGCGAGGATGTGAAAAAGTGGGAACTTGCTGGCCGTGGTGCCGCACACTTGTAATCCCCGCACTTGGGAGGTGGAGACAGGAGAATCGTGCTTGTTCGAAGCCAGCCTCACTGACATAAGAGACCCTGTTTCCAAATAAAAATATAAAATAGGTCTGGGAGTGTAGCCCGGAGGTAGAAGGGTTTCCAGGAACCCCAGTACCACCAAAAAAAAAAAAAAAAAGTGGGAACTCTAATACATTGTTGGTGGGATTGCAAATTAGTTCTACCACTTTAGAAAAGATATGAGGATCCTCAGAAGAATGGAAATGAACCTATCATATGATCCAGCAATACCACTTTTGGGTATCTACCCAGAAGAATGGAAACCAAACTACCAAATTAATGCATGCATGTCTATGTTTATAGCTGCACAATTCACAATTGCCAAACTGTAGAACCAGCCAAGTCCATCAACAGACGAATGGATTACAAAGTATGGGATAATGGAATTTCAGCTATAAAGAATAACAAAATTATGCCGTTTGCAGGGAAATGAATGGAACAGAGAACATTATGCTAAATGATATTAATCAGTCACAAAAAGTAAGAAATCAGATGCTGTCCCTAATATGTGGAAGCTAGGGAGAAAAAGGGTCATAGGAGGAAATCTAGATGAAGAAGGAGACACTAGAGATGAGCAAAGAAGGAGACCTAACTGGGGGTGGTGGGTTTGGGGGAAAGGGAAATTTCCTAATGTACATGATATGCATTCACAAACATATTAGTCTGATCTCTTGATAGTATTGCACTTTGTGGAACAGAAATGGTCTCTGTTCCAGGAACATAAGTGTTTCTGGGCCAGGAAGCATAGGTGTCATCATTAGACTGTCTCAGTAAGTTCTTCTTTTAAAACTCAGAGTAAGTAACTGTCCATTTAAAAAGAAACCTTCAAGGCTTCCATTTTTATTTAGAAAACACCTCCAATTCTCCCCTGGCATTTAAGTGCCCAAATTCTTCCCCCTTCTCAACTCGTATTATTCATTTACCAGGTCACAGCAATCTGACTTTCCTTCATATGTTCCAGTGAAGTTGACTTGTTTATATCTCAGGACCTCAGCATATCTTACTTCTGCCTAGCATACTCTTAACTCAGATCTCTGCATGGTTCAGATCTGATCATGGCTGCCTCAGCTCCAAATGTATGTCACTGGAAAAGCCTTTCCTAACCACCCCATCTAAAGCTCCAGCACCCGAAGTCATTCTCCATTCACTCACCCTGCCTTAGTTTTAATAAATACAATATCACGCTCTTAAAATATGAAGGGTTTTGTTACTTGTTGATTATCCATTTTCCCTACTAGAATGTAAATGCATGAGATTAAAAAAATGTCTTTTTACACAACTATTCTTAGCACCTAAAACAGGGCCTAGAAGATTAAAAATATTCAATAAATATTTATAAAATCAATGAGTCAATGCTAGTCATATTTTTATCAAAATGCTATTTTGAGTGTTACTTTTAATAAAATAAGTTTCAAAATTGCTCTGACCTACAGATTTGATTTAGAAAACTCCCATACTAATATATAAAAAGTAAAATACACACAGTAATCAAGCAGAATGGGGTAGAAAAAAATGCACTAAAAAGTCATGCTTATATAAGTTTAAAAGAAAACATAATTATGTAAGAAGAATGTGTTTTCTTATACCTTTGGACCAATAAATAAAAGGTAAATTGATTTTTTAATGGCCTCAATAAATATTCTCTGTCCTTTATCTTTCCCTTTGCCTTCTAGGATGACAATTCTCCCCCAGTAGGACTGTGAGATCAACCCCGTGGACTGTAATGGCTAAAGAGATGTTAGTCATTATTCTGCAAGCAGGTGCTTGATAAACATATGTGTTTGTTTTTGTGAACAATTGGGCTTAGCTGCCCATATACTTCTGCCTCTCTATGAGCAAATACTGACACTAACTGGAGGAAATGGAAATACACATAAAGAATAACTGAGGCCTTTCTAAATCAGTGAGCAGCCAGCCAGACTTGCTATATGTAAGAGAACCCAGACTCACACTGGAAGTCTACAGCTGACTGCAGCAACACAATTCTAGCGAATCCCGCTAACACCAGAAGAGACATCTCACTGTCTTGAAGACTGGTGAATTTGGGTCTTGTTATTTTGACATTTTTGTAGCATGAGATAGTAGATAAGACTGAGAAAGTAAATATCTCCTTCTGTACTGATGATTCTCAGATACTTAGCTCTATCTTGCACACCCACTTATTTCTCTTGAACACAAGACATAATTTTGCCTATTTTTATGTTGATAACCGTAACAGAAAAGGCTTTTGAGCATTGGTATGCATTTTTTTTTTTTTTGGTGGTACTGGGGTTCCTGGAAGCCCTTCTACCTCCGGGCTACACTCCCAGACCTATTTTTTATACTTTTTTAAATTTGGAAACAGGGTCTCCTAAGCCAGCGCGCACGGCTGGCTTCGAACCTGCGCGATCCTCCTGTCTCTGCCTCCCAAGCGCGGGGATTACAAGCGTGCGCCACCACGCCCGGCACTAGTATGCATTTTCTATGTAATATTAAATATAATCTCTATAGACAGTTTTCTTTACTTTTTTTTTTTTTTTGGTCCTGAGGTTAAATTCAGGGGTGATCTACCTCTAAGCCTCACCCAAGACCTATTTTATTTTTTATTTGAAGTTGTTGAGACTGGCCATAAACCTGAGATTCTTCTATCTCAGCCTCCCAATACTGGGATTACAGGTAGGCCACACAACACTCAGATCTTTGTCTCCTTTTCAATGTGCCCATTATCACGACTCTGGAATAGAATCTCACTATCTACTATGACTATTTAACTAGAAGCTACAGTCTATCTTCTTCATTCTCCACACTTAGGTTCTAATGAGTTAGATTTTAGAATCTCCTCTCAAAGTGGCTGTCCAAGCTCATAGCCTTTTATTTAAAATCTTTAGCATAGTATATAAATTCCTTCATAATTGGCCTTCAGGCTTTTATCTACCCTTGTTCCCCTAAAAAAAATCCATATTAACCCATCCTAATATACTTCATGGCTTGATTTTTTTTAATTTTATGATCCCCTTATTGAAATATCTTTACTCCACCTTGATGGTCACCTTGTCCTTATTCTGATCCCTCCCATAGAGATTGAACCCAAAGGGGTTCTGACTCAGAACTACATGCCCAGCACTTTTTGGTTTGTATCTTGAAACAGGTCTTGTTAAATTCCATGTGCTGGCCTCAAAGCTGTGATCCTCCTGTTTCAGCTTCCCAAGTACTGGGATTACAGAGTGATAACACCATAAGTCTGGTCTTTGTTCTTCAAGACTGCTTATATTTTAATTTCTGTCAGAAGCCTTCTAGGAAATACTGTAACCATCCTCAACGTGTCTATTCCACCTTGTCAAGAATTTAGGACAGCCAGGGTTCCGCATGACTTTGTTGTCATGGTTCTTATCACACTGAGCATCATCTTTTGGCTTTCTTGGGCTTTTCTTTGTACCTGGCTGAGATCTCTTGGGTGCAAGCACACGCCTTGTTAATCATGATGTTTCAGCATCTGGCACATGGTGGATAGTTAACGAATACAATCTTGATGAAAGAATGAATAAATGTATGAAGCATTTTCTTTATCTTCTCTATTCAGACTAGTAACAAAACTCATTTGCTTGATGAGATTTTAGGAAGAAGCTTCCAAAAGAAGAAGAAGTATTTAAATGAAAATGATAATGGTAACTATATGCAAAGTAAGTATGAAAATGTTAAATACAGCAAAAAAAAAAAAGATTCTGATGAAATCTTACCTTATCTCCTTCTCTTCAGATGGCTTTCCCTTGAACACAAAACACCTCTGAACAATTCAAATACTAAATCATGAGTTTATGATGACTATATATATTGTGCATTATAAGTCTAAAAAGGACAACTATAAAATTAAACATAGCCTGTCTGGCAATATGCAATTACTGCATTTCTCTTTCATTTTTATCTATTAAAGATTCTTTAAATGATAGAGCACTTTTTATACAAAACCATATACAAATTTTGGTTTTATTTTGTCTATTAAAAAGTCTGCCTTGTGGCAAAGATCTTTTCCCATTCTGTTGGCTCTTGTTTGAGGATCTTGGCAGTTTCCTTTGCTGAACAGAAGCTCTTCAGTTTCATGCAGTCCCATTATTGATTCGCCTTTTCATTTCTTGTGCCTTTGGGGTCTTGTTGAGAAAGTTTTTATCTGTGCCAGTATGTTGCAGTGTTGGACCTATTCCCTCTTCTAGGAGCCTCAAGGTCTCTGGTCTAATATCCAAGTCTTTGATTCCACCTAGCTCCAACTAGAATAGCAATAATTCAGAACACAAACAACAACAAATATTGGCGAGGATGTGGACAAGTGGGAACTCTAAAAGATTGTTGGTGGGATTGCAAACTAGTGCAACCACTTTGGGAAAGAGTATTGAGGATCCTCAGAAGAATAGGAACAAATCTACCATTTGACCCAGAAATACCACTTCTCGGTATCTATCCAAAAGAAAGCAAACCAAACTACCAAATTAATTCATCCGTATCCATGTTCATATCTGCGCAATTCACCATTGCCAAACTATGGGACCAACCGAGATGTCCATCAATGGATGAATGGATTACAAATCTGTGGGATATGTACACAATGGAGTTTTACTCAGCCATAAAAATAATACAATTACAGCATTTTCAGAGAAATGGATGGAACTGGAGAACATTATGCTAAGCGAGATTGGTCAGTCTCAGAAAGTAAGAAATCGGATGCTTTCACTAATATGTGAAAGCTAAAGTGAAATGGTCATAGGAGGAGCCCCAGTTGAAAAGGAGAACCTATAGAGGAGAAATAAGGCAATCTGACTGAGGGGAGGGGAAGTGGGAAAAAAGCTCTCTGAGGCACATGATGTATTTAGACAAACGTATTGATATCAATCACTAAGCCAAGCATGGGAGGGAGGGTTAGGGAGGGAAGGGGGTGGAGATAGATTGGAGGCTGACTGGGTGATTTGTGCATGTATGTCTACAAAAGTCTTTTTTTATTACCCCACTATGATGTATGAATATAATGCACCAATAAAAATATACATTAATAAATAAATAAAATTATTTTTTTAAAAAAAGTCGGCCTTGTGCCGGGCATGGTGGCACACCACGCTTGTAATCCCCACCCTTGGGAGGCAGAGACAGAAGGATCGCGCAGGTTCAAAGCCAGCCTCGCTGGCTGGCTTAAGAGACCCTGTTTCCAAATAAAAATATTAAAAAAAAGTAGGTCTGGGAGTGTAGCTCAGAGGTAGAAGTGTTTCCAGGAACCCCAATACCACCAAAAAAAAGTCTGCCTTGTTAAAAATGTATGAGAGATTTATATATTGATAATCCTATATATTATTAGGAAGCAAAAGCAGTTGAATTGTTGTTTTAAAAGTCTATGCAGAAAATATGAGGAGTGTAGTTAACTTTTTAAAATCTGGTTAGAGTGCCTTACATAACACAAACTAAAGAATTTAAATAAGGCATTCACTGTGTGCTTCAGAGATTTTATGCACCATCAGCTGATGGAGCTTCAGGGTTAACCAGAGCCAGGGACTGAGAGACATGTTGCAATGAGTTGCTTTCTGTGTATTTAGGGTAATTAGCAAAGAGCCTGGCATACATTAGATACTCAATAAGTGTTATTATTGCTTTTAGGACCAAAATTGATATTTTAATTAAATCTTATTAGTAAAATGAAATACTTTGATATATATATATATATATATATATATATATATATATATATATATATAGTGTGTGTGTGTGTGTGTGTGTGTGTGGTACTGGGGGTGGAACCCAGAGGCTTTCTACCTCTGGGCTATATTCCCAGACCTATTTTATATTTTTATTTGGAAACAAGGTCTCACTAAGTAGCTGAGGCTAGCTTAGAGCCTGTGAGATCCTCCTGTCTCAGCCTCCAAAGTGCAGGGATTACAAGCATGCACCACCGTGCCCAGCCAATAGACATTTATATATAGTATTTTGGGGGAAGGTTGAGCACATTAAGGCAATAAAGTCAATTTGGTCTACCATGTATGCTACTCCATATGTATGTAAACCATATGATAACCCTAAATTTAACTAGTTTCTTCAGAATTTGCTATTAAATGTGTGTACAGGGCTAAAAACTGCTAATTGAGTCACGTTTCTATTGGGAAGCATAAGGTAGTGAAGGAAAATAACAAAAGAAGCCAAACACCCAGTTTCAGTCTACAGACTATTTATTTCTATTATTTGTTTATTTAACTTTTTTTAATTTTTCATTGGTTCATTGTAGTCATACATCTTAATGGGATAAAAGGTGGGGGAGACATAAATGCACACATCACCCAATTAGCCCTTACCCAATTCCTGCCCCACTCCCTCCCCATCCCTCCTTCCCATGCTTGGCTGAGTGGTTGACTTTGATATGTTTGTTTAATACATCATGTACTTTACAGAGTTTCCCTCTTGACCCCTCCTATCCCCTCAGTTACGTCGCCTTATTTGCTGCTCTATAGAATATCCTTCATCTAGAGTCCTTCCTGTTAACCATTTCTCCCTAGCTTTCACATATTAGGGAAAACATTAGTAACTGACTAATCTCACTTAGCATAATGCCCTCCAGTTCCATCTATTTCACTGTAAATGATGTAATTGTGTTTTTCTTTATGGCTGAGTAAAATTTCATTGTGTACTTATCCCACAGTTTTGTAATCCATTCATCTGTTGATGGACATCTTGGCTGGTTCTGTAGTTTGGCTATGGTGAATCGTGAAGCTATGAACTTAGATACACATGCATTAGTTTGGTAGTTTGTTTCCTTTCTTTTGGGTAGATACACAGAGGTGATATTACTAGATCAAATGTTAAGTTTATTCCTATTCTTCTGAGGATCCTCCAAACTGTTTTCCAAAGTGGTTGCACTAATTTGCAATATCACCAACGATGTTTAGAGTTCCCACTTCTCCACATCCTCGCCAGCATTTTTGTTGTTTGTGTTTTGAATTATTGCCATTCTAATTGGAGTTAGGTGAAATCTCAGGGTAGTTTTTATTTGCATCCCATTGCTAGATGGATCTTCTAGACAAAAGGTCAGAAAAGATGATTCTGACCTAAAGAACACCACAAACCAAGTTAACCTATTATACACATACAGAATATTCCAGTCAACTACAGCGGAGTTCACGTTTTTCTCAACTGCTCATGGAACCTTCTTCAAAATAGGCCACATCCTGGGCCACAAAATTAGCACTAGCAAATAAAAAAGTGGCACATACTCCCATGGGTATTTTTAGTTCACAGTGGACTGAAATTAGAAATTAACTATAAGAAGACCCAGAGTAGCCACATAAACACATAGAGACTGAAGACCACACTGCTGAAACGAGGAATGAGTTACGAACAATGAAAATAGAGACACAACATATCAAAATATCTGGGTTATCTTGGAGGCAGCATGAAGAGGAAAATTCACAGAACTGAATATCCACATAAGAACAGAAAAGTACTGACTGTTTAAATAAATATCTGCTGATAACACTAAATTAGGGCTTTCCAAGTATAGTGAAAGAACTTAAGAACATTCTAAACACTCTGAATAGTAAGAATGTTGTATCCTAAATACTTTGGCTCCATTCAAAGGTAAAATGCATAATCAGAAAGGAGAAATTTTAAAAATCCACGAAAAATATAAGAATATAATTAAAGCAAGCATTGATTTGAAAATTCTTTTAAAAGCCCACTTTTTTTTTTGGCGGGTCTGAGGATAGAACCCATGGGAATTCAACCTCCAAACTACACCATCTGCCCTATTTTTTATTCTTTTTTATTTTGAAACAGGGTCTCACTAAGTTACGGAGGGCCTCACTAAGTAGCTGAGGCTGTCTGCAAATCGCAATCCTCTGGTCTCAGCCCCCTGAATGCCACTTTTTTTTTTTTTGCTAAGGATTGAACCCAAGGAATTCTGCCTCTGAGCTATGCCTCTAGCTCTGTTTTATTTTTATTTTGAAACAGTTTCACTAAGTTGCAGAGGGCTTCACTAAGTTGCTCAGGATGGCCTCGAACACTTGATCTTCCTATCTCAGCCTCCCAAGTTTTAGAGTTACAAACCTGCATCATCACACCTGTCTAGGAAATTCCACTTCAAACCAAAGATAAATTGAAAAGAAATTGCTATTTAACATTTACCACTATACCTTCAGTTATAAAGAATAAATCAACCTTAAACATGACACTTTATTAAAGTATTTGGGCAATTTTATGGGTCTTCTCTCTCTCTCTCTCTCTCTCTCTCTCTATCTCTATCTCTATCTCTATCTCTCTATCTCTCTATCTCTCTCCTCTTGTTCTCTGTCTTTATTTTTCTCTCTCTAACCTCATAAACTTAATATATTAACACTGTGCGATAAAAAAGTTTAATTTTTTTGAAAAATCCTCCAATTTTAATGAAATTTAATATGATGTGTTGCATGTCAGCCTAAAACCACAATTTTACAGTTAGAAAATATATTAATTAAATAACAAATAAGTACTTGAAAGTAGTAGATAAAATATATACCATGTTGATAAAATTTTTTTAATATCATAAGAAAAGAGCCTTGATAGCTCATAGTGGATGGTGGGGAGAAGGAGGCCAGAAAGTATTCTTTTGTAGAAGTATTCTTCCTTCTAGGCTATATTCCTCAAAATATTTTCATCTTTTTAGGTCTTGTGGTTACTTTGTACTCAAACTTCAGTAAAAAATTAAGATACATCACAGAAAAATATAGAGGCAAAATTAGGGCTAAATAAGAGGGCCTTTTTATTTTATTTTATTTTTTTATTTTTTTGCGTGTCTGGGGATGAAACCCAGAGGCATTCGACCTCTGATCTACACCCCCTGCCCAATTTTTATTCTTTATTTTGAAACAGGGTCTCACTGAGTTCCACAAGGCCTCACTAAGTAGCTGAGGCTGTCTGCGAACCGTAATCCTCCAGTCTCAGCCTCCCAAATGCCGGGATTACAAGCGTGCGCCACCACGCCAGGCTTAAAGAGGGCCTTTTTAAATACACAGAGGGACTATGTGTGCTCAGTACGCAGAATATTTTACAGCATATTATTCCTGCCCACCTTTTGCTCATTATCCTTATGCAAAGCCAAGCACAGAGCCTTCCTGCATCTAGACACTGTGCACAATTAAAATTTGTTCTACACAGTATTCTTTAAGTAAAGAGTACCCTGTCAACTATGTTGGTAAGTGTGTCTGCCTGGAATTGTAATACAAATATTACATTTTAGGTCGCATTTACTAAGTATAGTAATCAAAAATTATTATATTACATAATTGGTAAAAATTTGTTATCAAATGGTGTTATAGGTGCTAAGTCTATAAAATTCAATCTTCTTATGTTGGTCTTAAATCTTTCACATTATCTTGCCCTGGCCATTTCTCTGTCCTTATTCATAATCACTCTTTCTCTTGATTTCTCTTTTCCCATCACTGGGGCCTCCTTTATGTTCTTACCAATACTCCAGGCATGTGACATCTCAAGTTTTTGTGATGGCTGTTCTATCTCCCAGCAGCTCTTTCTTCCACATCTTAGTGTGGCTCATCCTTCACCTCATTTTCTGTCTTGTTAACATGCAGACTTCATGGATGTAAGTGCTTTCCCTGCTGCCACTGGTTCACTATTCCCACAGCCCTAGCGCACAGTAAATGCTCAACAAATTGCAATGTTGTCAAGGAAAAGAATAAATTAATTCTATGTCTTTGTCTATAAACAAATTAAGCAAAAAAGCATCCATCGCTTTATAATAAGAATAAAATTTTGATTTTTTTCTTTCTTGTTGGCTTCATTCTGTCTTTTCTTTGGCCTGAAGAAAACCACACTACCCATCTACCTTGAATAGCGGTGTATGAGTATAGCAAAGAAGATACTAAATAATTCTAAAAAGGTAATTAAAGAGATTTTTAAACGCACAAACCTCAGAAATAGCACATATCATTCACAAAATATTTTTTCTGATTTCTATACGGATCATCTTCTAGCTTTTAAAACTCTCCAGAGTGAAAACTGCTTTTATTCCATTAAGATTTTACAAAATCCAGAAGGGTACTGATTTTTCTATAGTTCTCTAATTAGGCAATTTCTTTAAAATATAATTTTTAAAGCAGTCTTTTAGAAATACGCTTTTTAAATATTTAAAATTTTATTGAATATTAAAATAAAATATTTTATTCAGATAATATCAGTTGAAATTATCACAGATAAAATAAGCTATAATGATGTTTATATAATTATGTTATATCCATGTGCCTGTATTATTCATGTATTTTCTCATTTTATTCTGATGTGTATACTACACCATGAATGACAACCAGCTCATCTCTATTTCACAGAGAAGCCAAAGCTAAAAGAAGTTATGCAATTTACAAAATTAGAGAATGAGCCAAAAGTAGAATTTGTTCAGTACATCATTATATAGACAACAAAAAAAAGACACTGTGTCAAATAAGTTGGTATGTCTACCTCCTATACATAACTTCTGGGGCAGTGCTTGTTCTTCCATTCCAAAATATATTTCTTAAATAGCTTTTAGTAAACCAGTAGTATTTACAGACTCATAAAGCTTGAAGATAGTAATAATATCCTTATCTGAGTATCCATTTTTAGCTAATCAGGCTCTTTGGCCATAGCCCTATTCCATCTAGCTTTCCAAAGAAATGCCTCTCAAGTTGCTTCCATTCTCTGTGTACAGCTGGAGAGTTACTATAAGAGCTCCATGCATGAATTACACAGAATTTTAATTTGCACAGCTCAATATTAGTTTCATTGTACCTACCATTAAAATGATTTAGAAGGAAAAAATCCATGAGTAGAAGCCAACTTAAACATAATCTTCCCTTACTATGTGAAATTGTTTTGTTGTTTTCTTTTTACAAGTGAATGGTCTCTACTCTAGTATTGTTCCATAAAATATGGATTTTTATAAAATACTAATCGTTCCAGCAGATCTACCTTCACAATAAACCACATTTAAAATTTATGGAATTATTATTAATGTCAGACAGCCTGGTTCATATATCTCACATCCCATTTTGTATTTCTTCATAGAAATTACCAATTCTGTCAATAAGAAAAATCTCTTAAAATATTTTTTGTGTAGTGTATCAAATTCAAATGATATTATATATCTCTGATAGAATTTCTTCTTGTATTTTGTAGATTAAAACTAAATAGAAAACATTTAATACATCAATTGAATTTCTGCAGAAAATTTTAAATCAAGATGGTAACTTAGCAATGCCTGCTAGATGAATTTACATATTGGCCATTTTAATACAAGGCAAACATGTTTTCTTCTACTCTACATGAGCACACCATTTCCTAAAACTTCTCAGGCTGGGACAGAACTATAACCTATGCAACTCAGAGTCTTTTCTTTTTTCATAATTAGACAACTCAAAACAAAGCAGGATAAGCATTGTTTTCTTAAATGAAAAAATAAAAAGATAAAAGTCTAATCAATATGGCTTTTCAATGTGTGTGTGTGTGTGTGTGTGTGTGTGTGTGTGTGTGTAGTACTGGGGATTTAACCTAGGAGCACGCTACCTCTGGACACCACCCCCAGTCCTATATTATTTTTATTTGGAGACAAATAAAAATAAAGTTGTAGAAAAATGGAACTAAAACCTTACTTCTCCCCCTAAATAAGGATCAGCTCAGGATGGATCAAAGGCCTAGAAATGATCCATTCATCTGTTTATGACCATCTTGGTTGGTTCCATACTTTTTTCATTGTAAATTGTGCAGATATGAATATAGATACACATGCATTAGTTTGGTAGTTTGGTTTCCATTCTTTTTTTGCAGGTCCAGGGATGAAACCCAGGGGCATTCAACCTCCGGGCTATACACTTTGCTCTATTTGTTATTCTTTATTTTGAAACAGGGTCTATACCCAGAAGTGGTATTGCTGAACAATATGGTAAATTCATTCCCATTCTTTGAGAATCTTCCATAGAATGATAACACTTCCTAATTTATTCATGAGTCAAGTATTATCCTTATATAAATAAAAGTCAGATAAACCTATCATTAGAAAACTATACATCAATATAGTTTATGAACACAGATTCAGAATTCTCAAGAAATACTATCAAAATTAATCCAATATAAGGGATTATACATCATGAAGAAATGGAATTTATCCTAGTAATGCAAGTTTGGATTAATATCAAAGATCTAGAACCTAACGTGGTGGTGCACCCTTGTAATCCCCGTGCTTGGGAGGCAGAGACGGGAGGATTGCACAGGTTCCAAGCCAGCCTCTCTGGCTTTAGAGACCCTGTTTTCTGACGGGTCCAGTCCATCAGCTGTGAGGCTGAGCAGGAAGGTTGAGTGCCGATGGCCCAAACAGAACCACACTAGCTGGGAGATGTGTCAAGCAGGATCTCACTTATTTCTCTCAGACAACCCAATTTAAAGCAAAAAACCAAAAGGGGGATTTCCAACAGGAAACTATTCTAACCTATCAAGCTAAAGGTCACCCTTGCATGTGCAAAGCACATAACTTGCAGCCAATCATTATCCAGTGCACGAGTGGTTCACGAGCACGGAAGCATTATTTGAGCCAATAAGGCTCAACATTACCAAACTGGGCTAGCGGGGACAAGGAGAGTAGTTACGCCCTCCATATCCGCTCGGCACTACATGTTGCAGATTCATTCATTGGAAGTTCGGGTGGTTGTGCAGACCTGCACTTGACACTACATGTAGCTGATTCATCGGAAGTTCTGTCAGGTGGTTGTGCAGACTTCAACGTGCTTGGCGCTACATGTAGCTAATTCATCGGAAGTTCTGTCAGGCAGTTTGATCAGACCCCAACAGTGTCCAAATAAAAATATTTTTAAAAATAGGTGTCTGGGAGTGTATCCCAGATGTAGAAGGGTTTCCAGGAGCCCCAGTACAACCAATATATATCGAAGATCTATTAACATAATATACTTAATAGAATAAAAGATTAAAAACACAATCTTTTTTAAACAACCAGAAAAGCACTGGCCAAACCAGTATATCCTTATAATAAAAACAATAAATCAACTAGACATCGAAGAAAACTTCCAATCTTATAGGGCATATCTAATTTCAGATATGAATTTTAAAAATTAAAGTGAAACCATATTAAATAGTATAATATTGAGGCTTTTCTCTAAGATCAGAAAAGCACAAAAATGTTTGTCTTTGCTATTATTATTCACCCCTAATATTGAATATTCTAGCATGACAATTAAGATAAAATAAAGAAGGTGCATACTGAATAAAAACTATCTGTAGATGATATAATCTAGTATATAAAAATTCTAAGAAATCCACTGAAAACACTATTCTATTAATTTAGAAAAATTTCATAATACACAATCAATATGCAAAAATTATTTATATTTTATATACTATCAGTGAACAATATAAAAATTAGGTAAACGATTTACAATAACATCAAAAATAAACAATCAGAAATAAGCTTAACAAAAAACTGTAAGATGTAAATTCTGAAACTCCAAAATATTATTGCAATAAATGATAAAACACAAATGTTCAGTAAACACATAAAAAATTTTCAGCATCATTAGCCATCAGAGAAAGTATACCAAAACCATAAGGTAAAGCTACAAAACCAGTGGTATTGTTGTAATAAAGACATTTGGGTATGGTGATATATGCTTGTACTTCCAGTATTTCAGAGGCTAAGACAGGAGTATTTGTAACTTTTACAAATCATAGTTTTAGCCGTGCGTGGTGGTGCACACTTGTAATACCCCCGCTTGGGAGGCAGAGACAGGAGGATTGAGAAGGTTCAAAACCAGCCACGCTGGCTTAAAGAGACCCTATTTCTAAATAAAAAGTATAAAAAAAATGTCTGGGAGTGTAGCCCAGAGGTAGAGGGGCTTCCAGGATACCCAGTACAACTAAAAAAAATTTAAAAATCATAGTTTTAAGTCTAGTTTCAGTAACTTAATGTGAGCCTCAGGAACTTAGGAGAACTTGTTTCAAAATTATATATATATATTAAAATTATATATAATTACATATTAGAATTATATATAATTATACATATATATATATACATATACAGAGAGAGAGAGAGAGAGGAGAGAGAGAGAGAGAGAGAGAGAGAGAGAGAGAGAGAGAGAGAGAACGAACTCTGGGGATGTATCTCAGAGGTAAAATGCCCCTGGGTTCAGCCTTCTGCAATGAAAAAAAAACAACTAGAGGTGTTCATGGGAATATAGAGAAATTGGAAACTTCAACACTACTAAATCATAATAGTGTAGGTGTTTGGGAAAACAAATCTGTCAATTCCAAAATGTTTAAGCGTATAGTTACTATACTATCAGCAATTCTACTCTTGAATATCTAGTCAAGAAAAAGGAAACTTCAAGACCCACACAAAAACTAGTGAATTTATATTAATAATGATATTATTAATAATACTTTAAAAGTATAAACACAAATAAATGTTAATTTACATAATGCAGTATTATTTGGCAGTAAACAGAAATGAAATGTGAATAGTTACTATAACACATATAAATCTTGAAGATATTACACTAAGTAAAAGAAGCTAGTCACAAGAGGCCACATACTAAATGATTCTATTTATACCAAATGTGCATACTAGACACAACTGCACAGATAAAAAGTAGATTAGTGGTTGGTTAGAGCCATGAGATTTGTGGTGAAATGGGAAATGACTCATAATGGGTATGGACTTTTGAGAGGGTAATATAAATATCAAAAATTGATTGAGATAATGGTCACACAACTTTGTGAATATACTTAAAATGTAAAAAACTAAAAAACTTAAATGGAAACTGTTAATTTAAAAGATTACGGAAAAAGTAGTGTTCGTATATTTAAGTGTGGGCCTGTGTTTTATCGCTGTATATGAAGGTTCAGTCTTACGAAATGTGCTAAGTTGTCCCCAAGTAAGGAAGAAATATTATAATAATTGTCATTTGTAAAAGTTACCATTTCAAAAATCATTAAAGGAAATTGTTGCAGTTTTTCAAAATCAGTATTCTAAGGTAATGATTGTCTTTTCTTTATAAAGAATGGGCTTTGATCTAACGTAATTGAGATGATTTCCTGCTCTTCGAAAGGTAAGTGGCAATACATAAAGAACAAATGATGCTGATTTTTCTGGTCATTTCTTGGTTTTGATACAAGACTAAGTGATTCTTAGAAAAGTTTTTCACTGGATTTGTTAAAACATTGTTGTTTTTTTTAACTGCTTCCTGCCTTCTCTAAATCACATACAAATGTCTGCTAGGAGACTCTAAATGACAAGATGAGTCATATTGTCAAATGTGGTGTAAACATAAATCCAGATTTAAATATTGTGTCTGAAATATAATACTAACACCATTTTTATGGAAACTAAAAATCAGTCAATGTTTTACTATTACAAACTCCTCCTACCACCTTTTTTTTTTAATTTCCACATATGGAGCTCACAGAGGATTTGAGAACTTCCCACATTAATAGTCAGGCTTGGTGGTGCACACTTGTAACCCTGGTACTTCAGAGACTGATATAAGAGGATTGCAAATTCATAGTCAGCCTCAACCATATAAAAGACACTTTGAGACTTAGCAAGACCCTGATTCAAAAGAAAAAAAAATTGGATAAGTGTTTAGCCAGAGGTAGAATGCCGCTGGACTCAATTGCCTGTAACACACACACACACACACACACACACACACACACACACACGCACACACTTTCCAGGTGGGTGGGCTCTGGACATAATAACATATCTATTCACATTTTTCATTCAACAGCCCTCTATGTTCTGGAGTCTCCTGAACCCAAACTAGCCACTCATGGGGATTAAATTAGACTAGTATATAGTGGATGCATGTGTTAGTGTATATAGAAGCTCTCATTATTGGCTTTCCTAAACACTGGGGAGCCTTGATATCCTGGATGTTCAATTTGTTAGTCACTCTCTGGAATTTTTAAATTCATTGTAGGACCAGAGACTAACATAGTGCCCTTTAGGATGTAGCTATTAAAATATAATGAGACCTTCGAAACCAGACATTTCCCCATATATCACATGAACCAATTTCAATTCATACTTGTTCTCGTGAGTAAGCAGCTCTTGGTGATGCACCAGCCTTCATAACCATCTGTGCTGATGCTGTGTTTGTGGTTATAGAAATGGAACACAGTAGGGTACATAACCTTTCAATGGCTGGTAACATTATTTTAAGCTCAAAATTCCAACTCCTCTGAAAAATAACCAATAATTTTGCATATAGAATCTTTCCCTTGGTATCTAATTAGAACAAATATTTAGAAAATATTTCATATACACTAAAATGATGCTATGTTCTGGTTGGAGTGCATAAGTTTCAACCTCAAATAAACGTTTACACTAAGAAAAATAAAGACAACTAAAAATATTCATAAAATGTTTGGAGTCTTCAGATAAAATGGTTAAAGGACCCTCTAATATTTTAACTTTTAATATTAGTACTGGCCTTTATGATGTTTTTATATCTGAACATTACTTGCCTTATATCTTTAATAGAATACTTGGAACGAAGGATTTAAAATCATGTATATTTCTTAGTTTATATATTTGTATACATGAATTGGAAGTACAAAAGGATGCAATAGTTATCAAGGCACAAAAAGAGTGAAACAACATCAGTCTCACATAAAATAGGGATATTAGCCATCTGTGCACTCCGTCATTCATTTATTCAACAAATACACATTGAATTCCTTCACCAGATTTCTTCTGAACACTGTGTTGAAAATGAAGATATAATGAAGAAATCAAATATGGTCTCTGCTTTTGAGGGATTTATACCTAATGGAAATGGAAGGGTAACACATGTAATTATATCACAGACATAATATTCACAGCTGAAATATGCTTCTGTTTCTTGCATTATACTCCAAGCACCATAAAAACAAAATGTCGTGATGAGTCTTACTTTTGAGTCCCTCCAGTGCTTATTATAGTTCCTGTCACATAGTAAAAGTCATTAAACATTGGTTGGATATATAAATATTAAACTCCCCAGAGAGATTTGAGCAGAAAAAATGAATGATTTTTAAGGCTATTAGCTACAGGCAAATTGCCTATGGAAATAAAATAGACTGAAAAGAGAGCAAAGAGCTGAATCTTGGGGGGATTTCAACATTTAATATAGAAGGAAGCTATAGGGGGAGGTGAGGAGCTGCCTCCAGAGGGTAAGGGTTATGACTAGGATAATACTTTGGTAGTCAAAGGTAGGGGATGTCTCAAGAGAGCGAGCATTAGCATTGACAGCTGCTTCCAAAAATCAAGTAATATGTGGCTGAACAAAGTCCATCGTGATTAGAAATAAGAAAGTAATTACTGATTTTTTTCAGTTTAATAGAGTAATAGGGGTGAAAGACAGTTTTTAATGGGCTGCAAAAATACTGAAAGGTGAGGACATTTGGCTCTGTATGAAGGAGAGAGATGATGCGATATCTTGAATCAAAGAAATATGTCGATTTCAAATCTTACTGGAAGAAATAAATTCTTGATGTGAAGAAAATGAGAGCAAAGCATATTAATTCATTTATCAAAAATGTTTACTGAGATTCAACTCTGCCCAAATACTTGTGATCAATAAACAAAATAAAAATAAGAAAAGCTCTTTTCAGTCATATAATATACAGTATAAAAAATAAACGGATGGGTTATTCTTGGAGATGAGAAAGGTACTTTCTGTTATATTTGGGGAAAAGGGGAGGAAGTTGAGAGAAAGAGAGAGAGAAAGAGAGAAAGAGAGAGTATGTGTTACAGATACCTGGAGCTTTTTTGTTATCAGAATATCATTCTGTGACTTTAACAAAGAACACCAAATTCTTAGCACTGTAACATTAAAAGGAGTACTTCTCATTCATTCAGAAGCCGGTAAGAAGGCAATATGCATGGGCTCATGCAGACTTCAAGGCTTTCCTATGGCACCTCTCTTTCAAAAGAATGCTTCAGGGACCACGTAAGCAAGGGGAAAGAATGAGGTGACTCATCAATACCAATGTCTCTATTATTTTATTAACTAAAGAAACCAGATAGCCTTAACTTCATTCCACATAGAATCCATCTATGTCAAGGGGAAATCTGGAAATAACTGACAAGTGTTGGTAATCATTTTCAAGCAATGAATTCTGGTTTTAGTCCTAAATCACTGCCTCCACCTATCCTAACATCTAAATATCTAGGCCAGTTTGTCAATACTAATATCACATGGCAGTCCACTGGGAAGACTTGAAAAATAGCATTGAGGCCTAAGACCAGTCTGGTTTAATTTTTCTTGTATAGAGCTTTTGTAATCACTTTCTTGGAAAATGCTACAAAATTTGTGGTTATGTCCTTCTAGGTTGATATTAATTCTTGCAGCATTTTAGTCAGTTGGTTTATAATGGCATTATTTTATCTGTAGTTTATTAATTATGTTAACAACCACATAGGTTGTTAAGTAAGCAATGTATGAAACTACTTTATGTAATTAAAATGTTAATTACAAAAACAAAAAGGTCACTTTTATCATTCCATAAAGCCACTTTCTTAAAATACAGTCATATTTCCTTCCAGTCATTCCATATTTTTCTTCATTGATGCTAACAAAATATTTGGCCCACTTGTCAGATACACCCACAAGTAAATGTCCTTATTGATTATATCTTTCAATAATTTACTATTTCAAGTAGTTATTTTTGACAGCAACTTAACCTTGTTTGTTTTTTTCTTTAGCATCTTTTAATCATGATCATTCTTTGAAAACAAATTGTGCCTTAGACTAATTTTCTATCAACTTTCTTAACAATTTTCAAAACAAAACTCTTGTAGTTTATTTTTATAATTTCTGGATAACATAGCATCCATTTTTATGTTGTTATTTATTTATTTAACTGGTTCTACAGTTTGGCAATTGTGAATTGTGCAGCTATAAACAGACATGCATGCATTAATTTGGTAGTTTGGTTTCCATTCTTCTGGGTAGATACCCAAAAGTGGTATTGCTCGATCATATGATAGGTTCATTTCCATTCTTCTGAGGATCCTCATATCTTTTCTAAAGTGGTAGAACTAATTTGCAATCCCACCAACAATGTATTAGAGTTCCCACTTTTTTTTTTTTTTTTTGGTGGTACTGGGGTTCCTGGAGACCCTTCTACCTCCGGGCTACACTCCCAGACCTATTTTATACTTTTTAAATTTGGAAACAGGGTCTCTTAAGCCAGAGAAAGACTGGCTTCAAAAACCAGTGTGATCCTCCCAAGCTTGAGGATTACAAGCGTGAGCCACCACGCCCAGCTAGCATCCATTTTTAATACTGGTTTAACTTTCTCATGCAATAAGTAGAGCTTATTAGCCAGGGTTTTCACTCCCAGTTTCTCAATGACATCATTCCAGATACCGACCTTGCACACCCATTTCCTGGTGATCACCTCATTGTTAAAGCCACTTGACTTACTGATTCTCATACCATCATAGACTGCCCAACTTCTTTACCAGAGAGTGGCTGTTTTGGTAAGAATGAACTAGAAACAGATCAGAATAAAAAGAGTGACCACTGGTAAACACTTTCTTATAAGGGTAATTCCTACTGAAAAATTAGGTATTAAGCCATGCACCATAATAAATAATTTTCTTTTGAGAGGCACATTAAAAACATCCACAGTTTCCTTGGATTCCCTGTCAATACAGAGCCAGAGCTTATAGGTATTATCATCAGAAAGACCATAATACAATTGTAAGATCAACATTATTTTTTTGCAAAGGCAATGAAATTTGAAGTATCCAACAAATACATTTCCCCCAATTTCTCTCTTCAAGCATGTTATGGCTTCACAGATGACATCATTAAATGGTTAGCCCTATTTAAAAAATAACTCCCTACTAGCATGCATATGCCCATGGGAAGAACACAGCCCTCAAGCTTCAACAGATGTGAGCTCTAATATGAGGATTAATTTGTCAACTGTCATTTTAGAAATTATAGTGCAATCTGCACAGTTTCCTCTATAGAATGGTAAAGTTTGATAAGGGAGCAAAGCTTTTGAGAGATAAAAGGAAAGAGCTGTTATTGCCAAGAAACCACATCATGATTGCACCTTAAAGTTAAGGGGCCTGAAGCAGCAGAGCCTCTTCAGAACCAGGGTGTCAAGAGAAGGAGAGAAAATAGCTAAAATGTGGCTTGAAATTTCCATCGAAAAGGGATATTGTAAATATAAAGTTTGCCTACCATTACTTTTGTTTACTTTAAATTTCTTCTTTAGAAATGACTCCTTTTTAAGTATGGGAAAAGGAACAATTACCCTTCTGCTTCCTGTATAAAGACATCATCATGAAAGGAGCCAGTGTAGTATTACGGTCCAATGGTTTGGATTTTGAATGTCCCCTATGCCTCAAAGAAACAAGGTAACAACATTAGAAGCAGGGCTTGGCTGCTAGAAGGGGTCCCAGGAGTGTGGTTATGGGGCTTTTACATTGGTTCCCCCTGTTCTCTCTCTTGCTTCCAGCCTCCACAATGTGAGTAGGAAGCCTTATGCTCTGCCTCCTTCCACATCCGTGTACCATGTCCTGAGATCTTTTCCCCCTGCATCAAATGGACTGAACCCAAAATTCTCAAAAAAACTGTGATCAAATAAATCTTCCTTCATCTAAGCTATGTGGTCAGGTAACAATGAGAACGCTAAGACCTGTGGAATGTACTGATGTGAGTCTAAGGGGCCCAGGGTTAAAAGTACTTTAGGCTGGACATTAAATGACTGCGTGTGGACTTGGGCCAGTTACTAAATTTCTTTGTTTCTGTTTTCTGATCTGAAAATAACCAGGAAATTTATGCAAAGCAGCCAAAACATAATGCTCAGTAACATGTGGCCTTTTCTAACAATTGTTATAAAGGATGAGAAAAATTTTTTAAAATAAATCATAGCCTTCACATTTTATATGAAAAATAAAAAGACAGAAGATATGTACTTTGAGTATATACAGAATGGTCAAATTCTATGATAGATTAATCATTATTTTCATAACATAATAATGATATTGCATAGAACATAGACATTCACAGTCTTACATTGATAATTGGAAATGTGAGTCTGGTTACATATTCATATATAAATATTTAAATATAAAAATTATACTGAGTTACACGTGACTTTTTTATTAAAAATGATGTGAATAATTTAGACTTTAAAAGGAAACACTGTATTATCTCTGAATTCTTCCAGAAGAAACAATAGGAACTACTTTAATAAATGTTCTTAGCCAGGTATGGTGGTGCATGCTTATAATCTCAGTACTTGGGAGGATGAGACAGGAGGCTCACAGGCTGGGGACCAGCCTCGGCTACTTGGTGAGGCCTTCCCTAAGTTAGTGAAATCCCGTTTCAAAATGAAGTATTAAAATAGGGCTGAGGTTGTAGCTTAGAAATAGAATTCCCCTGTTTTCAATCCCAAGTAACACAAAAACAAGCAAACAAACAATAATTTTTAAATGTCCCTTAATGTTTACATAGAATTTTATAAAGTGAGATTTAAATTGCCTTTTCTCATCTCAAACATATAAGTATTAAATCACTGCAGAAAAATATCATTTAAGATTTTTGCTATCTTATTTTTTTCTTATAGATGGTTTGGCTAAGCTGGATGTGGTGACACACACTTGTGATCCCAGTAGTTGGAAGGCTTAGCCAGGAAGATTGTAGGTTGGTAGCCAGCCTCAGCTACTTAGTAAGGTCTTCTGCAACAAAGTGAGAACCTGTTTCAAAGTAAAAAAAAAAATAAATATAGAGCTGTGGGTATAGCTTAGAGGTAAAATGCCCTGAATTCAGTCTCTAGTATCGAAAAATATATGGTTTGTCTAGGCTAAATGCACACAAATTGTATGTTACACATGTGCCAAATTCACCTGCTGAAATGCTATGGGTTTTCTCCCTATATTTGGTGCTTATGGTCACATATATACTTCTTATATACCTTATTAATTTATTTTCAAATCTAAAAACTCTATTTTTGATGGAGTTATATCTTCAAAAAGAATATCTTTCTTATGAATTTAAAGAAGAAATGTATAGTATCAGTGGTAAAATTTTCATCTGAAACATTTTGTGGAATATGGATGTTACTCAGAATGAGCTTGCAAGATTTTATACATACATATATATGTATCTGCATATGTATGTATAAAATCTTGTATATATATATATATATATATATATATATATATATATATAAAATCTTGCAAGATATATATGTGTATGTGTATACATATTTTATATTAATAACCCGGATGGTAAAATGGATGTCACAGAGTCTATGCCACAATTAAATGTTTGCTTATTTTCTGTAGGTTTGATTACCATCCTATATTTGAGAGCCTCTCTTCATATATTTTTGCCTTTCTTTCATAAAGATTTAAGTTAACTAAAGCTAATCTGTTCAATAAAATCACAGAGAAACCTTGGACAATGAGAACATAACATTGTGAAGCCTGCTTCACTTAAAGAAAGGTTAAACATCTGCCAACATTTGTTGTTCATCTCAATAGGTCTACAGTGTATCATTATCCAGAATCTATCTAATAGGGTAATGTTCGCCCACCACTATGCTATCTGCTTTAAGAAGAAATATAACTGTAGTTTTCTCAGTGCTTTAGAATTTTTAGAAAAGGTAAAAATCAGTATCTCTATATGCCATACAATATATACATTTCAAAACATGTTGAGAAGAAAGATTTCACATACTGTCAAAAGAATTTTTCTTCTTTTTTTTATTTAATTTCTCCAATATCACCTTTTGATTCAGTTATTGTTTGATCATTAATTGGCCATTTCAACTTTATCTTTCCTCATTCATGAGTAACAATGGTTTCAAGAGCAGTAGCTGTGCTGCTGCTGCTGTGAAAAGAAAGGCAAAACTCTTGTTAAAGTAATTTGCTGGCTTTTTAAATGATTCAAGAACTAAACCAGGGAAAATGTATTATAAATATATGACAAGCTGCAGAGTCCTAGGCTAAGATCCTCAGTGTAGATACAAGAAACTTCACACAGGTAGAGGGAGAGAGGAGAGGGGTAGTCGGATGGGATTAGGAGAAAGCCATACCAAAAAAATGTTTTGTGCTGGGTGTGGTGACTCATATTTGTAATCCCAGTACTTAAAAGGCTGAGACAGGAGGATTGCAGGTTCCCAGCCAGTCTCAGGTACTTACTGAGACCTTCTGCAACTTAATGAGACACTGTTTCAAAATAAGAATAAAATTCAGGCTGGGGATATAGCTTGGAGATAGAATGCCACGGGATTCAATCATCAGTACTGCAAAAAAATGTTCTGTGCATCTACAAAGGTTTCACTTTGAATCTCACAATATTATACAATTAGGCTGCATCAATAAAATTTAGAAAGTGGGAGAAAGAAAAAAAAAGAGAGAAAGAGAAAGAAAGTTCATACTGAGCCACGTGAGGTGTTCCATACCTTAATCTTAGCTACACAGAAGGCTGAGGCAAGTGTGTCTCAAGTTCAAGCACAGTTTGTGCAATTTAGCAAAAGCCTGTCTCAAAATTTAAAAATATACATGGCTTAGAATGTAGCTAAGTGGTAGAGTGTTCCTGGGATTAATTCCCAGCATCACAACAGAAAATAAGTAAAATTATGTATTGCTTTAATTCTCTTATCGTTATTACCATAACAGGCTGATGATGAGTAAATTAGACTTTGCAGTTCACTCAAAAATGTGAAATTTTGAAAAAACCAAAGCTCAGTAAGACACTGTAGACTATAACATGTACAAAATACTTTTAAACATTTCTAATGACTTAGGATATAAAAAGAAGAGGAAAATAGAAGATAATATCAATTTATTTTAATAACAGCTTTTGGAAACAGTATAACAAGTGGTATAAAAACACTTATATTTGGCCCAGCATGGTGGCGCACACTTGTAATCCCCACGCTGGGGAGGCAGAGATAGGAGGATCATGCAGGTTCGAAGCCAGCTGTGCTGGTTTAAGAGAACTGTTTCCAAATTTTAAAAAAGTATAAAATAGTTCTGGGAGTGTAGTTCGGAAGTAGAATGGTTTCCAGGAATCCCAGTACCACCCCCCCCCAAAAAAAAAACCCACCTATATTTGTATTTCAGATTTTTCCATAGAAAAAGTCTTT